>NC_071531.1:84921422-85250589 GCF_026979565.1 Vidua chalybeata | reverse complement strand
TGTAGCTAATTGTGCTGTGGAACTGATGCAAAGCTGTACATTCCAGATCAGTTACAAAGCAGCCATACAAATGCTTTCTCTTCTACAATATAAAAGTTTGGATTCAGGTAACATAGCCTCCCCTTCTCCCCTTAATTTTAATGTGTTTGGTTAAAATCTGGTAAGTAAAGTTAGGCAGTTAGACAAGCAAAAAGAATTCCTGATGATTTTTTTTTTTCCCCAGAACCTGCATACAGCACCAAATAAATGAAAAGGCCACTTTGATTCTTATTTCTCCTGGTGTAGTTTATTTTTCCAGGAAGAGAGTTTCCTTCCATCCCAACAAGCTACTACTGTATGGGTCTTAACTCTGCTAGTGCCCATGCAATTTGATGCTAAAAAATGCTGTACATTGTTATTCTGCTTTGATTCACTCGATTCTCTGGATGTTAGAATCATCATTCTTTATCACTTAACACTATTTAACTAAGAAAAGTTTTAATTAAATTACAGTTCTTCTCTGGAGCATATTACAAATCCAGTATAATTTGATAATAAGTAGGACCATATGAGAACTGGTTTTGATTTGTATTTACCACTGTACCCGAAGGTCAGTGCTCCAAATTCTTTCAGTTTGAATCAATGTGTCAGTTTGAATAAATACCTTTTAGGAAGATTTCTCATATCTATATTTCACTGTAATGAATTATTTAGCAATACGGTAGGTTTGTGGGGTGGCAAAGACCAAGTTGGAAGACCAGTTTCAACTCAGGAAGAACAGAAATCTCAATCCACAGCAGCTACCTGCCAGAAAAATATTAGCAAAACAGAACTCTTCTTGTGTCTCTTCCTTATGTTTTTCTTTTTCTTGAAGATAAAAGTATCAAGGTTTTCTCTGTATATTTTGAAACTTTATCTTCCCCCTGTGAAAGCAAACTTCTTGATTTTAGCTATAATAACAGTCTTTGTCAAGTGACTGTAAAACCCTCCCTATGCTATTCTATTATTATTACGAAACTGGGGAGCAGCAACAGCTAATGACATTGTCATGTGACTGTTCTGTGAGATCAAAGGCAATATGGTGTTCAGTTGCAGGAACACTTCTTCATGCTGCAGTTATACTGCTGCAATTTTTATTGTGTGTGTGTTAAGGTAAATTTAACGACACTGCATGGATTCTTTAATTAGAAGTACATCACTTTTACATGATGAAAATGGCTTATTCTTAACATAGATTTAGGAAGAGCATTGATAGGCACATTTCATTATTTTCCCACAAACAGAGCTGTTAAAAAAATGGTCTCCTGGACATGAACATTGTATAATTCTACAAATCTTTATTTTATCTAGGTAGGGAAAGTTTGCTTAGATCTAGTGTTCTCTCTGAAGTTGTTAAAGTTAGTATCAGCCTTTCATCATTGGTTGAGTTGCAAATGCAGTTTCTCAGTGAAATTTTAATTTTGTAGAAACACGAGGTCAGACCTAGATTCACATTAGGTGATGGACACATTTTATTTTATACAGAATATAATGGAAGAACAAATGGATAAACATATTAAGTTTTTGAATAAGTCAAATGTGACTGCTGGGATAATCTTAATCATTACTTTTTTCTCAATTTTATTTGCTATACTGTTGCATATCTATGTTATTTGAAACACAAATATCTCTAAGTTACTTACTCTCTTAGTATAGTTATACTCTCTTCTGCTTTTTTTTCAAAGCAGAAACAACTTACTGTTCCTTCTTCCTCAGGTGCCAAGCAGAAAACGTACATGCTGCTTCTGGAGAAGGAAGCAGCTCTGTCACTAAACCCCAATGGCTCATCCAATTCCAATAGATGTATTAGTGCTATTTTCTATTCAGACATTTAAAAGATCTTTAGTACTTTTTTTCCTGTACTCTGAGTAGTCAAGAGGTTGCTGGTTGTCATTTTCCTAATCAATTGTTTACATGGCTTTTATTTCATATCCAGTTCCATTTATTCACAATTGCATGCACTTATAAATTCTTCTAGTTCTCCTGCAATCATGAGACATATATTCAGCATGGAGAATCCATGATGTTTAAATCCATATTTTTCTCCCATCCTTATTTTATTGGCAATTTTCCTCAGTTCAGAGCTCTCACCTATGACAGGTTGAGATTAATGAGAGATACACAAAGGAGAATATATTGAAAGAGATTGTATTTATAAAAAGGAATAGTATCTGAAATAAAAAAAGAATATGCTCTGAATAGTATTTCACAATGAAAAATACTGCATGTGGAGATTCTACCTAGGAATTTGATGAGATCTCAGGGCTGTTATATTTCATATTTGCAGATTTTCTCAGATTTCAGCTACATTTGATATTAGTAGTCAGATTTACAAGAAGGAAATACAGACTGAATAGATCTTCTGAGGATAAAAGAAATACTCAATTTTTGATTACAACTCAGAAGCTGACTAATCTGATTAAAGCATAATTTATTCCTGTGTTGGAGTGCTGGTTCAGTACTGACTAGAGGGCATGTTGATCTGCCCTGTTACAGACTCACTGATTTGTGTCATTCACTGTAGACTTTATGGTTAAACCACGTAGGTGTGTTTCCCCTCATTCAGTTAACAATTTTTTTTCATTTTGTTCCACTCGTTTCTATCTTTACTTGCATTACATGTGGAAATATTGGAGTAATCTTAGTTGCCACATTGTTTCTTGTGTAGGATTTGTACTTTGCAACTTGATGGGGTTTTTTTTGTAAACACTGGGCTACAGAGGATAAGAACAATTCTACTGAGGCTCTTGTGCATGTTTTTCGTAAAGGATGCCCAGTAGTCTTGGTTTAGAACAAGCAATAAAAAAAATATGACTAGCCAAAATTAATAAAGCTTTATAAAAACAAAGTCAAAGTGATGTATTTAAACTTGTTACCTTCAGCAGCATTTCTCTGACCAAGTAGCAGAGGAAGCAGCTACCTGAAGAGCTGTCTTTTTAAGGTATTTTACATTACTTTTATCATTCTTTTTCTAATAATTACCAGGTCTCCTGTTCAAGATGATTTTTGTTTTTCTCTGACCTTTTTTGCTGATACCATACCCTGTTGCCTGGAACTACAACTGTAAGGTAAACTGTGCTAAAGCTAATGGTGAAAATTGTGTCTGACTCATGTTAGAAGAGGAAGACAAATAAAACAAGACATTGTGAGTTTGGTCTGAATTCTTTTCAGTGTTTCACCTTGTGCTTGAAACCTCAATGCAGTTCCTGGATTGCTGTATTGCAGCTGGATTTAGATACATTCAGTGTCTAGGATGAGCTCTATTATCTTGTACTATGTGATAAATGTTTGTTTTCCTTCCTTTTATAGAAATATGTGTATATAACATATACACATGCTCATATAGGTTCCCCTTTTTCTCCTTTTTGAAAATAGACGGCATTAAATGGAATTAAAGTAAATTACCCTCTGTCATTAAATGATCAAAGTAGAGGGAGCTCAGCAGAGCTCTTGACAATGACAGCACAAGCTTGTGTTGTTGTCCTCTCACTATATTGTAGTGTTCATCCTACTCTGCTGAAAGTTCTGTGAGTGGATGGTCTCTGGACCTTACATGATATAAATTGCATAAAGGCAATTCCTTCTCCTTCCCCATCATATGGGATTAAGGCCCCTAAGGGGCCTTGCAGCTTTTGAGCTAAGGAAATGCATGGCCCTGCTGGCTATATCCTTCAGTAGGCTTACCCAAAGGTGCAGAGAGGGTCAGGGAGAAGACAGGACCATGCCTCTGTCCCATAGGTACATAAAAGAGATGGCTGAAGTAGCCAGCCTTGTGGGGTGGCTGGCTACTACACAGAGAACTGTATTATCTAGTTTTGTGTCCAGGGAGGTAAAATCCCAGATGTGGGAAGCAGGCAAGCAGTGTTACAGAAGCTGCTGCTTCTTCTGGGGCTATGTCTGAGTACAGGGGCTCTATTCAAGCAGAGTAGTCATTAACTTATGACAAGAATGCATGAAAGAAACATTGTTAGTAGCTTGAAAATGAGAGGACTACAAGGCACTTGATAGCTATTAGTTTGTTTTGACAAATTAGATTTTCTGTGCTTAAATTGCAGTTCCTTAAGCTTTTGAATTAATCTGTACACAAAAGGTATGTAGGGAGCAGTGGAAGTAATATGAAAATGTAAATTATCTAAGCCTACCTATGTGTATTCAATCTTAAGACCCCTCCAATTCAGAAAGCACTTTACCCTGTGATTAAGTCTCAATGGTTTTAAGGCAACTAAAGTGAAAAGCAACAAACTACTTTTATGAACTTACACTTTAGTTGCATAAAAGGAAGTGGAAAAAACTCACTTTAATATTTTACTTCTACAAAAATATTTTTTCTAGTTTCACATATGTAGTATGTTCATTTTAATGACCTTAAAAAAATAGACTTTGAAATATACTAAACCAATTCATTTAGTTTTCCTAGTGTGTGTATTGTATCACACTCCTAAACATGATTCTGGCATTTTGTGCTTCTAAATGTTTTTTTAATTATTTTTTTGTTTTATTTCATTTGGAAGCAATAAATTAAATTTTCTCTAGTATTTGATTGAATACTAATGAGTCATTTAATCGAGTTGATAATAATATGAGTGAGAAATTTTGAAAGGCATAAAAATTTAGTTCTGGCGTTTAACATTAGTTAACAGTGTTTATATGATTTAATAGAAGGATGGGTAGGCATAGAACTATTATAATTTTATTGAGCTAATCTGTTTCTGTGTGTGGATTTTATAAGGCATGTTATAAGGCATTAATGCACTTGTCAGTTTTGCAGATTTAAAGGGGTTAAAACCAAAAGTTGATTTGCATAAATGAAGATTGGCAGATGATTTGGCATAGATGAGCAGTAGGACTTTTATCTCCTAAGAAGTTTTATTGACTGTAAAGTATTAGAATGAGAATTAATTTAACACTGATGCTTTCTTCTTGCTACCTGACATAATTTAAACATGTCAGCACTGAGTAGTGGTGTTAACTCACAGTAGAGTCAGTGCAGAGAATCACAAAGTTTTGTGTCTGGTTGAAGAGCAAGAAATTGAGAATAAGGCCTGATGACTACATGGAAAATAAATCAGCCACTGAATTAATTTTAAAGAGCAAATTGCAGTACTTATACACTAAAACCTGGATATATCTGAGAAAGTCTTTAAAAAGATAGAGTGTATCTTGGCTTTAGACAAATTGTTGAAGTATCTACTGACAGAACTTCAGATATTCTTACAGATGACAGTCAGCGTGGGAGAACAAGTGCTGTTGTTGTATAGCTCTCCTGCAGTAGCCTTGAAACTTGTAAGTTTCAGCTTAGTTTATCCATCTCACATCTCTGCAGTTTGTTTATTGAAGGTGAACTGTGTTTGACTGGGTATTGCTGGATTTATTTAACACTGTCATTTCTAGTTATAAAAATTGTGCTCTGTTTCCTGCACTTCTCCAGATATTTACTGGTTGGCTTTTCCTTGTGCAGGCTTGAAGGGCTGTGTGGATTCTCCATTACCTGGAAAACTTACATTCTTACCGATTAAACTGCCTTTTGTATGTGTCTTGCGAGAGGTGTTGTGTTTTGATTTGAGAACCTTAAAAATTTGCATTTTTAGTAGTTAAGTGGATGACTGGATGATTTCTAATTTGCAAATCTACAAAAAATAAGTTTATTGTCATCCACATTCTTTAATGACAGTTCAGGCCTCTTTATGTTTATCTTTGGAGATCCTATCATTTACAAAAACAATTCTTTGGAATCATGGCACAGATGATGTCATAAACGCAATTGAGACACAGATAAATAAAATGGGAATAATGGGCATTTATGCATGTCAACATAACTGGGAAAAGAGAAGTGGTTTTGTAACAGCATGCACCATCTTGAAATCACCCTTATTTATGGCATTGACTGTGGGAAGGGAGCATGTTTATGGACAACACTGAGATATATTTTATTTGAAGACTAACTTATGATGAACTTAAAAAAGCCATTTTTTCATACATGCAAAGCCCTCCAAATAGTAAATCTATTTTAAGATTATTAAGATTAATTTTTCTGATTATGGATGTTCATATTGTAACACTACTTACAGAATGAGGAACTTACTGCATGGACTGTGAAAATAAATGTCTTTGATTATTTTTATCTGACACTGGATTTAAAAGATCTCTGATTTTGTGACTTTCAAATGAATTTCCTAATGTGAGCTTCAAGGTTTGATAAAGTTGCCCGTGTATGATTGTGGCAGAATTTTTTTATGTGCATTCTTTCAAAATTAATCCTGCTGAAAAAGCACTAGTCTGTCAGCAACTCAGTACTAATTTAGCTGTATGTTTCCAGTTACAAGTGTAATAACTTCAAGGAAAGTTAATGGTGGCCTTCAAGCCTGAAAAACACTAAAACATTCTCAATTTTAAAGTTACATCTCAAGATATATAGTACACTTCCAGGCTACGAGCTTTCATTAGGGAGTTCTGTACTGTGAGTTGATCAAGTTTTGATTTTGGGACTTTCTGAACCAGATAGAGGACATGACTTGTTTTTCTACAGTAGGTGTAGGTTTCCAACTCAGGGCAAATGGGTACTGTGACTTCCATATCCTAGGGTGAGTTTAGTGAAGCAGATTATTACCTATGCTTTCTTTACTCTAAAATGTACATTTCAATGACCAAAATTCCCATTTAGAGCCTGAAGGCATCATCGTACTTGACAGAATAATTCACAATAGAAATACTGTGTAACACATTCTCATGTGGGTATTGAAATGTCAAAGGGTTGTGTAGATCACCAGCTGGAGTCCTTAAAATTTAGAAGCCCTTTCACTTTCAAACAAGCTTGAGCATCCTAAATATGGCCAGTAACTAGAAATGTATGAAATATTAATGGTAAAAAATAAGCTACGTTTCAGTCAGATAGATGCTCAGAGAAAGAATTAGAAGTCTGTCTCTTAAAATGAAATTTCATGTTTGTAGAGTTGATTCAAAATGTGTTATAAAAGGAATATAGAAAATATTAAAATACATTTTTCAAGGCCTATCAGAAACTTTCCATTCCAAAGGCAAACAATCTTTTCTTTGCCATTTCAGTTTTTAATAGCTTTATCAAGTAGGGGTGATATTTTGTGACTAATGAATGGTACATATACCAGCCCCATTTCAAGAACAGAATACAAATCTTGAGACAGAAAATTGAAGAAAAGAATAATAAGACAAAATGGAGCATATCACACTGCTAGCTACTGCAAGATTAATTGTATATTAATAAGAAGGACAAGAAGAGTTAATGTACCAGGACTCAATAATGCATTTGATATAATGTCATATAGGAATTTATTTGTTAAGTGAGGAAATATTGTTGTAATTGAAGAAATTGCTTTGGTGGAAGGAAATAAGGGGTTGAATTCTGGTTTCCAAATGTTTAACTTCTACAGTTTTTCGTGATGTAACTCCTTGCCTAGTTCAAGAAAATAATTTTTCTTTTGTCTTTGAAGCATTATGTATCTGGATTTTTTTTTGTATAGTAGAGATCCTCTCAGATCAAGAAGAAGCAATCCAGTTCCTTCCATTTCTTTCCAAGAGCTCTTTTCTTGACTTTTAATGATTTATTACCCCATATCACACCTTGCTGGTGATGGTTTGGTCTATATTCAGTCAGTTGTAACATTGCCTCTCAGAAACAGTTCCTGTTTCTTATGTTTCTCTGCTTCCAAATTATACTTAGTTATTCATTTTCTGTGTGGAAAGGGAGACTACCACTATAATGGTGGATGCTGGAATGCAGTTTTCGATGGTATTAAATTGATCATAGAGTCACCAAATCACAGAACAGTGTGGGCTGAAAAGAACATGTTAAGGTCATTTTGATTAAACCCCTGCTCAGAGAAGGACCAGCTAGTTCATGTTGCACATGGTATTGTTCAGCTGAGTTTGAACAATTTCAGTCTCCAGCAGTGAAGACTCCGCAAATTATTCTGTCAGTCTGTGCCACAGGGGAGCATTTTTTCTTTAAACCAAATCTGAATTTCCTGTGTTGCAACTTCTGCTTATTGCATCTTGTCCTTCCACTGAGATGAGTCTGGTTCAGTTATCTATATCCTTCCAGCAGGTCTCTGTAGAAAGCAGTAAGATCTTTACGTCAGCTTTCTTTCCTTCAAGATGGCTAAGAACAATTTCCTCAATCTCTTCTTTCACTTCTTGAGCTCCAGCACTCTTGAGCACTTGCTGGCCTTGCCCTGTTATGTCCATAACTTACTTTTGTCATGTGAGTCCAGAATTGGATACAGTACTCCAGATGTGCCCAACAGAGTCTCAACAGTGCCCAGTAAAGAGTAAGGATGACTTCCCTGCTGCTAGTGCTGTTTACAGATACAGCACTGTTCAGGGTTGATTGTCCTTGCCAGAGGGGTACATTGCTGAGTCTTCTTTACCTTGAGGACCTCCAGATCTTTTGTGGAACGCTGCATATTCTCCAGTTGTTCTCCAGCTTGCTGCATTGGTTTAATCTGTCTTGGACATAGACTTTAAAGCTGCCTTTGATGAAATTTATAATGTTATATTTGGCCTATTTCTGTGGTCTAACCTTTGAGCATTAGCCCTGCCTTCCAGGGTGTCGATGCTCCCACCATCTTCCCAAAGATGTGCTCTACCTTGTCATCCATGTCACACATTAAATGGTATTTAACGCTAGTGTTGTTCCGGAAGGGATGCACTCATAACCAGCTGTAGCTGGGCTTTGTAGTGCTTGTCACTACCCCTTGAGCCCAAATGCCCTGGCATTTTTGCGCTCACATTATCCTGTTCCTCACCAAACCATACTGTGTCAATTTGTCTGTCCTACTGTGGGGTCATATTGAAGGCCTTGCTAAAATCAAGGTTAGTGATGCCATAGCTCTAGCTAGGTGCAGGGAGCCCAACATGTTGTCATGGAAGGAAGACCAGTTGTCAGGTGTGATTTGCTGTTTAGTAAATTGATGCTGCCTTTTCCACCTTGTTATCCTTCATGTCTGGGAAATATCTTCTGGGAGAATTTACCACAGACTTCCTGAGATACTGAGATTGGGCTGATTCACCCACAGCTGTGCACAGATTACCTCTGGGGAAAGCCTTTTTTGAAAATGGGTGCAACATTTGCCTTTTTCTGCATATCAAGAATCAGGAACCTTTCTCAATTGCCAAAACCTCTGAAAGATAGTAGATGACAATCTTGCAGTGGTATTGGCAAGGTCCGTCAGCAACTTCACATGTGTCTGATGTAATCAGTTGTACTTATGTGTATCCAATTGGTCCAACTTAATCTTCTGGTAAAATAATGTCTTACTCCCCTGCACTCTGATACTTGGCTCACAGACTTGACAAACTTTGCCCATCAAGGCAAAGAAAATCAACCTCTTCAGGCTTACTCATTCCATTAGGTTCACTGCCACACTGAGTAATGGACCTATCTTCTCTTCAGCCGTCCTTTTTTACTATTTGGTTTTTTTAGAAACCTTTAGAGTTGCTTTTCATTTCCTTTGCTAATTGTAACTTTGCCCAGACTTTGGTTTACCTAGCTCCATCCCTATGTGGTTTGACAGTATCTTTGTATTGGATCGAATACTTTCCGCCTTCTTTCCACCATCCCTGTGCTTCCTTTTTACATCTGTGCTGAGTCAGGACATTGTTGCTCATCCATACTGGCGTCCTACAATGCTTTTTTGGTGTATCACAAAGGACTGTTTTCATACTTTTGAGTAAGGTGTCCTGAAAACTAACAAGTCCTCCTTGAATTTTTGCCTTCCCACAGGATGCTGCTGAGCAGCTTTCTAAACAAGGTTATGTTTGCTCTCCTGAAGACCAAGACTCTTAATTGTTGTTATTTGTCTTGCTGCCTTCTTTCAGGCTTTTGAGCTGTAAAACCTCACAGTTCCTGATGACAAAGCTGTTGATGACCTTTGTATTTTATAACCAATTTTTAGTTTGTGAGTAACAAGTTGGAAAGTCCCCTGTCCTGCTTTTTGCCTAACCCATATACAGTGTCACAAACAATTCCCTTCACAGTTTAAGAATTGAAAGTGTTCCTGGACATGTTTCCAAATGTTAATTTTAATGCAGCCACCCTGTTCTCAACAGTGGGAGAGTTTACTGGAACTGAGCACAGTGGCTGTAGTGAAGCATTCATTTTAACCAGTGCTGAGGATTAGCCTCACAGGCGTGTCATGCAAACAGTTGACTAAATTGTGAAAAACGCTCTACCAGCTAGTGCCAATTTAAAGAACACGTTTCTTTGTTCTGTAAAAGAAGACTTTCATTAGCTCTAAAAAGGGGAGAGATACAGAACAAATTATAGAGAAATTTAAGTGTGTGTCTGTATGTGTTCCCCCAAGCACTCAGCCAGTCCTGACATGGGAAAATTTTAAGTAGAGAGTTCACTGATACTAAGAGACAAGTGGTCTCTTAAGACCCCCCCTCTGCCCCCACCTGCTATATTGGTTTTCCTTGCTCCAAAAGTCCACTTCCTGCTGATTCTAGAAGGAAAGCCTGGAGCTCTTGATCTAGCTGATGCTCTTTGATTAAACCTGTCTGTGCACACTTCCAAAGCCCTGCACCTAACACATACCTGGAAGCTTCTGGGATCACAGTATCCTTTCCCCATTTCCATCTTCCCCATGCCCCAGCCTGTCTCCATGTGGCTTTATACTAAAGAACCTCTCATATGCAGGTTGGGAGGGAGCCGTATAACTCTGCAATTTTTTCAAAGCAGAGTTTGGACTTGATCCTAATAAATAAATCTTCTATGACAGTTTAATCTAGCTGCATATTATAGCCACAATGTAACAACTGAAAAGAATCTTCTCTGACAATGCACTGGAAGGCAGTATATTTATAGTTATACAATAGAGGTGTCAATGTGTTCTCAAATGTTTCTAATAAAATAAAAATGTGTCATAGTAGCAAAAAGGAGAAATTGGCTAGAGCAACACTTACAAATTTATTGTATGATAGTATTTAATTGAAAAGTTACTCACAGTGTATAGGGGTTTTTTTAATGTTTTTTAATTTTTATTTTACTGCTTGCAGTGTTTCTACTGGATGTTTTACTTCCATGAACTCCTCTAGATAGTACTTCTTATCAATTTACTGACACTAATTATGAATGTTTTGCGTTTGTAGTGGCAGAATTTAAATCTGTGTATTGATGTAATTCTGCAGTGATGGGCGTCTCCTTCTGGATGGAGATATCCATACAAGTCCTGACACTTGTACTGAACTGGAGCTTTTCAGTTGGGACAGATCAAATGTGGCTCTTGCAGAATCCCAATCTCATCATCAGTCAATGGTGCTGGAGACAAGTAGTACCTGGGTACTGTGGGTGGTGTCTCTGCTGGCCCCCGTTTACTCCAGTGCTGCAGTCAGTTGTTTCTCAAAATCCCAGAGTGATGAGACACTGCAGGAGTCCTATGGACTCAATAGCTTCAGTTTCTTACCAGCATGGTAGCTGTAGGCTGTTTTGTGCAGATTCACAGAATATGCTGACTTGGAAGGGGCCCACAAAGACTATTGAGTTCAACTCCTGGCCCTGCACAGGACATCCCCAAGAGTGACACCATGTACCTGAGAGCGTTGTCCAAACACTTTCTGAACTCTGCCAGGCTGGTGCTGTGACCACTTCCCTGAAGACCCTGTTCCAGTGCCCAACCACCCTCTAAGTGAAAAACCCATTGCTAATATTCAATCTAAACCTCCCCTGATACAGATTCAGGCCATTGCCTTGGGTCCTGTCACTGGTCACCAGAGAGCAGAGCAGACCTCCTCTTCCCCTCACAAGGAAGTTTTAACAGCAATGAGGTCTTGCCTCAGTCTCCTGCAGGCTGAACAGACCTCAGCAGCTCCTCATACGGCTTCACCAGTAGCCCCTTCAGCATCCTCATGGCCCTCCTTTGGACACTTTCTAATAGCTCTGTCTCTGCAGCACACTCCCACTGTGTATGTTGTCACAGCTTCTTCATTATCTTTGTAATCCCAGAGTCCTGATACATTGCTAATGAGAGTTTGGGTGCACTAACTATGTAGGAATATTGGTTTGTGAAAAATAAAAATGTTTATATGCCAGTAATCATGGAATGAGATTTCCTGAGGATTTCAGTAGGAGCCAGTTCATGACTGAAAGAGGTATCAGCCGCAGGTCAAGATGCATATAAGTTTGATAAATGTTTCTTTATGCTATGCAAAAGTTTCTTACAGGAATTTTTGTTGTTAAACACAGATTGCTTTCTTACTGTTGTGTCTGATATGTGCTTTTCCCATATTAAAAACAGGTGGAGAAAGGACATTGTAAAAGTCTACAAATAGTTATAGCAAAAAGACTCATCAGCCTAAAGTTTAATTCATCCTGAAGAGCAGAAAAACTCACTAGATGAATAATGGTTTCTTTAAAAGCTCCTCACATTTTATCAATATTGCCTCCAGATAAGTCACATAAATTCCTCTTTCATACCCTGTAGAAGAGATTTTCAAATGTTTTATGAAATACTTTGATTCAATTTTAAAGAGTTTTCTTTAGCTCCAACCACAGATTTCAAAAGTAGTTTGATTTAGTTTATAATTTTCATAGGTATTTGTGACTGACTATCTTAGAACTCTGATTTCAGCAGATAATTATAAAGAATTTCCAACATAAAGTTGTTTGAGATTTCTCTTTTCATATAAATAATTTCTGTTTCATGAGGCTGTATTTGGGTAAATATGTCTGATGTTTCTTGGTAACCTAAGAACAAGCAGCATTCCAATAAATTCTGAAAACAGGGCAATGAGAATATTAGGAATCTTTTACTCCTTCAATAAATTCAGATCTGAAAAGTGAAGATAGGTTTCTTGAGAAATTCTCAAAATCATTCCCTGGATTACATAACACCAATGAGATTCTATGGTGACAGGATACAAGGATTTATACTTCTGTATAACAGATTCAAATCTACTTTGTGCTGTTATAACTGGAGGAAAGATCCTTGCCTAACTAAAAATGTCATACTTAGTTGAACTTCAAGAATCTAACTTCAAAATTATTAGTAGCCTCTTGCTCTGTGTTCATAGGAAATTACTTGGCATCCTGATTTTAATTCCACATATACTATCAGCATATATGCACCTAATGTTTCTGGCTGTCCAAAAAATCAGGCATTTCATTTGGATTATGTAAATAGCTTGCTGTTCCCATAGGGAACAACTACATGGATATGTATTCACAGTCCTGCACAGGGGGATGCCAGCTTCGCCTGAACTTGATCTTAGCTCGTAAATGCCATTGGTATGGTGCAGCATTTGGGTTATGCACACGGTGGGAAGGCAGATGGCTCAGGCTGAACTTGTGGTTTAGCTGTGATTACTCAGCTTTGCACTTGGTGGAGGTTCACGTCAGGCCAGCTTAGAAAGAATGAACCCTTGCCTGAAGGCAGGGGTTATTCAGATGTCAGGGTGTAATTCTTATGTCCATTAGTGTATTTGCCCAGGAACTTCCATTTGACTTTTCTGCTGCATGAGGGAAAAGGAAAATCTTGCACTGATTGCAAGTGTATGATTTATTCTATTTCTACCATTGCCTTAAGTGTAATTAAGATACTACACTGTTGCTTATCAATAACATATTGATTGCAATCTTTTGCTTCCACTAAAATATTTATTTCAGTTTTATTTTGATTTCATATTTCAGAACACTTTTGAAAGTCTTTGTTTCTTCCCACTGCTCTATTTTTCCACTTATCTCAGCACTTACCATCACAAACAGGTGAAAGATTGCAAGTTATCTACATAGAAGGATTCAAAAGACCCAGAGGATCCTGATAAGGCCATTAATTATAATGAAATTGCTATTCCATCAATTTTGAATTACTTTTCCTCACTTTGTTTCATTTTCTATAAATTGATGTAGCATAAAACAATTGTAGTCCTAGAGATATCATGGGCTGAAATGTCAGTTTCTTTAAATTGTTTTAGTTTTCCATTCTTCAAACTCCCTCCTGTTTCGGATTCACATAAACATTAGTGCAGATCCGTCCCAAATGTCTTCTAATTGTACATATTTACATTTTTACATCGCAGACAGCATGTCCAGAGAAAACAGATGGCTCGTTTTTTTTTTAATTGACATAAGTCTGAAGCACTTTTAAAAAGGAGTTAAGGAAAGCTGGAAAGAAAAGCTGCTGCTTTTTGTACAAAGGGTTTTTTAGGTTTTAAGAGTGTCATACGTTTGTAATGGATGCAAGACCTTAGGCTTTTTTGCCTTCCTCTCCTCTTAAATTCATGAATAACTACACTATATTAGTTTCTTCTCTGTTTTGTTACATCCCCTGTCCTTGGAAATAGATGGGGGAAGGGAAATCTTGTCATTCAGCTAGCCATGTTTCCTGGGATATTCAAGGTTTATTATTTGTTTTGGAAACACAGGAGCTTTATTAGGGTTATTCTTAGGCATCTGCTCGCTACACATTTTTCTTTCAGGACCCAATGTGCCTTTTCCAACTTTTTGAATGTGCCCACCAACACCTGTAAATGGAATCAGTAACTACTAGGAACTGAACTGAAAACTTATAATTTTGTCACTTGTAGACCTGTTGGTCACAAAAGTACCACTTTCTTATGTGTCTGGACAGCATCTCACACAACAAGTTTCTGCTCAATTTCTAGTCCCTAGGCTATGTCTGTACTAGTAAATGAGTAAGTGCCAGGGAATGTTCCTGGGCAGCAGATCTCACTCTGTATGGCTAAATTATTAGAATGGTCCCTGGTATGTTTTTGGGATAAGCCAACTAGCATTCCCAAATATTCCCACGCACCACTCAGGAGTTAACCCAGGCCATGGAAAATTTCCATTAGCTAGTCTGAATGCTGCCACCATGTTTTTGTAAATAACAGGGTTTAATAAAGGGTCAAGGGCTGTTCAGCACCAGTTCACTTTTTGGTGCAGATACACCAGTTTGCATATGTGTGTTCCACATATACTCTAACTCATAATTTTCTTCAGCTTTCCTTCCCATGTCTTGAGCATTCCAAAGAAAGAAATTAATCTACTGGCTGAAAGGCAATCGTAGCATGCTCCAGACAGGTCCTCAATATGGACAGGGACAGGACCAGGACAACGGAGCAAGCAGCAGAAAGCACTTGCACCTCTCTTTCTCTATAACCATACATGATGTGTCCTGTTCTGAGCATAGAACAATTATTTTGATTCATTTCCTGCATTAAAGGGAGGAGTCTATATTTTCTTGGGAAATTATTTCTATTGCAGGAATTTGAAACCTTTGAGGACCCAGTGTGCCAGAGGCAGCTTACGAGCCTTTCCTGTGATCCAACAACTCATGGCACTTAGCATATGTCATCAAGAAGAGTGAATGAACAAAACAGTGGTGTGCTGAAAGCCAGGGAAATGAATGAGCTTCATCCTCTCTATCTGGGATTCCACATGTGAACATTTATATCTTAATTACAGGGTTCAACTCAAGTACACACAAAAAATACGTTATGCAAAATTTGTTTGTATTTACATAGGTTGACTAATATTTTACATTCTGCAGCAAAGCAGAATACATTTTTTAAGAGTTTTCATTTTGATATACGTGACATACAGCCAAGTCATACAGTAAAATCCCAGCCTCATTAAAGTGAGCAACAGAGCTTTATATTATCTTTGATCAAGTAAGAGTTTTATCCCTGTACATTTTTCATGGATGTTTGTTCACTTGTTTAGTTTTTCAAAGACTGATGTTCTCATACATTGTGCTAACTAAAGTAAGATGGTGGCATATTTTAATAATGATTCATCTCTTCCAAACAGATAGCATTATTTCATCTCATTACAGGACTTTTCTGATCCTTTTTGAACATTAAAGGTCCAGACCAGTTCCCACACAAGTCAGTAACATTTGGATCAGATTCAAGGAGATGTTTGGCTTTATCTAGCTTATGCTGCCATGGTGAAAATGCAACTGCCTGGGGAATTTTCACAGTATTATTTGACCTTTTGCAAGAGCTTAGATTGAATATCAGAAAAGTGTGTTTTCAAGAGGGCATCAGTTCTTACATAAATCTCTCAGATCTATGCTTTAAATCTAATTTCTGGTACAACTTCTAGCTAAATTCCCTGCATTCTGCTTTACAAAGTGGCAGAGTTTGAAAAAAATGGCATGCTTTAATTTACAGGCAACGATTTAAGGATGTTGGCAAGATAAGGTTTGGGGATGAAGGTAATACTTTTCTTGGACCAGTTAGTGTAGACCTGATTCAGAGCATGAAAAAATCTTAATAGTCTCAGATAATTTTAGTGATGTATATGTAGGTATCTACATCTCAACTAGACATGCTTAGCTCTTTTACAAAAAGTGGAGATAAATAGGCACTTCTAATGTGCAGTTCAGTTTAGACATTTACTTGGGGCAGTGAGTCATGCTATGGAAAGGCTTATTTCTGTCCATCAGCAGTGTGGAGGGTTCGGGATGCCGAGTTCAGTTGCAGATGTCTGCATTGTGTGCATCTATATTTAGTCAAATCAATCGTGTCTGATTGTGTCACACATAATGGATATGATTAGATAGTATCTCATTTCCCAAGTCAGTTCTGGTGTCAACATGAGTATACCCCATTAAAAGCATCAGATTATTTTCTGCTGTGCTGAGTGACTCATGTTTAAATTTTTTAAAAGGAAAATAGACCATTCTGACATACATTGTGTTTCTTACTGGTGGGTTACTTGTGTGGCTAAAGTCAGGAAGATCTTGTGTAGTGAGGTAAACTGTACACAGCCGGAGAGAGACTGCTTGACAGAAGAGTTCCTCCAGATCTCATTAGCAGTAGAAATGTGAGTGAGTCAGTGTTCTGAGTCATATTTAGGGAGTATTTAGAAATGCCTGGGGTTTTCTGCTCAGGTGTGTTCAAATCTTCTGTGCGACAGTATGAAAATCAGTCTGATTTGGTGCTTCTAGATAGAGTTGCTGGCATTCAAGCAGTCCTGCAAAAAATTCTGCAGCCATTTAAAGGAAAGTGATTAGTTTACTAACTCTGTCAAAGAAGCATTTAGGAATACAAGTCAAAATAAGAGGTGGTAAGGAACTTCTTGTTCTCTGAGTTGTGATTAAAAACAAAGTAAAACATAGAAACATTGATTTAGAAATTAAACTTATAAACTTAACCATACCAAGCTCTGTTAAATCTGTGTCTTGAATTTGATGGCATATTTTGATATTTCTTGCAAGTTACGGCCCAGTGTCTGGACTTCAGCACTGGTAACAATTGTACCTTAAACATTAGTTTTTATATCCTGATTCCTTCAAACCCTATTATCCACAAATGCATACACATCCCTTCCTTGCTCATTTAACCTGTCTAAAAGTGTCCCTTTATGAGCTAAGCCACAAATTGGCTTGTTACTTTGAAAATTGAGATGACAAAACATTGTTATGAGAGAATGTTCTCTGAAACCTCTCCAAATGAAACCTACAGAGGGGCAAGGTCATTAATGACCATATGAACCCTGCATTTTCATACATATTTAGCCTTGCCATAAAATTGATTGAAGTGACAGGGCATGTATAGGGAACCCACAGACAGCTGTGATAGTTAATTACTATGTTTGATTGTCGGTTTATCATCTTTGAAAAAATGTTATTATGACAGATGGTCCTCATAAAGGTAGAGCTCAAGACTCCTCTAAGTTCTTCTGAGGCTTCCTGGGTGTCTGTGCAGTAGCCAGAAAAATAAGGATTAGAAGAATTAGGAGCTACATCAGTAAACAATCCTAAGGGCAAAGCCTTTCTCATGAGATGAGTGCTATTTATTTAGTTTTGCATAGTATTTTCAAATAACTCATGTCACCTCATTGAATTCTGGACACATGAAATGCATGTGAGGTTTTATTCTGGCATAGTCTCAAAGGCTGTTTTGATGTACACAGTCATAACCAGATATGGGTAACTCATGCAAAGAGCTGTGGCTTCTTGTCACAAAAGCAATTTCAAAAGCTCGGGAAATAGAACACAAAAAGTGATGTTTCACAAAACACAGGACATTTATTAGTTCTTTACCAAGGGCAGCATTTAGGACATACTTCTTTAATCCTAGCAAAACAGGTTATTTGGGGGCATTATTTAGTTTCTGACAGTATTCAACACAAAAACACCCTAGACATTCCAATGGCTACTGTAAAAGGTGGTGTTTTATTCCAGATCTATTTTATTATATTTATTATTCAGGTTTTAGTAGTTTTGCTTTTGCAAAAAGCCATAGTGCTCAGGGATCTGGTGACACAATTATATTCTTTCCAGAAACAAAAGCAGATAGAAATTAATGGTTACATCTCGGGGCCACTGACACCAAACATAAGACATAAGCAGTTGTTTTTCTTTTAAAGGCACACAAATGACAATTTAACAATTAGCTTCTGACCTTGAAGATCAAGATTCAAATGTGTCCTTTTGACGATAAGCAAAGCACTTGAGACCTCTTTTAAACTTTGCACTGATTGCCCTGCAGAGAATCCCAAGTTAATAGTTGGGATTTGCTCCATGCCTGAAGTCACTAAAACCTTTCACTTCCTCACTAATGAATTTCAGAACAACTGAAAAACAAGTTTTCCTAGAAAATAAGCTGCTTCATCCTTTGGTCTTATTCCAAATGAATTAACATCTAGGGGAATGTTTTCCTTTGTTGTCATCAGGTTTTGGATTTGAGTTTCTGCTGTTTTGAGGGAATAGGACTCGGCTTGAATTGTTGCCTTTTTTAGGGAAACAGAATCAGCCAGCAGATATAAAGCCAAGTAGGTTATGGATGTTCAGTATTCCACGTAGTGACATCTGTAAGTTTCTTACTTGGAATTTACTTTCTTTTTACTTCAATGAAACATTAACTCAGATGGGAGGTCTACTTGCAGGTTTTCAGTATTTCTGTGGAACTTAAAATAAGAAACATTTCCTGGCTACTAGGTAACATGAATTTTGGCAGTGTAAGACAGCAACATGTTCAGACTGTTTCCTTAATACATTATTGATGCTGTCCATAATTTCATGTGAAAATAGTAATCAAAATGCTTCACCAGCTGCCATTTCACTGCTTTTAGGTTTGGGTTTGTTTTTCTGATTTTTTGTTGGTTCTTTTTCTTTTTCCCTGCCACACAGACCCTGAATAGTAGCAGTACAGCTGGGAGTAGAACTGGTGCAATCCTGTTATGCCAGACTAAAGCCTCAACTAGGATCTGCTGATTTTATGATGCAGAAGGAGAGGCGACATGCAGCCAGAAAGGGGCGGGCAGTGCATTTTTCTGGAGTGTGTATGATCCAAATTCAGGCTGCCTCTGACACCCATGGACTTTAGTATTTGAGAGAAATGTTCAAGATAGTGTAAAAGAAACAGAGTTTGTGTTCTTGAGTAATTTCCCAACCTGAATTCCTGGTTGTTAACTTTACCTTTAGTTTTCTCATGCTGTTTCCTATTTAAAGAACATTTTTTTCCCTTTTGGATCAACTGACTGCCGTATTTTCATTTTTTAAAGTGCCTTAAATAACCCAGGTGCCAGCATGAGAAGCAGGTTTATGAATCAGGTTTCTTGCATTATATTCTTTCCTGTCAGCAGGACGTCCTGATAGAGCTGTGTTATTATAACACAGCCCTTTTAAGTTATTCAACCAATTTTTTATGAGCCAGTTCAGCTAATCCTATTCAGGAGATTCTCACAGTTCATTCAGGTTTTCTTTTCTCTAAGAAAAAATGTACCATTGAGATTCATATTGTTGATGATGTTTCAGTGCTATTGTTTGATATTTGATAATATTTATTTTGATTGCCTGTTTCTGATTTTAACAAATTTAAAACTATTTTAATGTTTGCTTATCTTCTTTTATTAATGGAAATTAGTCAAAAACTTGAGAAATTATGCCCCAGAATCAGCAAAAGTTAAAGGAAATACATGTTCTCTGTTGTGGCATTGTTTTTCTTCTCTAATAAATTTACAATAAATTTAGCATCCTTTCAACAAGTTCGTTATTGCTCAGTATTGCTCAGTTTCGTATTCTGAATCTGTTGTGATTGCTCTAGAAATTGCATTATATTTGAAAAGTTATGCAAAGGAGCACTGAAGAGCTAGACCCTGACTGTTACGTTTGATGATGCAGACAAAGGGAGAAGTCCTTAGGTTTTGTATTTGTGTGTAATTCTGGGGCACTGTCATATATACAAAATGCTTTAATCAGGATATAGGTAAAATTGAGTGATTTTTATAAGGAATATTGAATAGTCAGCTCTTTACATCTGTTTCCACTGTTTCTACTTTATTTCATCTTTTCCTTTTATTCAGTTTTGAAGCTATTTTTAATTTTCTCTGAATTCTTTAACTGTTGGTTTAAATTTTCTTGTAATGGGTAAGAGAAGTCTGTTCTCTTCTACATAATTCTTCTCAGACTCCCATAATGCCTGTCCCTTTCTCCCAGTAGTATTTTTCATGACTAAGAAACAGAAAACACCATATCCAAAATGCAGATCTCAAAAAGAAAGACTGAGATAATCCACTATATTTTTCATAGAATTTTTAACAACTGCTAGTGCCAGGCATTTAAGGAGGCACAAAAGGTGCTTCAGTAAGAAATTAATCCATTCTGAAACTAGAGGTAGCATTAAATGAATATGTTCACTTTTTTGGATAGCTGACCTAATTTTTCTACAGTGAACTTGGCCCAGATGCTTCATATCACTATTACTTATTTATAGGTAAAATGCAAAGTATTTTTAGAAAAAAAAAAAGAAAAGCTCATTCTTTACTTACAAGAATTTTTTATTTAGGTCACACAGAAAGAAGACAGTGGGAAATTTTATATAATATAAATGAAATGTGAATGAGGAAATTTAGTTTTGTCTGTGTTTCCAACCAAAGCTACCACTCTAGAATCGAGCAGCAATGAGACTTGTGGCAAGGGTAAGGGTAAGGCAAGGGTAACAGTTATACCGGACACAAACTTCTTTGAGCTAAATTCTGCACATTTTTAGGTGATCAGAATTATTTCTGCTTCTGCAAATGAGATA
Organism: Vidua chalybeata; assembly: GCF_026979565.1. NCBI lineage: Eukaryota > Metazoa > Chordata > Aves > Passeriformes > Viduidae > Vidua > Vidua chalybeata. The sequence goes on along the minus strand of NC_071531.1, from coordinate 85,229,562 downwards.
ATTTGATTATTGTTTTGCCTTTAGTACTAAGCACTGGAATGCTCTCACTTTGGTTTTCAGACCAGAGATCATTTCCTGTTGCTTGTCCTATGTACGGAAATACCAGGCGTCTCTGTAGAAAGGTTTCCTTTGGCCAGTGTGCAGGTTGCCTGTGAGGAGATCTTGATTATTGGCATAATGAACTGAGGACTGGACTTTGGGATACATCACTTTCTCTGCTCACTGGCAGAAAAAGCAGTTCAGGGTGACCCTGGATTATTTACCAGCTTGATTAATGTTGAAAAAGCAGTGAATAGGTTGATTGGATACCTTCTAAAACAGCCCAATATATTTACTTAAAATTCTTTATCAGAGGGAATTAAAGCATTGCACAAACTGCTCTCCTTAACAGGTTACTAAATGTTTGAAACCCTGTTTTGATAACAGCTTGTGTGAACATAATTACCTTACTTCATCCCAGTCTGGTACATTTTTTTTCCGAAGTTGAGAATTTATTTTCATCAAAACTGGCCACAGCATAAGTTCACTGTTTTTATTTATTCCTGGAAGATCAAGATTTAGATAGATTTTGGGTAGATTCATTGTTTGCATTGAGAGACTTTTTTTTTTTTGTGAGATGCAAGACAAATCTCCTAAGCAGAACAGAGCTGGAGATAGACAACAGTTGTTATCAAGTACAGTTGAAGCTTGCACAGCCTGAAGTATTCCAGCACACCTTTTCCTTCCAGAGGCAATTTCAATCTCATTCCCTTCAGTTTCCATATATCTGCTTCATCTCTACATCAATAACAGTTGCATGTTTGTGGAGTATATTCTGGAAAAAATCAGGAATTTGCATCAGGAAAATCCAACTAGGGACCTGTCATATTCTGATTCCTCTGCATCATCAGTGATCTCTGAAAACTCAGTCAAAAAAAAAAAGAGCCCTAGAAGAGTACCTGCTCTTTGTACAGATTTAGCACTGTTTGCTGTAAAATGTGTGAATGGAAATTCAGCATTCTTGCAAGTGGAAAGTGAATCCAAGCTGTGTATGACAGGACATATAGCTGTGTTATTTCCTGTGTTATTTCCAATTCTTGTACTTCAGTGACTGTCCTCCATTCTATTTCTGGGTTCTAAAATGGTTTGTGGAAAAATAGGTATCTACACTATGTTTAACAATAATGTTTTAATTTAATTATTTGCTTGTTATGTGAACCCTCTGAAGTTTCTATGGTTCGAGGAGTTGGAGAATCCTTGAAAAGAAATTATTTATCTATCAATAGCAGGAAGATTTGAAAACAAGGAAGCATGCCTTGTTAATTTTCCAAAGTCCTTTCTAAGCACCATAAAAATGTTGCATGACATAAGTGATATGCTGTATGTTTTCTAAAATCACTTGACAAGATTCCTTGCTGGACATTATGAGCTGTGGTAAAATGGTGTTGAGTGAAAGATGAAATAGGATATTGGCCAACTTCCAGTAACCAAGAAAGAGCCAGAGATGAATCTTTTCCTAATGGAAGGGAGCTAAGGCTGGAGTAATTCAGCAGCCTATTTCTGTCACAAGGGAGATTTTATTATACTGCTGGGCTTCTTTATGTCTCAGAGGTAAAAGAAAGTTGAAGAGTAGTAATAGCACAGACAGGAGAGACAAATGCTGTCCTACCTCCTGAAAAAAAAAATTGTACCATGTTTTCTGGGAAAGTAAACATACCCTCTGAATTTTAAGAATCAGAAATAGAAATGGTAGATGAGCTTTTGATTTTTTGGAAAATTTAATCTGTTTTGGATTGTTGTATTTTAGGAGTAAAACCTCTACATTTATTCTTACAATTACAAGGCAAGGGGTTTTGAGCCCTTATTACCTGACTAGGTAATTATCTGTCTGCTGGAATCTGGTGTATCTCCCTGCAATGTTTGTGCAACATTTTCACTGTATGTATTCCCTGAAGAATTTCTAAGTAGGATGCCTTTTCTGCCTGATCTGGTTCAGTTGATAGTTACTAACAGCTATTTTCTAGGTTTAAACCATGTGACGTGCAGCCCATCAGTGCCTTAAATACCTTTAATTTTACACATGAAACTAGAACCCAAAGTATTGGGAAGAATGTTGTGGTGTTTCTCAGGTTTTTTTATAGTATATTAATTTCATCGAATATTATTATTTACAAGCAATTTATTAATATCCTCTGGCAGGTTTTGAATATGGATAAAGTAGATGACAATATTGTCTCTTAATAAGTGTTGGTTTAAAAATAAATGAAGGCGTTAAAGTGCTTGGGGAGGAGCGTTTCACAAATGAGGTTAATTAACACATATGTCAGTAAGCAGCATTCAGTTTATTAAAAAAAACCTAGCAGAATGGAAATGGCTGTGGTAAAAGGGCACAGTTAAACTGAAGAATAGCAATGCTAGCAAGTGTGTGGAGTTTCTCTGCTTTTGAAATGTCTTCCTGAATGTGACAACATTATGAGCTGAAGTGAAATTAATTTTTAAACGTCCTCTGATAGCAACTCCACTGCTATCAGAAGGCTAATGCCTCAGGACTGTAATAGGACATTGCTTCATATCTGAGACATGACTTAAATATACCCTTCCCCAGTATTGCTTGAGTTTTCTTTCTGTTTTCTACTTTTTTGTTCAACAAAATTCAACCAGAATCTTTCTTGTACCTCCGTGATGTCTCTACTGATCTGCCCATTCTAGCAAGCAGAACAGAATAAAAGCTGCTATGTTTGGTTTACTCATTTTTTCACAGATTTAGGCAGTCTTTCACATACTGCACCTACCCACAGTGTTCAGCTGTGTCCATCTGGAGTTACAGCCCCTGCAGTTACACAGCTGGGATTTTGCTGGAGATCCTAAATGTGTAAATGTACTTAAGGGCCCTACCTCTCTAGCCATTACTCTTCACTTTGGGAATATGAACTAGTGACTGTGGATAGTGTCACTTCCCTGACTGCAGACAGCCTGAAACCATAGTTTCATGAAGTATGAACTGCTCACTTCTCCTAAATTAGGTATCTGAGGTTTCCCGCCTTTATTTCAAAATCACTTGGTCCCATCAGTATTAAACTTCACAAGTAGTGAAGCACTATTAAATGGAATTAAATCCTGTTAAACTGAAACCCCATGTATTTTTATCTAGTGTTTTTTCCCCTCTAAAGGTCAAGAGATGCTATGCAAAGTATGTTTCATACATTATGGTGTGAACTATTCAGATGAGGGGAGCTATTAGATAAAGGTTCTGACTGTGCCGTCAGGTACTTTAAAGAACTCGAGTTTCAAACTAGGTTGGGAGAACACAGGGGGAAGTTTTCCTCGGCTGTGTTTTTTACAGCTGATTACTCATGCAGGAAGAAGCTGATCATCAGAGCCATGAGGCTTACATCAGTGGTGTTGTTCTCTAGCTGTGAGCCATAGTAGTATATGACTTTGCAAAGGCAAGAGGAGCGAGATTTAGAGGATGGTATATGGCACCAGTAGAATCCACCAGTGTTGCTGGAGAATTTCTAGGCTCTTGCAGCAGCATTGAGAGCTCGTGCCATTGAACTTTCACATTTCAGCCCTGGAATGGCTGAGAAGAATGGGCTGCTACAGAGCTAATCAGTTAGTGGTTGATTCCCCCATCTTTCTGGTACATTGTACACAGATGTTAGTGTCTTTTAAAGCTGTTGTTTGATTTCAAACATTGGTATTTATTATAGAGGAACTTAAATCAAGATCAGCTATCTGAATGTTTGAGTTCTTTAAATTCTCAGGAAAGACTACAGCTCAGGACAGTTTCGATTCCTTAAATTTATTTACATTAACCTCTTGAGTCTATTTCTTTCTCTTAGGTGTGAAGTGATTTTTATAAACATGAATCCATTAACTCTAAATTACCACTGTACTAAATCAGATTCCATGTCTCTCTGATAAATTGTGGCTTTACTCAGAGGAGCAACACAAATGTAATTTTGTCTCTAGTATATAGATGTACCTTCCTGTTGCCTAATTTAATAATCTTTATCCATACTGAAGTTTACATAACAAAATGTCCATAAAATGTTTTTTTTATTCAGCTAAAATTTTACAACACCTATGTGATACAAATATTAAAACTATTGAGACTGGAATAGATTATAACAGAAGCTTTTGGAATGTGCTGTAGGCTATGCAAACACCTACAGACATGGGAATGGTTCAAGAAAACCTGTTCAGGTACGAAACTATATGCAATTATATATATTATTTGGTACACACATGATTCTGTGTCTAAATATAAATATATATAAAAGAGGCAATTCAATCCCAGCAGTGGATTTTTGTTGGCTGAATTTGTCTAGTTGCCCCTTGAGCCTGTTGTTAGCTTTTATCACCTGTAGCATTGCATGACACGTTGCACATACTAACTGCACAGTATGACAGAGCACCTCCTTTGCCTTGCTTTGGATCAGTAATCTGCTAATTTACTTCCTGCTCCCTTTTCTTCAGTTTCTTTTGTAGGGATAAGTTACGGGCTCTGCTTGTACTTGTTCCTAAAAAAAATAAATACAAAAGAAAGGAGGACAGGCAGCTCTCCTCAGTTCTTCCTCCAAGTGCTACTTAAAAACATGCCTATTTGTGGTCAAAATTGAAGAAGACATGGCAGAAGGAAAATGCACACTATAAAAGGGTGATGTTGTGTCTCCAAATAGGTTTGAATGTATTGCTCTGTCAGTGCATTGGCATATGTTCTCTAGATAGAGGGGGTGTGTGTGTAAATGGGTCTCTCATCTTCATCATCTCCCAGCCAGTCTCTGGGATCCTCTGTAGCTCTTCATTAGTGGCCTTGTGATGACTCAGAAATGTAAGCAAGAGAGCTGTGCATGAGCAGTCCTTGGGGCAGGGAATCAGAGCAGGATGCCAACTGCAGGCATCCTATTTGTGAATTGTAGACAGTGAGTGGACAGGAGAATATTAAATGCTGAGAAAATAACCTGCCCTTCTGGACTCATAGGTTTCAACCTGTTTTCTGTTTAGGATTCACTAAAACTAGTGATGAAGGTTTGCATTTTCCATTTTTTTTCAGCTGTAGGACCACTATCACTGGTCTAAATATGATTAATATGCCCAGGTTCTCTTTATGTGGTTGTGAAATGGGAAAGTACAACCCAGAGCTTGATAGAGAAAATCCACATGAAAATTTCTATTCTGCTTTTCCCCTGTCTTCTAAATCATCTGTCATCATCATAGATAAATCACTTAGTGAGTGAAGACAAAATGCAGGTTTAAAAAAATCCCCTTTATTTTTCATCATAGACTATTTTGAATAAGAGCTCACAGTAAGTGGTTCAACAAAAGGAAAATACAAAGGAAAATACACAGTTGTGTCTAAGTGACTACTGTTGACAGTAATCTTTGTGATACAAACTGGTATTAGAATCAAATCTCCTTCTGTCCTCACTTCCTGCTGCTGATTCATGTCCTCACACCGCCTCCCACCAGGAGACAGCACAAGGGTCTGCATCTGTGTGATAATCTGGGTTGGAGATCTGGGCATAGAGTAAGCATTTTTCTGGAGAGGTGTGGGGAGAAGTTTGCTTATTTCAGAAATGTTAATTTTCATTTAGATAGCTCCTTGCTTGGGGTCAGCCTGGAGATATCCCAGCATGTCTGTCAGGACACTGAATGACATGGGACAACAGTCGCCATGAGGAGCCAAAGCACAGCAGAGGGTTTGGAGTGTTTCTGCAAGAATGCTCATGAAACAGCATCCTGACCTAATTTATGAAGCAGTTAGCAAAACTGCTGCACTTTATAAAATATGACAGTACAGGAATTAACCTGTTTAGTTGAATAGAAATAAGGCTTTATCCTTTTGAAATTAAAAAAAAAAGAAATTAAATTTGTCCCTCTATCTCTATGGGATCAACATTTTATGTAACAAGATTTGGAGAAATAAAACACTGAACCGTGTCTTTAGTTTATTGTTTAAAATATATTTTCTCTTTAAGAATCTCAGCACTTCCAAAAGTTGAGAGCCAACATCAAGTGGTTTGTATATCATAGAAGTTTGCTTTGTTTGTATCCAGTTTTAGCATTGGTACAAGTATCCACACTCTATTTAATAAAGTGCTATTATTTATAACCAATGGGACACAGCACTAAAGCACGTGCTACACGGTAGTACAGTGTTCCATGAGATATAAGAGAAGTGGATTTTGCTTTTATTTGATTTCTTGTCACTTCATTCCTAAGGAACTCTGTGAAAGTAACAAGGGCTATGGTGTTGATGTCTGCTATTTCACTGCTAATGTAATAATGTTCTGTTTATAGAGGCATGTTTATCATAGGCAGACAGCTGTGTTTGTGTTACAGCCACTATATCGATTGTGATCCTTCTAACTGAACAAAGTTTTAGCCTCATTTTACAAAACCATGGCCTGTTAGCTTCAGTGATTTAGTCGACAAGTCATCGAGAGTAGTCTTATGATACTAATAATGAGAAGAGAGTTATGGAAACTTCAGTGACTCTAATATGAACTGGATGTACTTTTTCAGGGGGCTCCTATCTAGGTAAACAGATGGTTCTTAAATTGCCATCTTAGAGAAAGTCAGGCCTGGAATTCTTAAATTGTTAACTTTAATGGCTTATTAAGACAGAAAGGCCAGTGATAGTGGAGAAGAGAAGCTTGCTTGAGGCAAGCAGGCACCTGGCACTCACTGTCTATAGTGGTCTTCCTGACAGTCATCTCGCAGCGAGGTGAGTAATGAAAGCCATAACTCACCAGAGCTGCTGGGCACAGCAGCCTGCTGGCAGGGAGCTGCACTGTACAGTACTGACAGCTCTGCAAAAGGCATGGCTTGAAATGGGCAGAAAACACTTGACCAGAAAACTGAATTTCTGAAAGGGGAGGTGGTTTCAGGGCTAAGAGAAGGAACCTCAACAAGGAGCGTCAGCAGCAGTGACAAAGTTAGGCATTGCCAGGTTACTGGGAAGTGAACAAGGCACAAGATATTACATTTTACAAAACATGCAAGCTCAGATAGACCTATATAAATTGTTTGAGCCCCAAATACAAAGCCATATAGAAACCTTAGAAATGAATTATTTACTTCATCTCAAAATGGTGATGCGTAAGACTGTAGGAATGCAGAATTTAACATATCCCTTGGCATATGCAAGTGGAATACCTCTATAAACACGTGACAGTGAAGAATGTGATGTACTTCAGGTATTCATATAGAACCCACAAACTAGCAAAGTAACCAGCTGATAAAACTATGCTAAAGTCATACTTTATATTTCATGTCTTCTAATTTTCCTATTTATCCCCAGTCCAGAAGATAAAATACTAGCTTTAATTTGAATTATTAAGACTCTTTGATCTTTGTTTTACTATTCTTAAACAAGTGAACTTTGGATGGTCTGTCTCCAGAAGGGCAGAGGATGTAACTAAGTTATATAGTAGGCACCAAGAGGAACTTCCTGAAAACATGTAGGGAATGTGGAATCTTATATTTTTTATTAGATGCTGGTAGAGGAGAACAGTGGTGTTATCAAGTGCCAAGCTTAATAAAATGTTCCATCTGGTGGGCACACACCAGTATTCTTTGCCACATTCTGCAAGAAACAGTGCAGAAAAACAAATATTTCCTATCTACAACCTCAGAGTTGAGGTTGTACATTGATCAAATAAGCTGTGAAAACAGGCAATTACACTTTAATTAAACTGCATTTTAAAGGGTGAATCCATTCAACATTTTTTTACAGTTGAAGAAAAATGTTTAAGCAGGTGTTACATAGAGAGGAATTAGTTTTGCAGACAATGCTAGACACCATTCTGAGCAAGATCAACTGCTGGAAAGTTGGAATTCAGTTTTTCAGTAAAGCCTAAAAATTAGGCTTTAAAATTTTTATTTAAAGTTTATTGTCAAATGTTTTCAGCAGCCAGAATGAAATTATGAATGTGCTCGGGTACATCTCAATCTTCAGACCTACAAAATCCAGATCCATGGAAGTTTTTTAAAGCTTAAAATGATAGTAATCCTGAAAGAAAAGGATGCTATTTTTGACACTCCATACTAAGCAGCCTCCACCCATTTCTTCATGTCATCTGCTTTGCCTTACCATCCTAGGCTGACCCTGAGGTTAGCTCAGTTGGGGGATCAGAGCATGGTGCAGTAACACCAAGGTTGTGGGTTTATTCCTCATATGGGCTGTTTACATCAGAGCTGGACTCGATAATCCTTGTGGGTTCCTTCCAATTCAGAATATTCAGTGAATCTGTTTGCTTTGCTTTGCAATTGTGATGTATAAAAGCCTCTGGGCTGGTAAAGCACTCTCTTCTCTCTTTTTCTCTTGGGAAAGAATTTAAATCTCACACCCCTCTTTAAAAGCTTCAAGCAGTCTGAGTGCTATAACCTTTTGTGTGTTGTTCCTGAGAAATCTGCAAGCTGACTCGGTTACAGTTTGCCAGGTTACTTTTTCTCCTTAGGCCATTTTTTATTCTGTTTACAGAGTTTACACTGTTTTCCCAATCATTTTCCTAAATGCTTCTATTTACTTGTCATTCCCATTTCAGTGGTTGGAAACTACTTCATCAATAAGCCACTGTTTTTTTTTACTCAGCTAATGGTAAAAATTAATGAATGACAAGTGAAATAAGGAGCCTGGGAAATGGTTGTTTGCCTTATGTTGGGTGCTTTCTCTCCATCATCCATTAGATAGCCACTAAACTACTTTTCAGGAGAGAGAGAAAAACCTTTTGTTATTTCGTGAAGAAAGTGTTTGTCAGACTATTACCCTTCCAGGTTCACCAACTGTGACTGATGAAACACGCTCTAAAACATAATTGTGTTTAACTGCTTCTGTGCAAAAGCATTTGCACAACATAATCAATCAGATTGAAGAAAACACTTCTCAGCATTCTGTAAAGAAAGCTTTGACAGTCCAGGTCTCAGAAAGACCTCCGGGACAGTTTCAGAAGGCAAATCAGTTTTCACCAAAATTTCAAATAAAAGTCTTGAAGACTATATATTTCATACTGTGTGTTAGATGTACATCTTCTGATAAAAACCCCACAAGAGTGAAAATACTCTTACTTGTACCTTTCATCTGCTACAAAATGAAATATTTAAGGGTTGTTCATTATGGGGTTTTCTTACTTCTAAGACAGTTACTGTCAGTGATTATTTGTAATCTTTATTGTTTATGTCCACAGATGATTTTGGCTTGTTATGTACAGTGTTTTTCCGCCCCAGCTCATTTATAATTCACCACCTTTACCATAACCTTCTAAGGGTTATGGAGGAATCTTGGATCTTCATGCCAAAGGATGGAGAACCCATCCTTTTTCAGATATTTCTGATATTTGTTTCAAGATGTTTTCTGTCATTACATTTAGAATTTCAATTTAATCTTACTTTCCACAGCCTGTCATTTTCTGTCCCTTAGCATGGTATCATATAGAGGTTCACACCACGTGTCTGTCTAAGCTCCCATCCTATCTCTAGTTAGATGGAGTTTATATTATTTAATTTTATATATGCTGATATTATTTTATGTATATCAACATATAATTTTATAAAATGTTTGGCAGATTATAGATAATATTATGTTATATGCTACATATGTTGCTTTATTTTTTATATAGAAGTATGATCAAGGGCAGTGGAAGAACAGAACATCCAAATTCAAATAATTAGATAGTTTCAAGCTAATTTATTATTGGGTGTTTGGCGCTGATGATCTTGTTTGATATTACTTCCTATCTGATCTCCTAGCTAATTATTTATTATTGACAGTTTACCAATAGCATAAGAGAATTAAATTTGAAAATTCTTGATTTAGTTTAGCTTTTTTCTTCTGTTTGTAAAAATAAGCTCATGGCGTTCAAAGTTTTCTGGAAGCTTCCCCACAGAGTTGGTTCAGAAGTGATTATTGATGGTTTCAACCTTGTTTCAGCTGTGTACTTGACTTTGAACAAACTGTGGATACTGTTGTCACAGTGATTGGACAATTTTCAAAATGTCAGCACAACTTTCTCCACTTAGTTTGCTCCGCGAGCATTTGTGTCTATGACATTTTTTTTCTTTAACATGCTGCCAATAGTGTCAGCCTCCTTTTCTCCTTGCCATTTCCAGCCTGTAGATTTGCATTGCTGGCAGTTTACATATGTACACATTTATTTTCTTTTCATGAGAACAGCATGCTTTTTGTCTGGTTTTATATTCATATATGCAGGTCAGGGACCTCAATGTACTCTTTTACTAAAGCATGGTCCTGAAGATAGTAGCAAAGTTGGATTTTTTGAGTTTATATGTTCCAATTTCTTGAGATGTCAGTCTTCTTCTAAAGGTTAAAAATTTTGAAGGAAAGCCAAGCCTCAAGTTTAAATGCATTAACAGATTATTCTTATAATGTGATGTTAAAGTATTATAAGCTCTTTTAAATGAGTAAAGGAAGATGAGGACTCTAACCTGTCACTATATCAGCTTGTTCAACTTCTATCAGATATTGCAGAATCTCCTACAAAACATTTTACTATGGATTCTAATGCTGTGGATACTCACAGTTGTTTCCCATGCCCAAACTTTCCCAGCATCACAACTCTTTGTAATGACAGTTCATGTCCTCAAAGGGGGTTGAGGGTCAAAATCAAATCTTTCAGCACGGTTCTTTCAGTTCATAAATCTGAGACTCGTTGTCTGAGACCTGATTAAGGAAAGTCAGCAAAGGCAGAATTCTGCCTCACAGGAGAATCGATAGTGCCTAAGTGATTTTTTTTTGATGTAAATGCATCTGAGAGATAGCCAAAGATGTACTGCACCAAAAAAAGGTGTCTAATCATTTTACTACAAACACTGACACAAGGGATTGCTGTATTTTTAAGTTTAGGAAGCTGTACTCAAGAAGGGTTTTGTTCTGTGGCAGATCTGTGGCAGATATATCTGCATGGATGTAGCAGAAAATGAGCTTAATTTCACTCAGCAAGATGAAGGCTGAGAGGGGAAATGATTGCTATGAGTTCGTGTTTTGCAGGTAACTGCTGTCAGGGGAAAGTGCTACTTAGTTTGAGTAAAAAAGATCTCAATTGGTGATTTTCAAATTTAGACTGAAAATCAGGTTAATGTTTCTGAGTACTAGAAAAGTCAAATTCAAGATTAGTCTTTCTGTGTGATTAGTGACAGACAAGAAAATTTCAGCAAGACAGCAATTTCCTTCAAGACAGAGTCTGATATTTTAATGGGAATTTTTTGAGGTGATATCTGTACTTGTAAGGGACTTTACTCCATCATCCACCTGGGTCTATATTCCTGTTAAATTCTATGCATTAAAGGAGGCCTCTCATCTAATCTGCTGGGATTCTCTTTGAAACAGTGGAAAAATATAGGTTCTCCGCTTATAAAGTAGGTAGGAGAAATCTCTCTCCTTTATCTACGGAGAAGATAAAAATGGCTAATTTATACTAGAATTCTACTGATCCTAGGGTGGAAGTGAGATGAGTAGAGTACCATCCTGTATAATTCACAAACTCAATCTTACTATGCTTCTAGTGGCAGATATGGTAGAGGCTGTGTGACCTTTGTTGCTCTCTTGCATTTAATTTCTAATTTTGTAGAACTCCTTCCTGTAATATGATTTCCAAAATGATGACAATATTCCAGCCTTGACGATACTGGCTCTTCAGTACTAAGGAGTAATGAGTATGGTACTTTAGACTGCAGCTCCCCAAAGTACATTGACAGTGTCTTGCAACCAACAGTTATAGTCTGAGAAGGATGAGGTTTCAAGTGGCCTTAAGATTTATGTGGCCAGTACTGTGACATGGGCATCTATTTAAAAAAAAATGAACTGGAAGGACCTTAGTGAGTGTAAAATAAATGTAAGAACATCAGAATAAAACAAGACTGAACATACTCTTCTGGATCATCAAATACCTTTCCCTGCGCTTGGAGGCAATCAAGTGTCTTACACTTTTCTAAACTCCTGAAGTAATGTTTGCTTCTCTATCTAGTTAAGCAGAAATAATAAAACAGAAAATTCAGCTTCTTGTGTTGCAATTAAACATACTTGTAGCCTTGTGCTGCAAGAGCCAGTTTTAATGACAGATCCTTAAATTTAATTAACTGTAGTTGCAAATGGACAAACCAGGACATTCATTTCATACATATGAAATGCATTGATGTAGGAAAAAATTGATTACATTGAGATTCTAGAGGTCTGCATCAGACATGTGATACAGGCCAGCAAACAATAAAAATATATTCCTTTTCATTCTATAATATGTTCTAATTCAGTTGATGAGCTACTGTATAAGGAATGCATGTATTTAATATCCCATTTAAGCAATGATTTTCTTCTAAATGCAGGCTAGGAAAGAGGAAGTGGTACTATACAACGATGCTAATTCGAAATATTCTTCACTGCAATGATTACTCTTTGCTTTGATAAATCATATTGAATGTATTGTTAGAATAGAAATAGAATCTATTTCCCTTATTTGAAAAATGGAAGGGGAAGTGTTTAATGAACAGCAGTTTTTGACTGTGTGCTGTGTCAGTTCACCACCTCAGACTGATTATGCTGGTGGACCAGTGACAAAGGACCCAAGTGAGGCTGAGGTACTCAATATTTCCTTTGCCTCAGTTTTAAACAGTAAGATCTGTCCCCATAAGCAATATTCTGGGTCAGTTAATCACCCCAGACTGCTGAAGCTGATGTGTCTTGGGAAAAAGTGATGACCAGGATTCTGTTGAAGGGCTTGTTTCCTTGTTCAAGGATCAAATACTAGCAAAATAATTTTATACTAGGTTGGTTTTGCAGGACACATAAAGATACACATTTTATATCAATGATGTTGTTATTGACAATTTAACTAAGATTTGAATCTACACTGAACACATCTTTATTATTTGGAAAAAGTTTAAAAAATATGTTCCGATTTTTTGTGCGTTGAATTTATTATCTGTTTATAATCTGTTCAGAGGAGGTTCAAGTTGGACATCAGGAAGAATTTCTTCATGGAAAGGCTTGTTAAGCATCGGAAAGGACTGCCCAGGGAGGTGGTGCAGCTACTTGGTGCTTGATACTTAGTGCTTTGGTCAGGCTCACAAGGTAGTGATCAGTCAGAGGTTGGACTTGATGATCTAGGAGGTCTATTCCAACCTATATGATTCTGTCCTTCTGTGAAATAACTTCAGTATAAATTATTTAAATTATGTTTAACTGTAATTGGTTGCTGCACAGAAGAAAGAAGCAGTTCAAGATAGCTAGGAAATGAGATAGGGAACTACTGCAGTTAAATAATCAGTTTACTCAAAACTGAGAAGCCAATGTGGAGCTAAGAAAGTTGGAAAACCTGGTGCACTTAAAAGATGGTAGAGAGCAACTGTACCATGATTTCTCCCTCTGCACCCTTGGATGGCAGGTCTCAGGACTCTGTGTCTGGTTGGTTAAATTGAAGCCCAAGTCAGTCTACCTTAAATGTAGGTAAGCCCTCACACTGCTAAGGACCTTCTCTGGTACAAAAGAACAAATTAATAGAAAATGTATATAAACTTTGCACTGCTTTTCAGGCTTTCTACAAATGTGATGTCACTGAACTGTGAAAATACAGCAAGCTTACAAAATTCAACACATACACAGGAAAACTAGGATAAATATAAAATAAAGCTCATATAGCTTTTTTTCAGAGCTACATTTCACAGTTCATAGGATTCACTTTTATCACTAGGAAAAAAGTTTGCTTTCGAAATGAATTTAAACATAAAACTAAACATTTCTTTGCTTGATTTAAATATTTTGTGCTTCCCTACTAGCAATTCTGAAAAATTATTTATTAAAATATCAAATAATGAAACTAATAATTATAATTAATAGTTACTGTTGTCATTTGTGATATATTCCTCATTCCATACCTATTATTATCTTGCAGAAAAATGGGCCTTTTATATTTAAGACTTTGGCAATTTCAAGTATTTCTAATGCTGCAGAATACTGTATCTCTAGAAAAGAGAAGGCAAGATGTAGAAAGGAAATTTATACTAAAGCTAAATCTAAACTACCTAGAATAAATAATACCTTGTAATGTTACTTTTTGTGAAGAAATTTTGAATCACAAAGAACTGATTTTTTTTACTGACATTTAAATTCATATTCATTAGTATTTAATGAATAAAATATTGCTCATGGTTATTTTTTGTGGGAAATACTGACTGTAGTGAAGTGTGTTTGGGCATATGTATGTAAAGAATAATTAAGCTACTATTCAATAAAGAAAAAAGATGTAGTTTTGAGGAATATTAAGTAGTTTAGCAGAGTAATTCTAGAAGAGAAAATTATTTGCAATTTAATTTCTATTGAAGATTGGAATCTTAATTGGCTGAAATAAGATTGAATTAGTGAATTAGACTTTCTTCTTTTTAAAGAGAATGTAGCATATTTTGTACCATTTCTCAGAAAACATAAGTTTGATATGTTCACTTTCTAATAATGACTAAATAATTATTAATAAGGTATTTAATAATTATGGTTGGAAATGGCTGAGGATTTCAGTAGTAGCAAACTGGACAACATTTCAGAGCTATCATGAATCAAGAATTAGCAGGATTTGTTGGCAAGCCCCTAAGTGAAGGAATAAATAGCATATCAAGATTATGAACTGCAATAATGAAACGAATGACAGAGATGGGATGTAAGAGATGTCATACAATATATTTGATGTGCTTTTGTCTTGTCCAGATTCAGTTAATGCCTGAACATTCAGTTATAGATGTCAAAAAAACATCAGCAGGGTGGTCAGGAGAAACCAGAACCAAAATATAAGTTAGATGGTGGCTGAAGTAGAGAGAATAAGAGCAGGTGAAGTCAGCCTGACTGCATTTGTGAAGCAGAAGGGAGTTTAGAGAGTTTCCATCGTTGTGTGCTCTACGGTCCTGAGCAATCTCTCATTTCTCATCCCATGACTGTTGACTCCTTTCACAGTGTGGCTTATTCTCACTCTGAGCTGGGAGGACAAAATAAAGAAAAAATGTGTAGTTTTAGATGATGGTTGATGACAGCTTTTCCTTCTTGTTGAAATAAAATGTAGCTGGCTACAAATTCTCGAGTTCTGTAGTAACAGTGGTTATAAAATGCATCGAGAGCAGGGTTTCTGGTGTCCCTGCTGAATCCAAAATACACACCAGATAAAGGACTAGAATATTTTTATTAATTATTACTCAAAATGGATATGCCCTTGCATAAGGAAGAACTAACAATTTCTCTGTGTGCACACAGCCGGGGCAACGAGAACAGACTGGCCCTGCGGCGACAGACCATTCTGCGGGAGAAGGGCAGGAGGCAGGCCAGCCGGGGGCCCGCCTACATGTTCAATGACCACTCCACGAGCCTTTCCCTGGAGGAGGAGCGCTTCCTGGATGCCGCCGAGTATGGAAATATTCCGGTGGTTCGCAAAATGCTGGAAGAATGTCCCTCGCTCAATGTCAACTGCGTGGACTACATGGGACAGAATGCCTTGCAGCTGGCAGTGGCCAATGAGCACCTGGAGATCACAGAGCTGCTGCTGAAGAAGGAGAACCTGGCCCGGGTCGGGGATGCCTTGCTTTTGGCCATTAGCAAGGGCTACGTTCGGATAGTGGAAGCCATCCTGAGCCATCCCGCGTTTGCCGAAGGCAAGAGGCTGGCTCTGAGTCCCAGCCAGTCGGAGCTGCAGCACGATGACTTCTACGCGTACGACGAAGATGGCACGCGGTTTTCCCACGACGTCACACCCATCATTCTGGCTGCTCACTGCCACGAGTATGAGATCGTGCACACCCTGCTGCGGAAAGGAGCTCGGATCGATAGGCCACACGACTACTTCTGCAAGTGCAGTGAGTGCAATCAGAAACAAAAGCATGACTCTTTCAGCCATTCTAGGTCCAGGATCAATGCCTACAAAGGTCTGGCCAGCCCTGCTTACCTGTCTTTGTCCAGTGAAGACCCTGTCATGACGGCCTTAGAGCTCAGCAATGAGCTGGCTGTGCTTGCAAACATTGAAAAAGAGTTCAAGGTGAGTAGAGGGACACTGATTCTGGCAGACACAGAACTGCAAACTTTATCCTTCATAAATCAGCAAAATAATGTGGAAAAAGATACAGTTTATTATGAATGGAAGATTTAAATATTTGTGAATATCTTATTGCCGTGTGCCAATTGTAATTCATGCTGCTTATGTAGAATGTGCCAATGAACTAATTTTTTACTTCCTGTCCGGCAGGAGAGTGAAGGAGGCCTTCAAACCCATGGCTGAAGCTGGTTTAGGGCAGGGGAAAGAGGAGACTAAAGTACATTTTAGTCACTTCTGACAGACAAGGTGCATAATTCTATTAAACCCTCATGCATTCTCTTTAGTTTCTTGTATTTGGACTTGAAGCTTTCATACTTACAGTGTATTGCATTCCTTCATGAGGAGGATTCTAAATAAATGTCCTCCTTTTTAATGTGCTTTTCTGGTATTTCTGATCACTTCTTCCTCTCTCTTACTTATTTGTGCTTAGTTATATGTAAACTGTGTAGAGTTAAAAGGCTTTTTCAATGTTACATAGAAATTTTGGTATTTCATAAATGCATGTTTTTGAAAAAAAATATTAATAGTTGAGACCCAGTCTCTATAGACTCTTGAAGCATGAGTTAAGGCAGTAAGAATGTAAGGTTTTATCTGTCAGTAAATGCAAAGTCAGGCCTTGTGCAAACATTGCCAATGTTATTTATGACCTGGGTTAGCTAAAATCACCTAGTGTGGGTTTGCCTCATGACACCCTGTTGAAAGCAGGTGTTCCTGTGACAATATATAGACTTCACTAGCAGGAGATCAACATCCTTCCAAAGCTCTAACAGAATAATTTCCAACATTGTGTTAGCAAGTGTTTGAAATTATCATGATCAATATGTAACAATAATCTCAGCAGTGGTACAGTTCACAAAACTGTGAACCTGTCTCTACTCAGCCAACCTGAGCTGAGGTGCTGTAGTTCTGAATGAATTCCCCTGGACTTGTGCTCATAGGTGGCACCAGTCTATTATAAGAAGCTGGAATATTTATAGGAGAGGGAAAATAAGAAAGAGAAATGTACAAGGTGATCTTAAGAACAGCAGCTGAACTGCTGAAATTGGAGGGAAGGAAAGAAAAAACCCAAAATACTGGGAGGACCATTTGAGATTATTGCAGAGAATGAATGTCTGCCCCATGAAGGCCCTGGCACAAACCTTTAGGACCTCAGTGGACTGACTGAGATTTCATCCACTGATTTCATCTACAGCTCAGTGAAGAGTATTGAAACCACATACTTCTTTCTCTTTAGCAGCTGCTGATCAACAGCAACAAAAGGACTTGATTAACTTAAAGCAGAGTAAATTTAGAACAGAGCTAAACCGTTTTTCATAAACCAAAGTGCAGCCTGTTAAGTTCACAGCTATATTGAGATAAACGGCATGTCTGATTTGTAGGAACTGTATAGATCCCTTCACCACAGTTGGAGTGGCACAAGCTAAGATTATTATAAAGATAAATAAACTCATCATCTGGAGCAGCCAGCAAGAGGTGCCCTTCAAATGTATGCTGCAGAACACAATCAGTGAGATGAATGGGAGCACAGTACCTGTTCATGGCACCACCAGGCAGGGAATGGAGCACACAGGTGAGAACCTAAGTAGACTGGGTCACAGAACATGCTTTTGTAGCCAACTCTGAAGTGCCATGAGGAGGTCCTTCTTTGGTGATTTCTGTTTTTCCAGTTCTTCTTTTGTCTCAGTTGTTCTCTGTAAAATGAGAGCTTCACTTCTAGTGCAGTGTTGTACAGAGAATTTTAACAGAATTTTGGATGCTGTCCCTCAGCAGAAACAGGAGATGAGAGACAAAGCAGCTCCATACTGCTGGGCATTTATCATCCAGGCTCTGCTGGGAATATGCATGCTCTTTGGATAGAGTGGAGTGGAACAGGAGCACTGAGCAGCACAAGCACAAGGCAACGTGGAAATTTAACTCTCCAATAATTTGGAGAGTGGGCAGCTGGCAACATAAGGTCTTTTGGGAATGTTTTTATAGATACTAAAACCATGTGGTGGTTCTGGATAAATATTAAAGACTGTGGAGTACATTTATAACTGAATTTATGAGAGCTGACATTTACACTATTGATAAGCAGTGATATTTACAATATCTAGACAGGCCAGAGACTTGACTGCAAAATACTTGCCTTAGGTTCAGTGGAGGCAGTACAAGTGTGTAAACGTTACAAGAAATAGAGGCTGTCAGCTTTACTGAGTCTGGGCTTGTTTTCACTCCTGCAAGCTTATATCCCTGCTTGCAGCAATTAATCTAAAAAATTGTTACTCTGGCTTTATTTCAGGAGTTTGTTACAATTATTTGGAGGATGTGGTCACTGCATAAAAGTGTGGGTTTGGTAAAAATGCTTTACATGTGTTAGTGTAATCAAAACAAGTATATTTTTAGTGCATAGGTTAGCTGGACATGGCAAATCTTTAGCTCCACCTAGGGTTAGCCTGAGCCATTTAAAGTATTTCAAATCTTACCTAAATTAAAACTGAGCTTTCTGGTAACACACCATTTTAGGTCACCTATTTTATAGTGCTGATAGGGTATTGTAGCAGGGAAACTTTCAAGTGGTTGCCTACAGCAGCCAGTGACACAGGTATTTTCCAGGTCTTCCTCAGAGGCAATAGGAAGGATCAGTGCTAAACTGTGATGCTGGTTGTTTTATGACTGTCCTGTAAATTGCTTCTCTCTTCTAATATTAGAAAGAACACTGGCCATGAAACTGTGATTCATACAAAATAGGAAATGCCACAGTCAGGGGAAACCATTATTCTCTGGAATAAACCCCTTTCTTTCTACAAACTATGCAGTAGTGTCATCCAGCATTACATGCCTTTTGCATTTTGTTGCAGGTATTAAAAGTGTTGCAGTATTTAAGAGTGTTTTGGAGAAAAATACTTTATTAGGAGTAAAATCAGAAAAAAGTGGATTACTTCTGAAGGAAGAATAACTGGACAGATGTGTAAAGCACAGCGTAGAAATATTTCTGTACCAAATAATTAGCTAATTCAAGCTTCCTAAGTAATTCTTCAGGATTTTCTGAAGACTATTTAATTTAGTTTTGTGTCATAGAACTGCAGAATGGTTTAGGCTGTAAGTGACCTTAAAGATCGTTTAGTTCCAAACCTACTGCCAGGGCAGGGAACCTTCCATTGGACCAGGTTACTCAGACCCCCATCTAACCTGGTCTTGAACATCTCCAGGGATGGATAGTCCTCTAAGGACAACCTATTCCAGTGACTTACCACTCTTAAAGTAAATATTTTTTTCCTAATAAATAGTCTAAGCCTATGCTCCTTCAGCTTCAGGACATTGGCTCTGGTCCTGTCCCACCAGGCCTTTTTCTGAAGTCCCTTTCAGCTCTCTTGGAGCCCCTTTAGGTACTGGAAGGTTGTATAAGGTCTTGCTGGAGCCTCATCTTCTCTAGGCTGAACAGCCTCAGCTCTCTAAGCCTGTCTGCATGGGAGGGGTGCTCCAGCCCTCTGATTGTCTTTGTTGGCCTACTTTGGACTTGCTCCAACAAATCAACCTCTTTCTTATCCTGGGGACTCCAGAGCTAGACACAGCCCTGCAGATGGGGTCTCAGCAGAGCAGAGCAGAGGGGCAGAATCCCCTCCCTGGCCCTGCTGCCTACACTGCTTTGGATGCAGCCCAGGACACAGCTGACTCTTTAGGCTGCGGTCTCACATCACTGGCTCGCGTTGAGTTTTTCATCCACAACACTCCCAGTCCTACTTCCCATGGTTTTTCTTGATCCATTCTCTGCCCAGCCCGTGCTTGCACTTGGGATTGCCTCAATGCATGTGCAGGACATGGCTTAGTGTGCAGCTTTACAAAGTTTGATATTATATAGAATATTTTTATTTTTGGAGATAGTGTTCATCTCAATGGTTTACCCACCTAAGAGCTAATATCTTTACTATATACATAAAGATGTAATGATATATGACAAATGTTGTCCTGCAGAGATGCAGCCTGAAGTGTTGAGAAGGACAGTTGTGGTCCAGTGCTGCTCAAAATGGATAAGATTAGCATTTATTATAAAGTCCACTGCAACTATAATGGCAACTGACTGGTTTGTTGTTTAAAGGGATGAAATGGAAAATGTGTTTTCAAGTTAAACATAGATATATTACTGTTTGCTATGAAGAAATCCCCCTAATAAGATCATCCGAATTTGCTTTTCTGATGAGAAGTAAAACTCAATTTACTATCTCAAAATCTAATTTTCTGGGATTATTTTGTTTGTTTATTTTTTTTCATTTATACAACCACCATTACAGAAATGGAACCCCAGTCTTCACTACAGCTGTTGTCTGCGCCTGGCTCTCAGTGGTCACGGGATGGAGGTGGCCGGCTCGCTGTCCCGCTTGTGGCCACAGGGCAGACATGCGAGCAGCCGCCCCCGAGCCTCTGCCAAGACTGTTGCGGGTGGCGGTGATTGCTGCGGCGTGAGTAGCACAGCAGAGGCACAGGGCACGAGGAAACCGAGGCAAAGGAATATGGGAGGGGCACTTGTCTAAACCTCCAAAGATTTAATCTCAAAGTGGGGCAGAGCAAGTGAACCCAATCTGAACCTGAAGGGGCTACTTTTATAGAGATGGGGAGAACACGGGGAGGACACAACCTTTGACCAATAGGAGGGTATTAGAGGAGGGGTGCAGGGTAAAAGCTCCCCAGTAGAAGCCAACATGGGGAGGGAGCAAGCCCCACAACCCAATTCTGCCCTGAGGAAGGGGTGAAAGACAGGGAACACTCTAGAACCAAAGGAGTGCGCTATCTTTGACAGACAAGGGTGAGACAAGGAACAAGGGAGGATATACAGGTGGACTGACATGTGGATTGACATACATTTTGGTGAGGAAAACTGTGGTAAACATCTCAGGACTCAACCATTAGGGAAGCCAAATGGGGTACAGAGACTGAACCACTACAAACTTATAACAAGGAATATTAAAACCTACTACAGAAGAACCAACTGTAAAATAGCAAACCACCACAGTTGTCAGCTTTCCTAAAGAAAAAGTAACATCACTTGTTAGAGAAGGAGTGAAGCACTGAAGGCGTAAGGGCCACCTTTGAGAGGGAAATAATGTATTTAGCTACCTACTGTGACACCTAAATTCAACATTACATCCCACTTTGAAATCCTAATTTCTAGTATAGCAGTATCCATATTTCTGATCTTGTCCTCTACAGTTCACTGAGCAGAGCCAGGACATTGTCTGGAGCACTGCTCCATCTCATCCATGGGGTTCAGTGTCATCCTGCATCCTGAGAGCGTTCTCATCTCAGGCACAGTCTGGGTGGCAGCAGGAGCCTATGACTGGTCACAGGGGACTGTGTGATAAAAGAGTCTTTGCTCTGGGAGATACAGCTGTAGTGATGCTCTCCTGGTCTCCTAGCTGTGGTCTCATGTGCATGGTCAGAGTTAAAGCAGGGCATGGTCAGCTGAGGTTTTCAGAGTGACAAGAGCCTGCTTGCTCCTTTACTTGGCACCCCAAGACAGTCTGCCACATTAAGGGCAGGTGACTCCTCTCAGAATTGCCACTCTCACCTCTCTGCCACCAGCATTGTTCCCTTAGTTCCTCATCCCCCACAGTGCTTGCCCCAAATCATCACCTCCCTTCTGCAGGCGGGAGCAGCTAGTACTGCTCCCTCATCCTTGGTGTTGTGAAATTTGGCACCATTTGTTTTTCCTAAACTGCTGAGGAGCCCTGAGCCAATGTTGTCACAAGCCTCCAACTGTAATTTAATTTCTAACTACCATCTACAGTTTGTCAGGAATGTTTTTTTTTTTTAATCACTAAGTTTACAACATGCAGTAAAGAAGAGCTCATTATCCATGCCTTTGTCCATTTTTGAAAATAAGTTAAGCTAAACAAATTGCCCCATTCCCTTGACTCATATAAATTGTAGGAGACATGTGAGACTCAGGGAGGGGGAACTTTATTTGTGTGTGTGACAGAGAAACATTGAAGAGTGTATCGGTCATTTTTGCTGTCATTTCAGTTTTGTTCTGCCTTCAGCTGACTTTACCTGTGCCATGGCTGAGGTGGAGGAAGTGATGGGAAATGCTCAATTTCCCAAAGCTCATTTGCCATAACCTGACTGCTGAGAACTTTTCATCTCGGCTACCACCACTGGTCACAGCTGTGGCAGTATTCCATGGAAAGGGGAAATGTTCTATTGTATTTGCAAATGAGAAAATAAACTGATGGATTTTATGGATGAATTTAAGGGGTGCTAATATATACTGTGGTACTGTGTACAAACCTAAATTCAGAAAGAATAATTCTCCTGTAGAGTAATGGTCTCCTCATACAGTGTTTTGAAACTCCATGTCAGGTGTCAGTCGCTTGAGCTGGAAAATACAGATGAAGAGTGTGGATGCATGTACCTGTCTTCTACCAGAAAAAATATGCATACTAATATATTACAATGCTTCCTAAGTTCTTATGAAGGCCAAATTATATTGTTTTTATGTTTATTGAAAGGTTTTTATACTGGTATTCAAGGGTCAAATATCAGTTTGGAAGAGTTAGTACTCAATCATACAAGGGTGGGTACTTGCCTCTATGTTTCTCCTTTGTCTGTGAATTTAAAATGGCTAATTTTCCTTTCATTTGGAAGAGAAAATTAATGTGTTAAAAATACTGAATAGTGAATCTTAGCTTCTGCACAAAAATGAAAGCCAAACAGAAGGTGAAATATTACTCTCAAAAAATGTCTTTCTTTTCTGTCTTTCTGTAGTGCCAGAAGTCAGGATTTTGGTTAACCTCTCCTGTTATTCATCTGAATGGAAAGAAAACAAATAATGCAATAATAAATTATTCAGAATGACAGGAAAATATTAGTTTTAGTATTTAGCTTCTGTTGTCTTTGTAGATAAATGGCATTGAAGTGCCTTTTACTCTTATGAGAGATCTGAGTTACCTTGTTTATGTTATAGTATTAAAAAAATAAATCACTAGCAGTTTTAGGTAGATGTCTGCAAATATTTGTCTGTGAATGTTTGCATCCATCTAAGCAAAGTGAAGTGTAAAACTTGGATGCAATCCTTTAATATATCCAAGTAATAAACTGTTATTGTAGTGTTGTGGGTAATAAAGCACAAAGATGCATGAAGTACACCCTCAGCAAAGAAATTAGGGTATCTTGTGTGCTCATTCTCTTCTAGGATGAAGTATTGGATGCATTAAATGGCAGTTAGCATGAAGGAAGTATTTAAAGAGAAGGGGCTAACTCAAGACTAAGAGTGGAAGAAGGGGAAGTACCCTGAAGAACAGACTGGAAGAGGGGAAAATGTGTCTGTGTAATAAAAGTGTTTGTAGAAAATTACTTTAAACATGCCACAGAGACTACATGAGCAGTCCTGTGCGCTGTGAGGTGGTGGGAGGCTTCTTCCATTCTTTTGTTTAGGAAAAATTCTACAGTAATTTCATCTTTTTAAGACATTAAAATGAGCAGAAAACACAAAAATAGCAGACGTTGTTGACACATATGTGACTAAATCTCTAGTGAGATTTTTTTTAGCTTTAGATACACATCTATACCTAATTCTCAGCTATATCCAACTGTTATGACCCAAACACAGCCGCATGTAAGGAGTGGTTAATGAACTACAGATTGCAATGATCAAAATACCATTTTCTGTTTTGACTTATGTCTTTTGGAAAACAGCGCTCAAGGAGAACACTTGCTAGTTACAGCAATAAGCAACTGAAGGTTGGAGAATATTGCAGAGCAATATTTTGGCCCATGTGATGAAGTCTCTTGAGAAGTCCTTGAGCTAGAGCAGAGCTGCAGTCAGAGATGTGGTATCACCACACAAGCTGTGCCACTGCTAGCAGTGTTGCTGGAGAACAGCAATCAAACCTTGTGTTTGCAAGCTAGAATAGATGTTGGAAAAGGGAAAAGACAAAGTTTACAAAAATAATTCTAGGCTTTATAAATTTCAGTATATCTATGCAATTCTGAAGAAGGTTGGGAATTTCTTTAGATGTATTCTGCATAGGATGCTCATCTTGGCCAATTTAAATCTCCACAGTGCAATTTTCTACGTCTTTTCTAGACTTCTGCAACAGTGAATAGAAAAATTTCCCCTGTGCTATACATCTCAACTTGAACTGGTCATTAAAATGTGTCATAAAATGTTTCTGAAAGTGTTTTGGTTTTGTTTTTTAATCTTAAATTTCCTCTAAAACATGTCTAGAGGAGTGGCTCAGGTGTGAAAATTGATAATGTAGATCTGGAAGACGACCAAGGTGAGATGAATCCCATTCCTTGAACATTCGGGGGAAAAGCATGAAAAAAAGCATTAAAAAAGCACAACCAGATGCAAAGAAGCTATTCACATTCACAGAGGTGTAGCTGGAATGCAGAATTGCTTCTCTCATGTTGTATCTAAACACCAAGACTTTTTCTTCGTGATTCTGTTTTCTAGAATGATTACAAGAAACTGTCTATGCAATGCAAAGATTTTGTAGTCGGACTGCTTGATTTGTGCAGAAATACAGAAGAAGTGGAAGCTATTCTGAATGGTGACGTAGAGATGAGCCATAATAATGGAGAGCACGGTCGACCCAGCCTCAGCCGCTTAAAACTCGCCATCAAGTATGAAGTTAAAAAAGTAAGCATGTCATGATGGTGGTATAAAATTATGCTATTGTTAAATTTTATGTTTTGGTAGCCTGTGACACTGGAATGAATGTTTGGGCCCTTTGGGCACAGTGGTTTCACAATCTAAAGAATCCTCCCTTGCAATATAAACAAGAATCAGATATTTAAGGTCACAACGAGCATGAGAGCAAATGACTCTAAACCAATGTGTAGCTATGTGCAAAAGTTTTTGATACATATTTTTATTTTAAATCTGTTTTTTAAAGAAAAAAGGTGGGAAAATTTTGCACTATTTTTGAAGCCTGGGAAAATGTAAGATTTAATAAAAGCTAGAAAATACTACCTCAGTCCCAGTGCACTACATAGTAAGTATTGATACAGATTTTTGTCAGGCTGTTGTGTCTTGCTCAGGAATTTGAGAAAACCTGAAGAAATTGCATGTCTCACAGAAACTGTGTTTGTGTCTGTACAGAAGGATCAGAGACACAACCTAGGAATATCAGTACTGTGGTTCTTAGTTCAGGAGAAAGCAATCTTTAGGCAGTGCCAACTACAGGAATTATTGGCTCTTCTTTGGCTTGCTTTCATTTCTACTGACAGTTTAATACTCTGCTCTCCTTCTGAATAGTGCTCAATGAAACCAGCTGAGTTTGTAGCTGCATAAACATTGGAATTTCCCAGGAAACTTGTCTTGGATAAGATAGGTTGTAAAATTCTAAGTGACTTGTGTCAACCAGGGACAAAGGATTTGTGTAGTGAAGTTTGTATGACCAAAGATCAAGAAGACACAGATAAAAAGTATATTTCAAAAGCACGTTTCCCTAAATTTTTACAGAAATTGAGTTCACATCCCTGGAGGACACACAAAAAATTTATATATGAGGTGTATTTATGTGTTCATGAAGGGAAGAAAAGAAAAAAAAAAAATTTTGGCTGAACCAGTATATGAACACAAACCTGCAAAACACTTGCCAAGCTACAGTCACTAAAGAGAGCTGAAACAGCTGTTGAAAAGAACAGGTTACATTGAGCTTAGGTCCTTCTTACTGTTTGAGTCTGACTGCTTCTGCAAATGTGAACTTTCTTGCAACACTTTCTCTTATCTCAATAAAGACATTTCTTATACCTTCAGCCAGCCATCTTTTAGGTATAGAGAAAGAATTTAGAAAAAAAATACTACATTCAAATAAATTTTTATTTTATTTATAGATTTGGATTTTAAAATGTACAGTGCACAATAATCTACTCTTTTTAAACATCTATCTTTGTAAGATGCTTCTTATACTGTCCAGAGGACACAAAGACTCTTATAGGACAGACTTCTCAGTTTTGCAGTTTGTCCAAATGGTTCCAGAACCAAGTTATAAATAATACTCATCTGATTTTCTGCAAATGTGACCGCTGTTTTCTCAAGCCAGCTGAAAAAAATGATATTTTCTGTGTTAACATGTGCAAATAGGATATATTTTTCTTTTCTAAATGAAGATTATGTTGCAGAACAAAAGACTCAAAGTACTGGAATTTCTGAAGCAGTAGAATTAAAATTATAAATGTCAGAAACATATAGAGTTTGCCCAGATAAATGGGCCTGAGATTAAATTAATAGTTTGTGATGGAACTTTGTGTTAATAAACAAGTTTCTAAGTTGAAGTATTTATTGCTGATGGCAACATGCCTGTTTACTGGGAGATTTGGCTTATCAAAATAGTTTTTCTTATGCCCCTGTTAATGCTCCTTTGAATTTAAGCTGCATTTTCACTATTCCAGCATTCTTATATTATTATATATTCCAGCTTTTCCTGTAGCTGTATTTTAACAAAGTTATTCTGATAGCAGTATCGTTTATGTGCTCTTTCTTTTTTATTAGTTTGTAGCACATCCAAACTGCCAGCAGCAACTCCTCTCTATTTGGTACGAGAATTTGTCGGGTTTGCGGCAGCAGACGATGGCAGTGAAGTTTCTGGTTGTCCTCGCAGTTGCGGTCGGATTGCCCTTCCTCTCCATGGCCTATTGGATTGCTCCTTGCAGTAAGGTCAGCCTGGGAAGCCTTGTCAGGGCCTCCTAATAAATCCTCCAGCACATAAATTCCTGTATGACAAAGCCACACTTATATATTACTTCAGAAACATGTTTTTTTAGAGCCAAGTTATAATGGAATGGCTGCAAGGTTGCATGTTCAGGCATACGTAATTAAGACAGGTAAATTTGTTCTGTTAATTGCAATATGAAGTAAACTAAGTTACAATGGTTGAGCAAGTGTTGCCTTGAGGAAATTCTGCTTTATAAACCAGTCAAACAGTTTTTCATTTTGTTCTTGCCTTAGCAGAGTATACTCATTTTCCATTGATTCAGAAGTAAACTAAGCTCAAGCTGTGGGTTGATTCCTTTGAATTGCCTCAAAGGAAATTTTCATTATCAAAAATAACTCTATAAAAGTCAAGACAGTGCTAGTATTCATCATGTTTTGTGAGGTCTTCAAAGCAGTTACACAACCTAACCTGCATTCACTTGCAATGCTCTGTCTGGTATTAGGTGCTGCCAATATATCCGGTTTGGTTTATAAGTAGTATGGAAAACCTTTCCAATAAAGATGGGTTGCAATTTCTGACTTCACTGAGCTTTGTGTTGAATCCCTGTTTCAGTTGGCCAGTATCCCTGTTGAGTGGAACCAATGGAAAATTTCCCTTGAAAGTATGTTAGAAGGACAAATGGCCTCCTATAAG
Organism: Vidua chalybeata; assembly: GCF_026979565.1. Taxonomy (NCBI): domain Eukaryota; kingdom Metazoa; phylum Chordata; class Aves; order Passeriformes; family Viduidae; genus Vidua; species Vidua chalybeata. The sequence goes on along the minus strand of NC_071531.1, from coordinate 85,202,168 downwards.
GATTGTTCAAAATGTTGCAGTATGAGATCCACAATTCTAGCAGGTTGAACTCTGTAGCCTTTTATGTTTTGCCATATTTTTTTCATGTCTTTCAATCTAGACAATAAAAATACTTGCATTATTTTCACTTTTTGGTTTTATGACTAGGGGTTTATGATTAGTTTTCTCTTAAAACGCCTTGAGAAACAACACATTTTAGTGATTGATTTTCTGCTGTAGCAGTGACTTACCTACTTGTTATTTTCCTTTTTCAGTGATTTATTTGTCATATACAAATGCAGTCAGTCTAAAATTAAAAAGTACTTTTCTGCTGCTGCCAACTTGGTGGACAAGCTAAGACTTTCAATATTAATACAGGCACTCTCAAAAATAAAGAATTGCTAAAAGTTCAGCTTCATGTGAGTTTGTATGGAACTTTCAGGTTTTAAAGTGTTGCACTAAACCATTTTTTAAGTTGTTCATAGTCATTACAAAGCTGAGAACTTTTCCTTTGTACAAGTTAGGAGGAAATTAAAACTCTACAGAACTACAAATATACCCTTTTGAGATGTCACGACTTTTTTAAAAAAAGAAAATAAGTTGGGAAAACTGTGCTAAATTGAGTATCACATCAGTCAGGAAAGGGGATTTTTTCTTCATAATTCACTCATAGTGATAATGCTTTTAGTAAGTGTGTCAAAATCTTATTTTCTGTCTTGCCTCAGAGTGAAGCTGGCTAGTATTAAGAAATTCAACAACTTTAATAGATTTTTCTCTTGATTATCTAGAATAGACATGGATGCCACAAAATAATTAAAGTATTCTTTCAAATCACTGAGTTAAAATGTATATTTTATATTTTTTCATTTCAGTTTCACTGTTAATCTATTGCCAATATCCTAACAGTGAAACTGAAGGATTATTCCTCTGAAAATAACAAATCAGTAGAAACTTCTAAAGATGACTATGAACAGGGCATCATAGTATACAAACATTTTCAAATATTTGTTTCTTTGTATTATTGAAATATATGATTATCTGTGTTACTACTCTTTTTATAAACATTTTATTTGGAATCAGTCAGTGCTATATCCTTGTGTTTGTTAATCTCTGTTGCAGCTGGGGAGGATAATGCGTGGACCATTTATGAAGTTTGTAGCCCATGCAGCCTCTTTCACCATTTTTCTTGGTCTGCTTGTCATGAATGCAGCTGACAGGTTTGACGGCACCAAACTCCGACCTAATGAAACAACAGACAATGTAAAACAGCTTTTTAGGATGAAAACATCCTGTTTCTCATGGATGGAGATGCTTATTATTTCTTGGGTAGTAGGTAAAAAATTTTGCTTCAATTTGTCTTGCTATAATTACAAGTGAAGCTGAACCCAACTGAATCCTTTCCTTTTAATATTTTGTGTAAAAATTGCAACGAAGGGAGTCTATTCAACTGTCTGCCTTCCCACATGGGCCTTGTGTTTTTTATTGGATGGCAGCAGGATTCATGTGTTGATCACAAACATGCAGACTAAGTACTTAGGTGAAATCTATATTAACTTAATATTAATTAATTCAGTTTTACAAATATCAGCGCAAAGTGTCTACCAGTTTTTGGGGTGGATGAGTCCCAGTGTGAGCTTCCAAGAGGAAAGATTTTTTACCTGATGAGCCAATATTTTTTGTCCAATTGTCTCTTATTCTCTTATTTTGCAAGCATGCCTGCAGAACTAATAGTGCTTAGCTGAATATATTAGTGACAAAAGAGAAGAATATAGGTCCCTGAAGATTTGGTGGTAGATTTTTCCATCCCAAAACAGGAATGAAATGCTATGAGCAGTACTCTGAGCTGACCCATTCAGCTTGGTGATGTAGAACTCTTCAGCATCAGAACTTGAGCGCAGACCTTCCAAAATATTTTAGCGGTCAGATTTTTACTTACAAGTCTACTTCCTTTGAGTCCAGTAGGGTTTAGATGCCCAAATATTTTAAGCATCTGGGTTCTGGTTGTTAGTTAAGTCAGTAAAAAGTGAAAGCTAAATTCAAGCTCTCAATTCAAGAGCTTATGCGCTATAAAGTATTTTGCTTTTTAGAGCTGACTGTGATTGAAATTTGTATACCAACTGATTCTTATAGCTTTAAAAGACCTTGGCAGTATTTACTTATTACATTGTAAAACTATTTACAAATTATTATAATTTAGTATTTTAGGAATAATATAGCCCTTAGATTTCCAAAGTCTATAAACATCAATATTTTCATCTGATAATAAAGAAGTAAATAATAAATTCCCAATTTGAAGTTCTACTTTCCTAATTTAATTTATTTTTGTATCAGTGTCATGCATAAGACAGTTTATGAAAAATTGATTCATGCATACAGATGTGACATTGAATTTAGCTACTGTAATTGACATTATTATTGTCCTTACCTGAAAAGTGCTTTCAATTTGATAAGTGTAAAAATTAGTGACATTATTCCATTCAGTTATTAACTCTTTAAAATTGTACTTCATAATTACATCATTTTTACCTTGAAAAGAAAAAAGGATTTTCACAATAAAAAAAGCTGTCATAAGCTGATAATGTACTTTCATTTTATTACTAAGGGACAGTAGTTAGGAATCAAAAAGATACCTTTGTCCTATTGAAGAAGGATTAGGTCTGAGACTTACTTTCATGATCATTTGTCACATATATAAGAGAGACTGTACCCAGGGTAATGGCAAGTAAGAAATTTTGAGTTATGCTTTAGCTCTAACACCACTATATGTTCTTGCCAGAGCATTTCTGCTCTTCTCGTCTCGTCCTGTGTCTGTAACAGATGGTAACACTCATATCCCATTTCCCCATTTCCTCGTGGAAAGCTTTTGTAGTTTTACAGGAAAAAGCAGTCTGAAAGATTGTTATTATTACTCAGATGAGAAAGAAGTCTCAGAATGTATATGAATTTGCAGGTCCAAGGATTTAATTTTGAACTCCCACTGATCAAAATAGTTTTGAGTTTGACTGAAACCAAGAGCATGTCCTATATATAATAAAAATATAAAACGAGCATGAAGAATAAACAACACACTATTTTCTCTGTTCTGTCTTACACAGGTATGATATGGTCTGAATGTAAAGAAATTTGGTCTCAAGGTCCAAAGGAATACCTGTTTGAGTTATGGAATATGCTTGATTTTGGAATGTTAGCAATTTTTGCAGCATCATTTATAGCAAGGTTTATGGCATTTTGGCATGCATCCAGAGCTCAGAACATCGTTGATGCAAATATGAAAGATCTGACAAGTCCAACACTGGAGCCCAACATAAAATACTACACCTTGGGTGAGTTGATTGCACACTTATTGGGCCGAAACAAACTGATTTTCTTTTAATAAGTCTCCAATACCATAATTTCACAATGTAGTACTGAAGAAATTCCCACTGCTTCTTTCTTATCCTTACAGCAAGTTGAACATCAGCCAGCAGTGCCTTGGCAGCCAAGAGGACCAAGCCTGTCCTGGGGGGCATCAGGCACAGCATGGCCAGCCGGGCAAGGGAGGGGATTGTCCTGCTCTGCTCTGCACTGGGGCGGCCTCACCTCCAGTGCTGGGGGCAGTTCTGGGTGCCACAATATAAAAAAGACATCAAAGTATTAGAGAGTGTCCAAAGGAGGGCAATGAGGATGGTGAAGGGCCTTGAGGGGAACTCATATGAGAAGCAGCTGAGGTCACTTGCTCTGTTCAGCTTGGGGGGGGAGACCTCACTGCAGTTACAGCTTCCTTGTGAGGGGAAGAAGAGGGGCAGGCACTGATCTTTGCTCTGTGGTCACCAGTGACAGGACCGAAGGGAATGGGCTGAAGTTGTGTCAGGGGAGGTTTAGGTTGGATATCAGGAAAAGGTTCTTCACCCAGAGGGTGGTTGGGCACTGGAACAGGCTCTCCAGGGAAGTGGTCACAGCACCAGCCTGTCTGAGATCAAGAAGCATTTGGACAATGCTCTCAGGCACATGGTGTGACTCCTGGGGACAGTGCTGTGCAGGACCAGGAGCTGGACTCAATGATCCTCAAGGGTCCCTTCTGACTCAGCAGATTCTATAATTCCACTATTGGATCATAGTTCCCCTGGCTGTGTTTGTACATCTTTTTGTAGACTGTTCTAGACAGCACCAAAATGAACTAATACCAAAATAAATTCACTGTCACCCACCCTTTTTATAGATAATTTTAGTCTGTTCAGTTACACAATACTGTCCTGCAACCAGTTTGTGGTGGTGTAGCTTTGAATGGAATGTACTGTACTGCAGGGAGAGAACTGTGCAATGAGATGAAGGAAGTTCTTAAACCTACTTTGCCAGCAAAGCCAATGTATCCTTTATATATTATTTGCTCAGAGACTCTATTATATTTCTTTAATATTTCCCAATCCACTTTCTTTACCAGTAAGAGATAAAATGTTAAGAAATTTGTGTGGTATATTTGGGAAGTCCTAGAAGGTATTTTGCCCAAACGAGAAAAAAAAGAAAAGCACTGTTGACTTGTGTTCACTCAACACCACTACATCTCTCTTACCATTATTAGATATTTTTCTCTAGATACTGAATTATATCAATTTCCATCTCTATTCTGTGCTTCAGATACTATTTCTGATAAGGTTGCATTTCTGCATTATCGAGACTGCAGAAAAGCATAGCAATTAAAATGTATATATTCTGAAACACACTAAGTTGTGGTCTTATAAATTTGCCTGGAAAGTTATGAATTTCACGTGAATCCTAAAAGCAACTAGTTAAGGCATTTTTTCATGTATGCAGGTACACTGAAGTCTGCTTGAAGAGCTTCTGTGTATGGATGATAGTAATAGTGAGTATTTAATGCCAGTTTTTTTCATAGGTTAGCAAACGTAACTTGATGGACACCAGGTTGAACATGAGCCAGCAATGGGCTTGTGCAGCAAAGAAGGCCAGTGGTATCCTGGGCTACATTAGGCAGAGTACTGGCAGCAGGTGGTCCAAAAAGGCCTCCTATACATAAGCACATGTTATACTGACAGGAATTCTCATCTTTTGTTTCCAGCCAGAATAAACTGGGATCCGTCTGATCCTCAGATAATTTCTGAAGGGCTGTATGCAATTGCAGTGGTGTTAAGTTTCTCACGGATAGCCTACATCTTACCAGCTAATGAAAGCTTTGGACCACTGCAGATATCACTTGGGAGAACCGTGAAAGACATCTTCAAGTTTATGGTGATATTTATCATGGTGTTTGTGGCTTTCATGATAGGCATGTTTAATCTCTATTCCTACTATCTGGGGGCAAAACAAAATGAAGCATTCACAACGTAAGTACAATTGATTAAATTGTAACCTTTTTTTTTCTTAGCAATAATTCTGTAAAATACTAAATGTTCTTTGCAATGCTACTATATTTTTGGATGTGGGGAACTGAGATCTCTTTATCAAAGCAAGAGAAAACAAGTCTTCAAACAGATGGAGATAAATAGGAAAAAGTGCCTCAGAGATTTGGACTTATGTTTATTTATAAACTGATCAGGGGAAATAACATGCATTTAGATTAACTAACCTAAAAAAAAAATCACTATTTCCACACTGTGACTTTACCTGGAATTGTGGAATAGTAAAAACTCAGCTGGAAGATTATGGTCCATAAGAGTAATTTTTTTTGGAAATTGATGATTTGCCATCAGATATCCTGTCTTCTTCATAGTTTTGGAATATTTGTCATATTAATGGTGAAATAATTCCCAGTAAGTAAACTATTGGTGCAATTTAAATAAAGTATTTACAGGTTAATTACTTTTTAAATTTATTTTCATATTAACAGCAAGCTTGTAGCATGTAGATTAAATTATTTAACAAGTGAATAATTTTAATATTCTTTTGAGGATGGATATATGATTCCTAAAAACATCTGATCTGAATCAGATTATTTTATTGTTAGTCCTAAGTGTTAGGAATCTTGTGTTAGGAAACAGCATGTACCCATGGAATTAGACAGTCTGCTTTTATGCACTGAGGTGGAGTTCAACATTATGATAATGGAAAAATTTGTACACTGTATAAAAATGATAACTGGCAATTTCTACAATAAGAATATACAGCTTTTCTTCAGTAACATATGCATGTGTCCAATTTCTCCTTTTAGTGTTGAAGAAAGTTTCAAAACATTGTTCTGGGCTATATTTGGACTCTCAGAAGTTAAATCTGTTGTTATCAATTATAAACACAAATTTATTGAAAATATTGGTTATGTTCTTTATGGAGTCTATAATGTTACCATGGTCATCGTCTTACTGAACATGCTAATCGCAATGATCAACAGTTCATTCCAGGAAATTGAGGTAAAAAGTCCATTTATGATGAAATATCACCCTATTTACTGTTTCAACTAATTGTCTCAGGCTCCTGGAAAATTTTCTTGTTGACATCTGATTTAAGACAAGTATCACATAAGCTTTTGGAATATTTTAGAAGAAAATATTAATTACACTGTTCATTTTTATTATAAGATACCTGGCAATTACTTGTCTGCATGTGCTTGCAATAGTAAGAACCAGACTGGAATAAGAAACTACTGGTGAACTGTGTTATGTTCCTGAAGAGTATGGGCTGCATGGTGTGACTTTGTGATCTTTCATTTGCTTCATTTACTTGAGAAGTAATTACTTGAGAAGTGTCCTTCTTGCTGCAAGGATGTTCTCTTACCTGTGCCTTGACCTTGCAGGCAGGTCTCCAGCATCCTGTGTTCTTCTTTCATTGAAGCAAGTGTTGCTCTAGACCTCTGCAGTGAACAAAACTTTACTTGGCCAAGTAATCAGCAGGGCTACTGAAATCCAACATGAGCTTTTGCATTCCATGGAAAAGAGAAGGTTAAATCATTATCACTGTTTAGGAAAAAAGTAAGCAGATCTCCAGGAGCTGGGCCATCCCAGACTTTCCATGGGGATGCTCTTGCCAAAGCATTAAACTCAGGTTTGACTCCACTTTGGTCCCACATTCTGGGCTCTGACTGGGGCTTTGTCAACCTTGAGCAAGAGCAACACGTTCTCTAGGAATGCTCACATTCTTCTGGATCAGGAGGCCACAGGGCAAATATATCAGGTTTGGAGCATTAAAAATACAGTTACTGGACAAAACAGCTTCTGAAAAGAGGTACAGCAATATTGAATCATGACCTTGACCTGATGTCAGTCCTTCCTGCAGAAAACCCTCTTAAACTTTACAGGGGGAAATAAAGTGAGTGTTTTGATGATCATAAATGATAAACATAAACCATGGTGATGGTCGTATATCTGGTTTAATCATATATTTCAGAAAATTGAAGGAATTAGGTAAGAATCACCTCATCTTTTTTAACTCCATGTTTAAAGTAATAGTCTATAGACTAGTAATAGAGTCTGTCATTGTGATCCTGTATTGCAGACTATTAGCACTCACTCTGGAATAAACAATATTTAAATTAAATCCATTCTGTTCTTCTGCAATTGCATTATTTTAAATGGATTAATAAGAACAGTTCCATTCATTGAAATTTTGATTTTCATACATCTTGATCTGTTTGTGATTTACTTCATCCAATTACACTTAAAACACACATAAAGTTCAGCTAGAGCATCTTCAATAGTCAAAGTGGTATTAACAGTGTCTTAACTACTATGTTTCTGTTTTATAGGATGATGCTGATGTAGAATGGAAATTTGCAAGGGCTAAACTTTGGTTTTCTTACTTTGAAGAAGGGAGAACTCTTCCAGTACCCTTCAATTTAGTGCCAAGCCCAAAATCTTTGCTCTATCTCCTAATCAGAATTAAAAAATGTATTTCTAAACCATTTTTGTGCCAAAAGAAAAGCTTTCAGGAAGATGCAGAGATGAACAAGGTAATTTTTTCTTGTATAAACTGACTGATAATTTTAGAAGATAAAGCAAATTTTTAACTTTATTCATTAATTTCCAAACATACTTAATTAATACTGAAGTCAGTCACTAATGTGGGAGAATGGAATGGAATGGAATGGAATGGAATGGAATGGAATAGAATAGAATAGAATAGAATAGAATAGAATAGAATAGAATAGAATAGAATAGAATAGAATAGAACAGAATAGTCAAAAACCCTGGTGAAGTTCAGGTCAAATGACATCTCCTGCTTTCCTCTTATCTGCAAGTCATTTTATCTCAGAATGCCATCTAGATAGTCAGACAGATTTTACTTTTCATAAATACACACCTGCTTTTTCCAGTCACCATCTGTTCTTGCATGTGCTCCAAGAAGTTTCATTTTTCATTCCATTATTTTGCCAGTTACTGAAGGGAGGTTGAGTGGCCCAGGGTTGCTCGGATCAAAATTTTCACTTTTTTTGAAGATGGATCTGACATTTGCCTTTCCCCAGCTTTTGGGGACTCTCCCAATACCTGTGGTCTTTCAGAGATGATAGCATATTTACAAGGGGTGCATCTGCTCCCTGAGATGTACTCTGGACTTGCCTGGGTCAAGTTCTTCTTGTCTCCTCAAATTACTTCACTAAGCACAGAGGCCTGAGAGATGGTTGATGAAGCCCGAGGCCAAAAAAGCATCAAGTCCCTCATTCTTACCTTCATCCAACTGTCACTTAAATCCCTTTCCCCACTGAGCAATAGGCTTGCATTTTCCTTGTTCTGCTTTACATTGCTGTTGTAGCAATTTTTCTTATTGCCCTTGCAAATGTCAATCTAAGGCAAGCTTTGTCTTTCCTAACACCATCCTCACATGCCTGGGCAGTTTCCAAAGTCCCCCCTTGGTGGCCTGTCTCTGTTTCCACTGAAAATGCCCCTTGCTTTTATTGTAGAATATTTTGCTACATGCTTTACTTACACAGCTTTAGTAAAAAGCACTTGAGTTGATTCATTGGACTTGCTTAGTTTGTAGTCAGTATATTTTTCCTGTACTGTCTTGGTATAGATCATTTCAATTGCTTTAGAAAAACATGGAATGTTAGGTGGTATTGGAAATGTAAAAACTGGCACTATTCTAGCACTATTGTAACGTGTTAGGGAAGAAAAGTTGTGCAAGGCAGCTGATCAGATGTAGTGAGTAGACCAATGAGCATATGCTAACATACAGAAAAAAAAAAAAAAGGGAAAGGATTTGTCATGGTGGCTAAAAAATTTTTTTTCAATGGAAATTTAAGTGTGCAAGGATCTTTGTTAATATGGGCTGTGGTGTGAGCAGAGGCCTGTTCAAGGTTGAGAGTTCTTGAATTTGTAGTCAAGAGTCATTAGACTGGGGACCAGTAAAGCATTTACATGCATCTGTCAGTTCTCTGTCACCAGTGTGACCAGCACATTTTTCACACTTAATAGTTGAAGAGTAAAAGAGAAAAAATGCTTACAATCCCAGAAGGAAAATATTGACTTTAGGGAAAAATCCTCTGCCTCTGGGTAAGTTTATACAGTTTATGAAAACAAATATAGGTATTACAAACATTGTCATCAAAGTCAAAATTGTTATTAAGTTCAAGTGTCTCATCTCTATCACCAGTAATTTTTCTAGTGTTTCACAGATCTCACTTCATTTTATTTGGAAAATCTAATTCTAATATATTTAGGACCTAACAGAAACGACAAGTGCATTTGCTCAGGTTTTTAATGAATCTGACATTTGCAAAACTTTTCTTCAAGCTGCTTGATGCAACCTGATTTTAAAACCTCTGTGAGTAATAAAGCCATCACTAAAATATTGAGCATTTGAGGAGATGCATATAAACTTAAAATTGAGTGGTGGTGGAAAACAACAAATGTTTCTTTTCCTAATTCACTCACTCTGTGAATTTGAAAAGCATGTAAGTAGGTTACAAGCTTGTATTAATGACATTTTAGCATGAAATTTATGTTCCCATAAAACAGGTACTCTTATAAGTCTCAATTATACAGACTAAGGAAAGAAGATGTATTTTTATCATTCCATTCAAACCTAGCAATTCATATTTTCTAGCATGTTTCTAGGAAGGTGCAAAGTGTAATAATTACCAGTTCTACATAAAGCAGTAGCAGGTTTGTCAGCTTTTACAGCAGTCCCTCTGAAAGAGAGCTGTAGGAATGCAAACATTGTTTATCAGATTTTTTCCTAACCCTGAATTAATTTTAAGTCTTCAAATATTAATGCTTTACACTCAGTGAAGATTTTAGTATAACTAATCCTAAATGAAATGTGCTTACTCCCCAGCCAAAGCAGCTATAAAACTGCTAATCAAATTAAGAAAAAAAAGCTTTTACATTGAAAAACATAAAGCGTCTGAGTCGTATTTATTAATTTCTCAGGTTTTGCAGCAGATACTGGCAGATGATTACATTTTTACTTACCTTTTGGGCTGCTACATGCTGAATTTATCTGGATCTATTAGATATTGCCATCCTGTGCACTTCCAAGAAGTAGCTAAAGTGGTTTTGTGTTACCTTTTGGTCCAGTGTTGACAATTCATTATTGTTGTGGCTGTCATAGCATCTTCTCAAAGGCACTGTCAGGCTTTTGGGATTTTGACTTTTGATTCACTTAGTGCTGAGCAAGTTGATGCTGCTAAGACTGCTGAGCAAGGATCTACCTGTGCAGGGAGCTACTATAAATAAAATGAGCTGTGGAAAGATGAGGAAAGATTTGGCAAGACCACACCTAAGACTTGATGGCTGTGTTTGTGCTAGTATAACATGGGTAGCTTATCTGAGTATTGAGGCCAATTCAGGTAGTTTATCTCACAAAGTAGGAAACCTCTTGTCTCCAAACCATTCCAGTTGCCAAACTGTGCCTAGGAAGATAGAAGGTTGTTCTGGTGTGAGTCCTACCTGGCAGGACAGTAAAAGTTTACTGATGGAGGACATTGCATTGCAGTGCCCAATAATGTTAACACACACTGGAGTTTACTGATTCAGACCCAGCCTGTGGGTTGTTCTGCTGCAGAGCCTGCATCTTCTCAGTGCAAAAACAGCAGCAGCTTCAGAGTGTGTGGGAAGACAAGGATTAGGGTGGGAAGGAAGGAAATACTACTCCTAGATCCAGCTCTGCCCTGATTATTGCTAGCAGAAAACGAAGCCAGATGCTGTCAGTGCTAAACAGCAAGTAATTTATATAGCTGTGTTCAAAGTATAGTACACCAGAAATTAATTTCCTGAGACATATCTAAATACAATACTAAATACTGTGAAGATGTTTTTTTTCAGGCTGCTTATTAAAATCCATAGATTTCTTGTTTCGGGCTAAAATTGGCATTTTAAACTTCAAGTGAGTAAGAAACTCAAACCAATGAAAAGGACTAAAGAAATGAAGGAAAAGGAGAGTTTAAAAAAAAAAAACAAACTACTTTGACCACTGTTTTAAATTTTAAAATTGCCTTGGGATTGAGAAAATTTATTGTTCAAGTGTCACAGAACTTGTTCATCTTCCTGAGCTAAAAATCAGCAGTGAGAGATAATATATTTTAATTTTGTTCATTAAACATGACCCTTCAGAAAAGAAGTAAGGGACAACTATTTATTGAAGTAGCTTTAAGCCCTCACTCAAACAAGAAAAATATGTTAACTTTAACTTTCCTATTGTAAAACAGTATTTCTGAAATTTTCACAAGTGACGTCTGGTTATAGGAGCGCAAACTGAGTCACTTTCTGGAAACCCTCCTTTTTGACCCAAGTACAATTTTTTGGAATTGCAAGTTGACAGCAGCTTCTGATTTAAGACATCAATAAAGTGCTAAAGAAAACAGCTACAATCATTTAATTACTATTCTGATTGCATTGTATTTTAAGTAATATAAGATAATAATGAAATGAGAGGCAAGTTTAAAGATGAAAGTGTTTTCAAAGAGCAGTGATCCATATTTCGTATTTCACCCCACACTCTAGAAGAAGAGTTATTTTGGTTGGGATTTATATCTTTGTTTTATTTAGTTTACATCATTTCCCCTCTGGTTACCCATATTCAATAAATGTTAGCTTAAAAATACAGATTCTAGGTCAGTCACCAATGTGACTGCCTGAGTGTACTCTAGTACTAATTTTGGAGAAAGAAAAAAGCCATAGGCAGGAAGCTTAAAGAGAATTTAAAGAGATCTTAAAGAGAGTTTAAAAATGTTATTAGATGTTATAATGAAATCTTGGCAGTCTCTGCCACCAAGTGGTCATTCAGCAATTTGCAGTGGATCTTGTGTCCTTCCACGTAGGAAGATCTAATGAAGTTACACACTTATGATTTACCTGGCAGCTTTCAAGGTTCACTCTGTAGCTAACTAAAAGTACATTATTATCTTAAAAAATGTGCTAGAGGGTGAAGATTAAGATAAAGGCACTACAGTGAGCCTGGTTTTACAAGTTTGCAGTGTCATAACTCATCTCACCACATATTACCAATTTTGCTATTTCAAGTGAAAATCAAACTGTAATTGAGCAGCGGATTAACTTTTGAGGTGAAACAATGTAACATAAGTTTGAAACTGGTAACCAGAATGACACATTCCTTTTAAAATATGTAATAAAATACATAGTAAATACCCAAGGCAACTTCCCTCTGCTGCTGCAGAGGAAGCATGGTCTTACTCTTATTCTACTATATTATTTCCAAAAATGGTGCATGAGAAATCCAGGAGCTGAAATAGCAGGAAGATTGTTTTCCTTTTTTAACTCAGTATTATAGATGAGTCCCAAGATAGAGTATAACTAATTCTAAAATCCTGGAAAACATAGTGATTACATAGTGATTGTGTAAACTCACTAGCCATTATTTTTTTATTATAAATCAGATACCTAGTTTAAGTTAAAACATTTTGATAATATTATATTTTCTAATATATATTCAAACTATCTGAAGTGGCTTTATTCAAGCACGAAAAAATAGTGACTTGCCCTTTTTAGACATAGTTAATTTACATCCACATGTAGATTAATATATAAGAGAAATATTGTTTTATATGTTTATGCTATTTATCTTTTATGATTACTTTTGCTTAGTCAAATAAACATAGTCTGAATAGACAAATATATTTTTTTTAAAAGTATGGGCAAATAGATTTGTGAATCTTTCTAAAGAACAAAACAATGCCCTAATTTAGTGTACACTTTATATTAATTGCTAATGAATATATTTTACCAATGGATATAATAAATTTTTGTATCAAAATACAAGCCTGATCTAATAGAAGGTGTCCCTTCCTATGGCAGGGGCATTGCACTACCTGTTTTTAGATGTCCCTTCCAATACAAACCATTCTGTGATTCTATGGAATCCTAAACAAAATCTAATAGTATTTAAATTATTCCCAGTGTACAGCGGTGTAAGCATTGAATCCTGCCCCTTTTTTGCCCCCAACAAATGATATCCCAGCATATCCCACAGAGTATTTAACAGGCTTCGAAGTGCCCCAGTCTGCTTAGCAGTAGGTGCTCGATATATTTGGACACAACATAGAGAAATTCAATGGAAACACAGAACGACCCCACAGGATCTGATACACTTCACTGATAGTTCTGTCCTTTGAAACAGTATTTTTTTGTTAGACCAGGTATAATTTCAGAGAACTGAATTTTTAGTGACAGTCCCACTTATTCGTCATCCACATCCATCAATATTTATATTTCTTGCACTGTTACTTGTTGAACTGGCCCCGCTCTTTATCTAAAGTAATACCATTTGTTTTTGCAGTTTCTGTTCACTTACTGCAGCCCAGTCATTCAGCTTGAGTCCCAGTTCACCATTTTGTGCTGAAAACCTTAGGTTTTCTGTCACAAGATATATACATGAGATATACATATTGATCTTCTATTTATTTTGTACTATAATAATGTTTCTGTTTCAGCTTGGTCAGAGGAAGCAATCAAGTATAAGAAGCTCAGATGAAATCCACTTAAACAGTTTAAACAATCCTCCAAGACAATATCAGGTAAAAAACAGTTTATTTTTAAATAAAATCAAGAAGTAGAACTGGCAGACTGATGGCATGAGGGCAGTTTTGAATTTATACTAAGCAACATGAGTCAAGAATAAATACACAGACCTTGTATATATCAGAAAAAAATGAAATGGTTTAGGTATTTGCAGTACAATTTTGAGGGTTTTTTTCTCTCCTCTTTGTTTCTTAAATGGTACCCTTATAGTGCAATGTATTTATGTGCTTTAGAAAAATGTTTTTAATTTTAGAGTTGAGTCCTCAACTGCACAATGTGAATTGAGAAATCCAAAAATAAACCCAAAATCTTCCCATTCCATTTGCTGAAGCAGATCAGCTTATTGTGGCACACCTCTACATACAAATACCTCAAGCACTGCAAGTATCTGTCAGCCTTTATCCTATCAATGAAGTCTGCTTTTCCTTTGCCTCCTAAACAACTGCAATGAGCCTTTGTGCTGTTCTAGTCCAGAGACTGCTTCTTTCCTTCTTGTAATACTACAAAGTGGGTAGAAAGGAAGAAGCAAGATCTGCCTGGGCAATATAAAAAGATAAATTGAATTAAAAAGAGTACAGAAAATGAGTATTCTTTATTGACCACAAGACAGAAATAGAGATTTTCCCTTGGGCAGGCTAGCTCCACTCCACTTTTATGTTATGCAGTGTCTACAGGATTCTGTTCCAGAAACTCCCTCACTTTTTCACAGCCAATTTCATTATGATGCAGGGATAGGTACTAAGATTAAAAATCTACCCCATAAACATGTAGTGTGGCTTTGTATTTGAAACATTCTTGGATTATTATAATAAACAGTACAGCTGCTGACCTTCAAGGGTGACTGTAGTGATGGCCTGGGACCACTAATCTGGGATGACTCACCTCAAAACCAGCTCTGGTCAGCTCTATTATTGTGGAGACAAAAGCAGACATATAAATCTATGAATGTTTTATATCTTAAAATGGAAAAGTATTGTGTTGTCATGAACTATATCCTATGAAAACATTAAACCCAAAGGCAAGAAATACAAATCCTAAAACATACTTGGATACCTTGTTCTTCTTTAAGTAATTTGAACTGTTGGGGAATCAGGGCCAAAATTCATTTTCTCCTGGAAAGGTAAAATTTACAATGAATTTGTTGGCCTAGATTCCCCTTATTATTAGCAGAGAGGTTGGTCATTCTCGTGGTATGAGCTATTTGATCAGTTTTAGTTGTCTCAGATGAACTGTTCTCTCAGGTTTGCTCATTTTATCCATAGAAGGAAATAAAGATGACAGATATGTATATTTACCTTAGAAAATATCGGTCTTTGGTTAGATGAGTCCCAGCTGAGACACTTAAATTACTTAGAATTTTGGATCCCATTTTCTCTAAGCAAGCCCTACACTGGGAAAACATAACTTAGCAAATATATCAAAATAGGTTCAAATAAACTAACAACAAAAGGGTTTAGCAACTAGTACTGCTAAGCAGGATCATTATCATCTTTGGGTAGCAATAAAGGCCAGATGGCTTCATCTACTTGGAGGACAAAGATGCAACTGTATTAATAGTTCTTACAGGCTCCAGTAGTAGGTTAAGGCTTATGAATTATACCATTCATAAGATTGTGTTTAGTTCTCTAACTTTAAAGTATATGCAGAATCATAAAGGTTAAATATCACCTGTAGATGAAAGCAGAGATTTTTACATACAATTTCTTTTACCCGTCAAGTTCTACACTGTAGTATCTGAATGCAACAGAAGGTAAAAGAGTTGTCATAATTTAACCCCATCTGTCAACTAAGTACCACACAGTTGCTTACTCACTGCCCCCACACTGCCCTTTCCAAGAGCATGGGATGAGGAGGAGAATCATAGGAGGTAAAACTTGTGAGTTGAGATAATAATACTTCATTAATTTAAATAAAGCAAAAAAAAAAAAAATAGTAGTAGCAGTAGTAATGAAAAGGAGAGACAGAGGAGCAGTGATCACCCTTCTAGGCCAAGCCTCCCCCAGTTTCTATACTGAGCATGATACTCTGTGGTATGAAATATTCCTCTGGCCAGCTTGGTTTAGCTGTCCCAACCATTCTCCCTCCCAGCTTCCTATGCACCTGTTCAGCAGCAGAGCATGAGGCATTGAAAAGTCCTTGCCTTTGGGTAATCACTGCTCAGCAACAACTAAAACACTAATGTGTTATCAACACTATTCTCATACTAAACCCAAAACTCACACTGTACCAGCTACGAAGAGGAAAATGAACTCTGTCCCAGCTGAAATCAGGACAAGAGCTCTTACTTTGAAATGTCATAACAATACTAATCCAACTCCTTTTTCCTTTCTTTCTTTTTTCTCTGCAGAAAATAATGAAGCGTCTTATTAAAAGATATGTGTTGAAAGCTCAGATAGATAAGGAAAGTGATGAAGTCAATGAAGGTGAGTATGTTGATAAATTGTATGTTTCATCAAAGAAAGTGATTATTGTCCTGGTTTGCGCCAGCGTCAAACATTTTATATTTCCAAAATACTTAATCCACTTCACATGTTTACAAGTGCAAGAGGTAAAATTAACATACTATTGAAAGATGGGATTTCTGTGTCTTCTCTCCCATCAGAAACTATCACTGATCTGACAAGCATTAAAATGTGTTGCTACATCTAGTAATAATATAATCATTGAATCATTTGGTTTGGAAGGGCCCTTAAAGATTATCTAGTTCCTTAAAGATCTGGTGGGCTGGGCAGTGCTGGATTAATGATTGGATTCAGTGATTTTAGAGGTCTTTTCCAACCCAAATGATTCAGTGATCTCTCCTGCAGCAGAACAGCATCTTCCATCAAATAGATATGTGACTTTTGTGAACTCATGGTCTCTCACACTTTTGCCTTCAGATTTGTTTGATTCCTGAACTGTATCTTCATATTCCTATCCCCAAGACACAATTCCACTGAGGTTAGGTCAGCTGGTCAGAGCATGATGCTAATAACATTAAGGTTTTGGGTTTAATCCCTGTCTGGGCCATTCACTTAAAGCTGGACTCAATGGTCATTGTGGGTCCCTTCCAACTCAGACTATCCTATGATTCACCAATGGGCAGCAGAATATCTACTTTTTCTGTTTCAACAAAGAAATACTGGAAAAAACCATAATTGTGAGATATTTGGATATGCTGTTTTTTTCTTTTGTTTCTTAATATTGTGATCTTTTAAAATGTGTTACAGGTGAATTGAAGGAAATTAAACAGGACATCTCAAGTCTCCGGTATGAACTCCTTGAAGAAAAATCTCAGAATTCTGAAGATCTGGCAGAACTTATAAGGAAACTTGGAGAAAAACTGTCACTTGACTCTAAGGAAGAAGAAAGCAAGAGATAACCGAAATAAGATATGCAACAGAATGTTAACAATTCACTTATAGCCATATTTCTGTTTTCCTCAAGTCTAGCTCACATTTCTTAAAAATATTCAGAAATTAAATCATTCCAATTCTTCATTGAAAAAACACAGTGGCAAATCCTCTAGGTCTACAGTAGGGAGGCCATGTCACTTCAGTAAAGATATTTATTCTTTACCTGCTGAAGGATAGTTGATCTGAGAAAATTTAAGTACTCAATTTACTGGCTAGAATTCCAGTGGAATCTTGATAAGTTCAGTCACAAAAGATTGAAAGCATAGATCTAAACTTTCCTATATTAACTGTTTATTTTTTGCAAATTTCATTTTGTAAGCATTCTTACATATATTTTAGTGAAGCAAAAGAGAAAAATCCAGGCTTTTATATACATACATATATCAAAAGCTATTTAATTTTTCCAGCATTCCCAACTAGCAAAAAAAAAAAAGAAAAAAAAACTAACTGCCTTTCTTAAGAATGTGTAGGATATTAAAATAAACTTATGAACATTTCCATGTAGAGGTAGATATCAGGACACTCAGAGCACTCTGTTGTACTTTCCCGTACTGATCCCTGTCAGCACTGGACTATCCTGCGAGATGCCTAGGTTCCAATGGGAGTCAGTGCATTAAGAAAGAAATATTTTTCACCTACAAAAAGCTATTTATGAGGCTGGAAGAAAACCTTCTTTAGTCCAAAATAATTAACCCTTAATGTTCCAGTCTGTTTCAGGATTCCCAAGTTCTCCAGCTTTTATGTCTTGAACTGAACCTCTCAAACTACAGATTAGGGGTTTGAATGCAACATTTTTATCTGAGGTGGAAGATACTAAAATGTGGTGCAAAACTCTCTTTGAATTCTGGGAATGTCATACATGGGAGACCATGTTTCTCTATGTTAAACCTGTTTAAATGATTAAATATTCTTTAGACGTATGGATAGCAAACAAAATAATCTGGGTGCAAAAAATCGTGAAATCTCATCTTCTGTGGATTTGCATCCCTCGTCCTTTTTTCCACCGGTCACAGCTCAGCTCTTGTGCTGTATTCTTTAGAACTCTTTTAATGAAGAATCTTCACTCCTTGTGGTAAGGAAAGCTCCAACAACACTTTCACCCTGCCCACTGCAATAGTTAAAAGTCTCTTTCTGTTAAATTGCAGATGAGCTATCCCATGCTCTGTCTGGCTGTTTGTTGTGTAACAATGTCCATGCAGGACAGTCAGCTGGTTTCTGACTTTCCAGATATAAACAGGAAAAATTCCATGTAATTTTTCCCTTGCTTAATACAGTAATTTGTTTCTCTCTTTGGACAGTCACTAATTCTGGAAGTGTTATAAACACACATTACATTGGGCATCTCTGCTTCTCTTTAAGGCTTTTTTGAGATTAGTGAAAGGGCTGTGAAAAATTATAACATGGCATCAAGGTGTATGACACACCTGTAAAAGACTTGTATGAAACAAGACTTAAAAAGGCTTGTCAGTAATTGCTTTAAAATTAGCTTTGTGAAACTTACTTACTGTGGAATGTATTAGAATGTTTCTGCCTTTCCCTTTTAGGCTGGAGATTATTTTATTTGGTCTAGATTAGTTTCCAGATGGATTTATTGATAGTTCGTTTTTTAAAATTGTTGATGGAATCACTGTGTATTTTCAGGGGAAAAAACCCATATATTAAATGGGTTTTGAAATCACTTGGAGACAGGTGGAGGTAGGGGACTGAGGTCAGCTTGCCCCGTGAGCGTTTGTCATGCTTTGGAGGAAGTGCTTGGCACGGAAATTTAGCCACAAATGGAGTATGGGGAGCAATGTGTGTCCTGTGGGCCTCAGGTGTAATGAACTCAGGGTTTAGAAACTCCTAAGTCTTCTTCCTCTGAGGGAGAAGGAGGAAAGTGAGGATTCAAAGGTAGTAGAGCACAGGCAACTGGTGTGACCTTAGGCTGGAAGGCAGCATGATGGTAACTTCACTGCGTTTTGGCTCCTGGATGGTTCCTGGCCATCTCACTTGGCCAGGACTGCCCTCTAAATTGAAGTTCCACCTGAGTATTTTGGACCTGGTTTTCTGAAATAGTGGGCAGTTCATTCAGCTCCACTGAAGGGCTATGTTAGAGGCCATGCTGCTCAAAGCACATCTTCCATCTGAGAGAAGCTCTTCAGAAAATCTGTTGATCGGGATCAGAGGGACAGTCAGTGTTCACTTTCAGTAATCAGAAATCTTAATTTTTGGTCATTGGAATACATAATTTGGATCTGCTGTAGTGCTCGTTGATGGTTAACCCTCACTCTCCATAAACCCAGAGAGAGGAAATACATATACACAGTTTGAGATCCAGGCACTTTTAAAGTGAAGATTTTTATTACAGAGGTAAAATGTACACTGTGAATTTGTTTAAACCCAAAAATTTGATGTACCTTAAAACTATAAGATCGTAATGTATATATTGTATTTCATGAAGAAAATACATACGGATTTTTTTAATCATTGAAGCTATTTTATATGTAGTTATTACTCATGGAACAATTTGTTAAATATATTTGAAGAGGTCTATTGCCAAATGTAGTGTGACAAGCAATGTAGTATTAAAAATGAGCACAATACCAAATATATTATCCTGATTAAAAAAAAATTAAATGTACCAGACTAAAAGTGCCTTTGTGATCCATTGTATGAATATTTTGGTAGTTCACTGGAAAACTTTGGCTGCTCTTGCTGGGAAGACTGATACGGTAAAAAACTTTCATTTCCTAACAACACTAATATTAAAAAAGCATTTAAAAGAAGTCTTTTCATACTTAATTAGACTCAAGGCCAAGTATTTTGTCTCCTGTGACTGTGTCTGATGCTAGATGTTTCAGAACATCTGCAGTAACAGATAATTTTCACCTTACGTAGTTCTCCTTTTGGTTTCTAATAAAACAGTAATTTGATGAGAAAGCATTTCCAGATTTTTTTGTGAATTATCAGGATAACAAGATAGTCTTGCTACCTACTTCATTTTTTCTTTAAACCTTGTTAATTACTTGAGCTCAGCAATTCTGTAGCAGCTTCCACATCTAAACCAGACCTACTATGAAGTATTGCCTTTATATATGTTTTTTCCCCCTATTTCTTAAACTTGAATTATGAAATATTGTCAGTAGATTTCATCATGCCTTGGAGAATCTCCTTTCTGTTCACCCAAATGTATTTCACTAAAAGGTATGGAAGGACTTGAGAACTTCTGAAGACAAGATAATGAAGTAAGAAAAGCCCCAAATCAATGTCCATCCAAGGTTTTCTCACACTGTTCTGGATGGAACAGATTCACATTTAAATATTGAGAAAAAGCTTTATACATCATGGAGGACTGGAAATTTTATTAGAGACCAATCATGCAATGCAAGCCTAAGGTACCCAAGATTTACAGTGACAGATGCTGAGAACAAGCTACAGGATTTCAAATGAAAGTTCTGACATTCCAGGTAAAATCTGCTGCATTACACCATATTTTAGAGCACTGATAGGCCAAGCCAATGAATTCTACTGGTTTTAGAAGTGGCACCTACAGATTAATCTGATTTTAGATGACAGCCGTGAAGACTTATGCAACTGAGCTTGTCTAGTCTTTCTTTGTATTCAGTGAATAGAAATGGTCAAAGGTATGATTTTGTGCCATCTTAAGGTAGAGTCAAGTATCCCAGAGGAGTCATATAGTAGAAGTGACCATTTATCTCCTGTTACTCTGAAGAAGCCACTGTAGCTGTTAGCAACATTTCCATTGAAATGTGAGAGGTCCCAGCTTGTCAGAAATCAGCACTGCAGCTCATGAACACTGCAAGGCCATGAGCCATCACAAATGATCATCTCATTGGAAGGGCTTGAACAGATGAGAACAGTCACTGAGAGGGGCAGGATCTAACTTGCCTTCCAAGAATCTAGCCCGTCCCCCAGGGATGATGGATGAGTAGGGTTCTTCTTTACTCTGCACCAATATTTCATTTTTCCTTCTTCATTAGTATTGCTGTGGGTCAGCATAAACAAGACTACACATTAACCAAATCTAACATGAGAAAAACTCTGTTACAGAGCACATGGCAACTAAATTCTTGTTGAGAAACCAGGACCTTTATGATAAAGAGAAGTTTATATCTCATGTTTTAGTACATTGGGGTGAGCATATATTTTCAATAATATGTTTTCAAAGCTTAAAATACATAGCTTGATCCTGGCAGTACTTCAGCTATAGCAGCTGTATCGTGTAATTTACTAAGAACATGTTCTCATGACTTCTGTGTCCCAAAATGCAGTTTAGTACAACAAAATCTTGCATTTGCTTCTTAGAGATTTCCCTCAGGCTTGAAATTTCTATCTGAACATTATAATTAATACATTACAAACCACATAATCTGAAACTGTACTTATTTGCAGAACAGAAGAAATTGTTCTTATAGTGTAAATTGCTAGTTTTTCATGTAAATATTTAATGCTTTTTAAAATTTGTTAGAAACTGCCTGGTGTGAATAATCTATCTAAGTACTTATGTTCCTGCTTAAATTTTAATTTGGCTTGTGGAAAATAGAATTCACAAAGTTTGTGCTTGGAAAACTACTTGTGCTTCAGAAGCTCATATCAAAAGAGAAGTTAATCAAGGCTGAGGTGTGTACCTTAAGCTCCATGCTCTTAGAAGGCCAGGGAAACCCATGCACTGTTCTTCCCTGGTTTATGAGTAACCTCAAAATATTTCATTTGTTCTCCTGTTCCCTGGTTACCATGAGTACCTCAAAATATTTCAGTTACACTCTTGTTTCAATTTTTGCAAAGAAGCCAAGTTTCCTGTTCCTCTTTCTGTTCTTGTCACCGTCTTGTCACTATATGACAGTGCAGTAGAGATGAAGAAGTACAAATTTTCAGTGCTTTCTCTGTCCAAGGAGAAAATGCTACTATTTTAGTAGTATTTGGTTTTGTTTTAAGCTTTTGAATACTCTGTGATTTAGCTTCTTGACATTTACACTTTGCTCCTTTAATCAATGGAACTCCAATCAAAATAATTGAAGAAGATCAGTTCATATTGTATGCAAAGTAAAATGCATCAGATAAATAATTATCAATGTTAATAGCAATATTTTTATGCCCTTTTATAGATGAACACTTTTATACTATTCTGATATTTAATTCTGCTTTATAAACAAGCATATTTTAGTAAGTTTGCAAGGGACGAAGGGCATAAATAGACAAACAGTCAGAAACCTTTTTGTTAGTAGGCAAAACCTACTTACTCTCAAATATAAATAAATGTATTTTTGTATGGCCCTTGTTAAACCAGCTCAAGTCTCAGTTATTCAGCTTCTTCATTTATTCCAGGAGAAAATTAAACTAATTGATGTCAACATGCTCAAATAAGTAATTTGATGAAGTAATGAAGAGAAAACTTCAGTTCTTTCTCAAAGAGAGTATTTTATTGTTTTCAATGAAGATTTTGTGTAACTTTACCTGAACTCAAATGATGTAATCAACTTCAATAGAGAAAACCCATGGGATTTCATGAGTCTTCACTGCAAAAGGCACTGCTATGGGTTTGTTCTTTAGAACTGCTTTTCTAAAAGTTCTAGTTGAGACATTCACTGAGTCTGTCCTGTCTGTAGCCCAATTTATTCAGTCCCCCCCATCTCTTAATGGTAAACTGAGGCTCTGCAGCTGGGTCACAACATCCTCACTTTTGAATGGAGAAATATCAGTGACACAGTGAATTTTTTTAAATACATACAGCATGGGCAAATCTTTCTGGTGAACTGAAGATGAGGTACAATATCAGGTTGCTATCAAATCATGTTGGCAGTAAAAGATTCAAGACTACTTTATGTAGCTGTGCTAGAGCACATATGGTCTCTCCTGACATGTTGATTCTGTTTCTCAAAAGAAAATGTTTCTTCTAGAAATGACTTCGTGCTTCAGTCTGTCAGCGTAATTTTAGAATTCTGTGAGTTACTTCCCTCTGAAGTGGACATGACACTTTATTTGAGGAAACTAAACTGTCTGGTACAACAATATCAGTGGCTGTAATCCTTCAGCAGAGGCTTCTCTCTTACCTTACATGAGGCCACTGACCAGTACCATCAAAAGCGTTAAAAACCATTTTTTTGGCAATACCAAGAAATATTTCTCAGTATCAGTTTGGAAAGAAATAAAGACAAAATCATTCCCAAAGTGCCTATGGGTCTTCTAATGTTGCAAGTTAGCCTGTATTCACTCATGAATGTTCCACATGTCTGCAAATTTTGTCCCTTCTGATTAAATATCCACAGCACACATTACAGTAAGCCATCTAGGCTCCCCTCCTAGTCTCTGAAAACTCTGAATGTTGTTTCAGAGGCATATATTTGCTTTAAATGGAGGCACAACCTTGGCCCAAGCTATTGTAGTTCAAGATCTTGAGAAAATGTAAATCCCTTATTGTGTCAGCAATGAGGTCTCCATGGAGTGGTGAGCTAACAAGAATTGCTGGCAATTGCACATAAAAATATGCCAAGTGCTCTTCTCTGCAGAAGTTTTCACAGCTTCAAACAGAGTACTTTTGTAAGACTCAGATTTTAGATAATTGTGAATATTACAAATGAACCCCCATACACTTGTCTTTAGATTATAAAACCCAGTAGTTCCAGTAGATTTAACAGCTTGCAGAATTATTATTCATTAAACCTCAAATTCAATTGTTGCATTAGGCAAACACTGAGATATTTTTATGTAATGCAGGTGAATTTTCTAATCACCAGCCAAAATTTAATATGAACGAGATTGTTTTGGGAATAGGATCCATGTTGATTATCCCAGTGAGGTATCCTCACCTCTCTGCTTCAACATAATCTCATAGGGTGGTGGCATGCCATGGTCCTTAGGGGTTACCTTAGGAGCTTGATAGGCCAATAAAGTTACACATAATTGAAAAGAATGGAAATTTGTTTTAACAGATGCTCCTGTTGTCAGGCTTGCTTAAAATTACTTCAAATGCATGTGTTTCTTTTGGTTGAGTTTATGCAGAGATGAGTACCTGAGCTGCAGAACAGCAGTCAGTGTACCACAGTAGCTCTGGTACAAATAATTCTAGTTCTTCTGGAAAAAAAAAAACCTTGAAAAATTTGGAAGCAGTCTTAGGAACTGCAATGTATACATGCCTCCCAATAAAGTGTTTCTGCTTACTTATCCCTTCCTTTCATCTAACACTTCTTTTGAATAGTAAATTATTATGGTTACCCATTTATTTTTAGGTTTATTGGTTTACATAGTTGGTTTAGGCAGGAATTCAACTTTAACTAAAATAAATATATTTCAAGTCATCATTTTCAATGTCTATAAACTTTATGGTGGTGTTCTAGCATAGCCAATAGCTCCTAGCCAAGAGTTTGTCATCCTGGAATTCCTCTATGCACAATGAATGCCATCAGTTGATGCAGCAAAAGGTAAAGCTGTCTGTGTACCTGCAGATCCCAGGATGCAGATCAGAAGATGACAGATGGTATTAGATATCCATCTTTCTTAATAGACTATAGCAAAGAGAACCTGGAATTTTTGACAGGTAAATTGTGTTTGCATTTACAGGATACATTGTAGAAGAGCTGTTACTCCAGACTTGCAGACTCTCAAATTAATCCATTTCAGTGACTTAGAGTGAATTTTCCTTGCTGTACACCTAAACAATTTTAATTAACTTTATAATGGGTCTGAAAAATATCAGTGTGCACCCTTTTCTGTGTGATACAGACCTGTAGTTGCTTGTCTAAAGTAAATTCTGTCTAATAGCAAAGGTGAAAACAGCCTGGAGAAGTTAATCTTCAAATGAAACCTCAGGTGTTTCTTAGTTCAGGTGACTTGGTAGAAAAGGGGGAACAAGAGGGAGCTGTAACAATGGGGATTGAGTTACAGTGAAGTCCCTGCAGGACTGTGGGTAGGCTCCCAGAGCCCAGCAAGAACCAGCCTGGAATCTCTAATGAGAAAGTTCAGTGACTATTGATAGTTTCTAGGCCCACAAAGTGTAAACCAAAATCTAATAGTTCCAATAGAACTGAAGTAGCAGTGATGTGTGAAAAACAGCTTCTAGCAACTCCTGAGGTTTATGGTCTGCGAGACATGTCAGGAGAGTTAAACACATAATTACTTCCTTGACAAAAAGCCGCCCACTGGTAGGGGGTGTCCCCCTGTGGACAACAGGAAAAGAAAACACTGGCAACTTTCAACATAGCTTTCAACTCTTGTTGAGTTGCAAGAACACTTTTTTTTTTTTTTGGTAGTGCTATGCAAAATAAATATAACTACTGTCTGCATCAAAGAGAAGGTTTGCTATAGCCCAGAAGTATATCAACAACATTTTCTTCAGTTTGTGAGAACTACATTCCCTCTTGCTGCACACTCACTGTCTGCAGTAGTCCCATTAAACTCTACCGTCTGCTAAGTCCACCCCTGTAAATGTCTTAACTGGCAATGTAAATACGTGAAGTATCATCCTCTTTCCAATAAAGCAAATATTTTAACAACATTTTATTTTCCAACAGTATTTCCACATCCCTTCCACCTTTTTTCTTAATATTTTTCTTAGTAATACTTCCAAGTGAGCTTGAAAACTATACTGTCCCAGAGCAGTGCCTTGGCAAACATAAACTCTATACTGTGGACAGAGGTTTGAATTAATAATTAGGAAATAGATGAATTGATTCAGTAATGATTACAATATAAACTACCTATCTTTGTGCAGTATATTTATTAAGGTATGGATAATTGAATTTACTGCATCAGGTTTTCAGAAATCTTTCTACAAAACCAGGAAGAAACACAAAAGAAATGCACTTGTCTAAGCAAACCAAATTCTGGAAGTCAGAACCACTGTTCTCACTCTTATTTCTTGTTTACATTATAAAAGGATTTGAGTATTACAAACAGACCTTTAAAGCCCAGTTTCTGCTGGGAGAAGTTATCTTCAGCACTACAAACGACTGTAAACAACTGTAATATAGATAAATCCCCTTCAGCAGGTTGCAGCCCTATAAAATTCCAACCCTATATCCCCATTCATATTTTACCTGCACCCTCAGGCTGTAATAGTAGTTGAATGCAATGGATATTCTGGCTGGGCATCACAATAAATAAAACTCGTGAGCCCCTGATGCTCTGGTGGCTCTCTCTACTTCTGCAGTCATGAGCTCCATCTCCCTGGCATTGTGCCTGTGACCTGCCTGGCAAGCATGATCACCAGGCCTTAACGCCAGCTGAAACCTGACACCTGAAATGGGTTGGATGAAAGTGTTAAGAAAAAGCCAGACATGGAGGCTGACTGAGCCCATACCTTCAAAATTGGTTCAAGATTATTCCTAGCTAAAGTGCATATGGACCTGACTGAGGTCACTGTTGTAGTGCCAACAGTACTGTCATTTGACTTCATATGGCTCACTCAGGACAGTTAGATTGCTCTGAAAGCCTATAAATCAGATACAGTAAGGCCTTATCAGCTATACAGGTGCAAGAATTGCAGCCATCTAAGGGCAGCAATGATGGCCAGAGGCTCTCAGTGAACTTGCTTTGGATTATATGGGAAAATGCATTGTGAGTGGAGCTAATGCGCCCATGAGGCCATGAGGTCTCTCCAGGCATGAGCAAGCTGGTCGACCAAACCAAAGGAAACCACAAGGAATGCACCACTTCCAACAAATGTTCTAAACAATCTGTGTTGAAGTGATTATATTAACTTGCAGTGCATTTTTTTGTGTATGGTTTCTTAAACAAAAAGCACGTTATGTCTCTTTTGGAGCTGCCTAGTCTAATAGCACCCCTATTATTTGAGGTTCAGGGAAACTGAAGTGAAAATGAAAACAAATCTCTGTTTGAATTTGTATCAATGTGGTAAAGCTTTAAGGATCAAAGTGAGAAAAAAATTCAGTGAATTCTAGACCTGCAATTTTCAAGGCACTTGCAAGAGCACGATCCACCACGCTGGGGCAGTAATGCCCTGGGTTTGCTTAAAAAGCAGGTGATGGACTGGCTATGCACAGTCCTGCCAAATCTGTGCTCTCATCTCACTGAGCAGTGCTGGCTAAAGGCTCACACAGGCTTTGCACTGTCCTGATACACGTGTGTTCATGTAAATGTATACCCATGATATACATATTCATGTGTATGCTTGTATATATTACATGTCCTTATGTATTATACATACAGAAATATTATATGTATATATATATTATAACACATATGCAGATATTATTAGACATACAGACACCAAGGTTATCTGATTTTTACAGTGCATTGGGCATTCCCATACAATCTTTCCTGTAAAAGAGACGGTCAAGTGACACTATGATAGCAGTAAAATTGCTCAAAGGCTGTGGAAATCATTTCAGATTTACATTTATACATCTTGATCACACAACGAGAATAAGGGGCCATTGACACAAGGTGCAAGGCAGTAAAGCTGGATCAGATATTAGGAAAAGTATTTTCCCACTGGACATGTTTAAACACTGGCACAGGCTGCTCATAGACACTGTGTAGTCTTAATCTTTTCAGATTTTAAAAAACTGAGTGGACAAAGTTTTGAGCCACCTTAACAGGGTTTGGATCAATTTTGACTAGGATGCTGGTCCAGATGATCTATTGCACTTCCTTCAAAACTAAGATATTCCATAATTCTATAAGTCTTTGATTATTATGGATAACTTTAAACACATTTACAAGCCTCAGTAATTGAATGTGTTACCTATATTTAACCAAAGCAACTATTTGACATCATGGGCTGACCATGTTTACAAAGTCTCTGGCTTGTGTTCCAGAATGGATGCAAGAAATCTTCTCAGATTTTGCCCTTTCACTTTTCCCTTGGTGAATTTGTGAAATGTATTCTTTTTTATGCATGTCTTCTATGTCTATGATTAATCTCTTCCGTCTCATCTAAACAAAGCAGACTTACAGCATTTTTTTATTTTCCCAGCCAGGAAAAACAACCAAGTACCAAAAAGACAAACCAATACAGGCAAACAGGGCCTATCCCTACTTAGAAACTCTTGCAGAATATAAAATTTGTATGTAGCAGAAAAATATTATTATTCTAATCTGATGCAGCAGTGTCAGAAAGCTGCCTTGAAAATTGTCTTAACAATTCCTTAAAAAGATATTATATCATCAAAATGAAGGTCTGTAAAAAGTCACACCTCAGGTAGAACTTATGAATATTTTAAGAGGATGGGAACTTTCAAGTCTTAAAATATATCTGCTGTCACTTCCCAGGCTAAGATTCCAAGCATGAAAACTACTTCACCTATTTTCACATTATCTTCTTTCTAGAAAAAGACAACTCCGAATTATTTTCTCTCATTTCCTACCTAGCACCATTTTTTCCAAATAAATCCTTGGTCATCAATGCTTGATATTAATTTTGGAATAGCTGCTAGAAGGTGAGAGTTTGACAGAGGAGGGCCAAGAGAGAGAGAGAGAAGCAGAGAACCTGCTCTGGATTTACAGCAGAAGGTCAAATGAGTTGGATTTTTTGTATCTTAAATGCCATGGATCAACTTTATTGGGTTATAGGTAAATATGAAATGTATTTTGATTCCTTCTTCATTCCTGGATTTGCATTGGATTTATTATTTAAAAAAAAAAAAAAAAAAAAGATGTTTTACTATGATGTCTGTTTTCATTCATTATTTTTTCATGAATGCAAATATTTCCCAAATCAAATAGCCAGCCACTGTCGTAGCTTTGTACAGGGCTTGTGCTTTACTTTCCTCACTCAGGATGGAGCCAGAAGTTTCTGAGAGAAGCCCATGAGTAAATGGCCTCTTTGGGCATATATAATATTTGGAAATAGAACAGAGAATTTGACCCAGCAGCCCCAGAGCTCAAACACAGCTCAGGGACCGGGCAGGGCCCCGGCCTCTGACCCCTGCAGGCAGTAAATCTGTGCTGGCCCAATGGGAGAAGGCATGAGGACCAGGAGCAGTGCACCTTTCAGCTCTGCACATGCCCCATGGCTGCTGCTCCTCAGCCCAGTTCTCATCTCTGTGGCTTTACTGAGATGTTTACTGGCTCACAGATGGCTCTCATTGCCAAATAGCCTAGAGGCTGTCTTCATTTTCTCACAGAAAATAAAACATTCCAGCCACCCAAGAGGCATCACAAAAATCCAAAGCAGTGGCACAGTTTGAACATGTTGCATGGTTTTGGACTGCATGTATTTCATGCTGATTGCAGTGGACACTGAAAACTGCATTCTGTCAGGCTGTGTTTTTGTATTTCTCATCCTCACCATCCAACACCTGCTAATTGACTGGCTGCTGCCTCATTTATACATATGAAATCTCATTTTAATGGTCACTGTCCTTGTGACTTACATTTATTTGTCTTATATCTAATTTCTTCTCTTGGGGCTGGCACATCTCCAGTCCTAGCAAGGTCATGAGGGTTGAATTAGTCCAGTGCCTGGATTTTATTCTGCAGAAAAGTGATGATTACGTGACATGGCCATGTGTCTATTCATTTTCTTCCCTTGCTCTTAATCCTTGGCAGGCAGAGAAGTGATGTGAGTAAATTGACCATGGGTTTTCTATGCCTGCTAGAAGATGAGCTCAAACTGCTAGTTACCTGGAAAAACCACAGCCATTTATTGCTTTATACACTTCTGGTTTTATAAATAATTTTTACTAAAGCCATTGTTGCATTCTGCACACTGTGGCTCAGAAAACAGCAAGCAAGCAGGTGACCTTTGAGCAAATTTTGTGACTTATCTTCTTCAGCAGTTCTGTATCTAACTACAGATAAGAAGGTTTGGGAAATTATACGGGATATAAGGAGGACTCAGAAGAAGAGAGTAAGTGCATTTCACTATTTATGGTTGGGAAATGTTCTTGTTTTTAGAAGGTTTTTGGGAGGACACATAGACAATAAGGTCTGCACACTTGCTTTCCAAGTCCTAAGTGATGGGAGCTCTATGGAACAAGGATATGACAAAGGACTTGTCCTCCCACTAGAAAACAATGACCAAATCAGTTTGCCTGGTGGAATTTTGGAAAAAAAAAAATCCTTTCAGGGAAATCAAGGCATGAGTCTCATTGCTGTATTTTCTGCATGACACCACTGCCAAGTAAGGAAACACTAAATCACTCCCCACAGCTATAAACAGCAAGACTCTTCAAGAGATAGAGCTAGCTTGTGTGTATTTGGTGCTAATGCTTTGTGATAAGCAAAATAAAGAGCATTAGAAGCCTTTCAGGGCTGGGGAAGAAAGATATCTTCCTACTTTTAAAAGCAATATTAAGCTCTGTTTACATGGAGTGTAGCCTCTAAGGTATGGCACTGCCACCAGCTTCTATACCATTACTGCTTTCACGGCTGTTGGATTTCTCACATTGAAGAGCCCCTGTGGAATTAGAAGTGCATTGGGAAGGGATCTGTGTGTCCTTACTGCCCAACAGGATCCTCCCAGAGCAGTCTTTGCCTGCAGGAATCCACCCAGGACTGCCCAGAGCTCCAGTTGCTATGGGTTTCCTCTATGGGCTGCTCCCAAGCAGTCTAAAGGTCTACACCAAACTTTCATGTTCTGGATCTATTTACTGGGTATAAGGACCAAACAAAATATATTTTAATGAAAAAAAAAATAGTATTGCTTGCATTCATATTATTACTCACTGCACTTTTAAATAAAGATCCTGGAGTCTGGCCTCAGAAAGCACCAAAATGGCAAAGGACTGTCTGGAGCGACAATCTGCCAGTGCTCTAGAAGCACTGAGCATGTTTTTTTTTCCCTGAAAATGGATAGTATAGGCATAAATGGGAGAGTGAAGGTTTATTATCACTCTTTATGTCAGTACAAAACTTTTCTCCTTTTCTCCTCTTGACTATTTTCTATTGCTTCTGTATAGCAAGGGTCAGAAACTTTATATTATGTCAAATTCCTGATTGGGAAAAGTTTACTCTTTCCCAAACCTCCTTTTTAACCTCCTCCTCATTTTCCTACATCATTTGTATATTTAGGAATTTGCATTTGCAAGAAATATATGATATATTGTGAATATGTAACATATATATTCTCTGTATCTATACAATGTAATTTGTTTATGTGTACCTGAATCTATATTTGTGTAAGAACAATTTTACATACAAGTCTATATAAGTATACATGCTTGCACACCTGCATATACAAATACACCCTTTGAGTGTAATTAAATGACTACTGATCTCAAAATATTAGGGCATGATACTCTGATTAAAAAACACTGGATTTAATTCAATGGTTTTCAATGTTAAAATAGCAGAATTTTCACTTTGTGGTTAATCCAGACCAGGAAAAGGAGGCAGTTGGCCTTTATAATGTGAAGTAAATTAACTATAAATTTAATCTTCTTTGAGGAAAGGGTTTGGCAAAATATATGTCTTCTAGACTTGAAATGGTCTAGAAAAACCATTTGAAATGCTGATGTGCTTTTAATATAGGTTAAATCTCAGGAACAGTTCTCTTTTTTTCCACTATAAATCAGAAATGAAGGGCCAAATTCCAGGAGCAAAATAAATTTACTGTTAAAATAAATCCTCTTTTGGTTTTTTTTGGGCTTTTTTTGTGATTAGAGATTTATTAAAAGTGACTGGGATATAAAATGACACATCCCCAGGACATAAAATGATTGATATGGTCAGAAAAAATGTTGTTAACTATTCAAAAACAGACACAGACTCTGTATTTTGGGTACTGAATAGGTTACACTTTGAGATCACTTTAAAAGAACTGCTAGATATATTGCAACTGAAAATTCAAGTGGGAGCATGTTTCTTCTCATCTGGAGTTCAAATCTTGTAATTTCTTAAAATATCTTAAAAATAAAGCTATTTGCTCAGGCTAGGATGAGGGAATTGCTGGCACCTACACCAGAAGTCTGTCTCAAGACCTGGTTAGAGAATTCATAAGCCAGAAAGAGGGAGGTCTGTTTCCTCTGTCGAATTTGTTTTCTGTTTATGCATTTCCTTTGGGCTTTATTGGAGGAGATGTGAATGCAAGAATTTAAAATAAAATGCTGATTTACAGTTTCCAGACCTCCTCTAGAATCCTTACCAGCTCTTGTTTCTCTTTGGGTGAATACTGGCATTATCTTTTTCTCGGAAATCTGTAAGGACAATTACAAGTTTCTGAAGAGTTCATGGGAATATGACTGGAAAAAGTCTTTGATATCTACTAAAAATCTGCTCCAGTGGGGTCAGACTCCCACACATTTATTATGTGATGTGTTGCTCATCAGCTTTGCCTTAAAACTGTGTATTGGAAAGACAAAACTTGAAAGTATTTTCAAATATTGTCAGCATTGATGGGTCAAAAAAAGAAGTCAGGATTCAGCCTGGTCTTTTAAAAACCCATAGACTGGAAGTCTGTAAAGGTATCTGGAATTTTCTTGCCACATTGTCAGGCCATACTGTCCCAGCACAGATCAGAGCACATTATTCTCTTCCTCTTTGCCACACTCTCCATGCATTTGGGGGAAACTGTCATTTCAGTCTATTCTTTCAAGCTGAACCACATTTCTTTTCCTCAAAAGTTATGCTTTTTAGACACTTCTCATTTAAGATAATTTCTTCTGAATTGCTTTATGTCTCATAGTAGTTGTGGCTGTACAGCTAAGGCCCTTCCAACAAAAAACAGAGCTGTAATATGACTTTCTCTTACCAGCTCACCTTCAAATTGTGCTAGTCTTTTTCTTGTGAGAGTGTCACAGGTGGCATTCATTTCATTTCTGATCTACTGTAACCCTTAGATACAATTTTTTGGGCAGAATCCCTATCTATTCAGTTGCTTCCAGAGGGATTCTGCAGACAAATGTAGATTTCTGTTCACCATGTAATTGAATTATATTCTCTTTGGAGTTTTCCCCAAACAACTCCTCTAATTTGTACATATATGATTCTGTATTTAGCTTGCCTTCCAGGGGCTCTGCTGTGTCTGCCAAAGGACTATCCTGAAATGAATACTCTGCTCTTTTTCAGAATTGATGCCTGAGGACGTTCCTGAGTCCAAGGAAATCTATTCCCTGATATAAGACCATTAACTTCAGCTGGGGCCTGCTGTTCCTCACATTGTCAGGCTCTGAGCTTGCTGCACATAAATCAGGTTTTGTGAGAGGTCTGATGATGCTGCTGCCCAGCTTGCCCAAGGAACTCCTCTATTCCCTTACAAGGCTGCAGTGATCTAACACTGCTCTGGCTGCCTGAAGGAGGATCTGCTGCTGGCCATGCTCCTGTTCCAGCATCTGAGATATCCAAAGTTTTGTGCAAAGTTAAAGGGAGGGCAGCTGCTTGCATACATTTACATACTGGTTTTGCATGGTGGTGAACACTGACACCTGCTGCTTGAGACTCTCACAGCTTCTGCCTGGTTTTAAAGGGAATGCACTCCTGCCTTTGTTTATGTGTTGGAAATGCTCAACAGTTCCTGGGGAAACCAAGTGAAGACATGGGCAGGACTGTGGACCACTTATATCATTGAGGCATAGTCATCTACACATGGAATAACTTCACTAAAATCAAAGAGGAGTTTTTTTTAGCTGCATCGTTGCAGGAATGCATCATGAATTTTGAAATCTTTCAAGGCTTCTCTTTAAAAGGCAGCTTGAATTCACATTTCCAGCAGCACAGTAGAAATGGAGGGGTAAACTTACAACATTTATGATTAAATACATTTTTTTTTGTATGTACATAAATACCATATTACAAAAACTCTCCAAGTGATATTTTCTCATTTGTAAAACTGATCTGGCTCCATTCCCTTCCTGAAAGAATCTGATATACAAGTCTCCTTCTTAGACAACTCAAAGTCTTATTATAAACCTTTGCTCAGCTAATGCCTGAGATCTCCAGGTGCCTAAAATCACCAGATCAACTTTGCTCTTCTGTCAGCAGCTGAGCATACCTGTGAAATTCACGCTTGACAGTAACAGCAGTGAAGCATTTCATGGAGTTTCCTGTTTAGATTGGAGTATTTTCTGCCCAGGTAAAGAGAAGAAAGACCATCTCCACTCCACAGCTTTAGTGGTGAAGTGCAATCTTCTGTGTTTGCCTTCTGCTTTGGGTGATGAAGAAGATGAGGATGCAGAAACAGTGTGGGAGCCAAACCAGCTGCCACTGAGCCTCCTCACTATTGGTGACCATGAGAAGGACTGCTGGAGATTTCCCTAGCACTGATGTCACCAGTTAACTTCATTTGTTGCCTTTCTCAATATTCCTGCAGGTACTGGTACAGATGATTTCTTTCAAATACATTTTGTAATCTTCTGCAGTATGGCCTAGTCTCTCCTTGAAGCTATATTTAGAGTCATTATTCCATTGTGTTCTACACATTTTCCCCTGTGCTCTCCATTCAACTTGACCTGATAGGAACCAACATAAGACACTTGTCTCTACCAGTACTTTTCAATAGCTTTGCCCTTCTGTGCATGCCGAATTGAGGCCAATAGCCCTATTAAGTTGATACAGCTCTAGCCTAGTTAGCTTTTTACAAATCCAGATAATTACGTGGCAGAACAGACTATAGAGGCAGGGCCACAGAAAATGTAATTTAAGGCATGAGATCACTCAAGAAGAGCTAAATATAGCACAGTCTTGAGAAAAAAAATCTTTGCAGCAAATCCAGTGATTTTGTCCCCCACAGCTGAGCACTGAGGATTCTTAATTTGGCAGCAGACTGTGATCTATTGTCTTTTTGTCTTTCTCTAATCATCATGCACTGATTTCTTGCTGAATTTTTTAATAATCTTTCTGAGGACTTGGGGAAGTGTTTTTCTTATAATCCCTCATGTTTTGTGGGGAAAATAAAAGGAGCAAAAACTACTTCCATAGCTCACAGTTTCCCTTATCTGGTCGCACAGATATTCTGTGATAGATTAATGCTGTTTTATTTGTTATCTTTATCCAAGTGAAACACAGAACAGTGTCTCAGAAATATTTCAAGACTTTTATCTTTTGTTGTTTTGGGAGCTGACCATGTTATTGGTGCAGGTACCATGTGAGCTCTGTGGCCTTCTGCTTTAGTTGGTTGACTTGGCTGGCTATCTCGCAAGATCTGTATGTTGTTTTTGGTGTAGGTTTTCCATGGTGTTTTCTGCTAGTTAGATGTGAGCTCTGCATATTCTACAGGTTTTCTCTGCTTAATTTTATGAATGAGAACTAATTGAACTTCAACTGACTCCCTGTTTTCAAAGCCTTTGGGAAATGTTCATGTTGTAAGCTTATTTCTAAATTTTGCATAACTCTTAACAGGGTATAACAAGTCCTAACTGTTAATAAATTATTTGTTTAAGGGGGTTAATTCCTCCAACAAATCATGATATTTCTCTTTGAGTTTTAGGGTTAATTTAATTTTCTTATAAACAAACCAGAGAGTGAAAATGTTTGTGGCTGACACCAGGTAAAACTATAGAGGAAAGAAGTATAATTTTGGAGTTGTCTTGAAATGTGAAGGGTGGTACTCTCATGGTTTCCTCTTCAGCCACATACCTGAGAGCTATCAAGTGAAATGTCATGTACACAGATGTAAATGTCTATTCTCATGTAAGAGTTTTATTAATTAAAGAAGAGGAAATCTGACATAACTGTCTGTGTTTTTACATGTTTATACTTTGTCTGACTTCAAAGAAACTAGAAAAAAGCTAGTTGGACAAGTGCAGTGAAAGAAAGCATAATTCTGCTCTTGGAATGTTGATTGTGATATTGAGTACCTCCTAGAAATCATGTACCTACTAACTGGAAACTGACTGGTGGAAAAGGGCCTGTGCTGGTTGACAGTGACTGAACATGAACCAGTGTGTGCCCAGGTGGCCAAGAAGGCCGATGACATCCTGGCCTGGATCAGCACTGGTGTGGCCAGCAGGAGCAGGGCAGTGACCGTCCCCCTGCACTCAGCACTGGTGAGGCCACAGCTCCAATCCTGTGTTCAGTTCTGGGCCCCTCACTGCAAGAAAGACATTGAGGGGCTGGAGCATGTCCAAAGAAGGGCAGCGGAGCTGGAGAAAGGTCTGGAGCACAAGTCCTGTGAGGAGCAGCTGAGGGAGCTGGGGGTGTTCAGCCTGGAGAAAAGGAGGGTCAGAGGGACCTTATCACTCTCTACAACTGCCTGAAAGGAGAATGTGGCCAGGTGGGGGTTGGTGGCTTCTTGCAGGTAACAAGTGATAGGACAAGAGGTAATGGCCTCAAGTTGTGCCAGAGGAGCTTTAGGTAGGGCATTAGGAAAAAAATTTTGTGGAAAGAGTTGTGAAACATTGGAACAAATTGCCCAAGGAAGTGGCTGAGTCACCACCCCTGAAAGTATTTTAAAGATGTATAGTCAAGTTGCTGGAGCACAAGGTTTAGTAGTGGACTTGGCAGTTCTGAGTTGATGTTTGGATATCATTATTTTTAAAGTATTTTCCTACCTAAATTATTTATAGGAATATATGTTTCTGTGGAAGTGAATCAGCTTGGCCATCATAGGGAGAAATACTAAGTTCTACCACCACTCTATCTGCTTAAGGTCCCTGAGCCCAGGTTTAGCAGTGTCTCCTAGTACACAATAGATTTTTCTAAGGCAGAACGATAACAAGACATTAGGAATCTATGGGATTCCATTAGGTTGCAAAGGCCTGCAACCTCAGCCCTTCCAGCTGTTGTTCCTTCTTGGCCAGTTAGATACTAGATTGTACTAGATTGTACAGTTCTACTCCAGATTATCTACGTCAGATTTCTTAGCGTCAACAGATTCTCTCCAGTACAGCAATCTAGAGATACCTTAACCAGGAAGAGAAAACTGAAAATGTCTCTCTCTAGTTCTGTTTTCTTGGGCATGTGACATGGTAAGGATGATATGTTCAGAAGTGTTTAGTAAGGCAAAGACAGCTATGGAAGCCATCCTTTCATTGAGTGGATATGAAATAATTTGACTTGGGTAGCATAGAATGAATGAATTTCATAAATACTGAAAACCTGTAAACCAGAAGCCTTATAAATAAATTGCAGATAATTCACAGTATCAAAGATATTGGTGAAAATGAATGGTTATTTTTTAAAAACTAGGTCTCTAAAGTCATCTTCTTTCATTATTAGGACAAAGTATTTTTGGCTTAAGACTATGAAGCACATAGAAACATGTGGCTTCTACAGCGGTATCAATACTATTCTCAGATTTCTGTCGCATGTGCCACGTCTCGTCCCAACTTTGCAAGAGCAGATCCCTTGCTAGCCTCGGCTAGCTCTTTTCAGGGCAAGAAGGGCAGCGAGAGGCACTCCCTGCTGAACCCAGCTGGGCTTTAGAGAGTGCCTTCATGGGTCCGAGGACACTGCTGATCCCACCGGCAAGGAAGGAGGTGACACCCTTCTGGGGGTAGGTCCAAGATTTATTGTGACTCTGAGGACAGCCCCAGAGCCCAACAGCATTCAAAGAGGTCCCAGAAGAGACTGAGCTCTGGGCCTCGAGCAGGCCCTGATATAGGGAGGGCGGGGAAACCGATCAGGCAATGGGAGAAGCCATGGGAGTGGCCCTCCGAGGGAAGGACACCCGGCATATCCACTTAGCAGGGAGGAGGGGAGGGACCCCAGGCCATTGTCCAGTTACCCAGCGACCCCGGCAGAAGCTTCCAGACAGAGGGGAAGGATGGACAAGTCACCTGGGAGGGTCAGGGGCATGAGTCAGGGTTTTTGGGATTGATGGACACACAGGTGCTGATGGGAAAACCTGGGATGAACCAAAAAGGCACAAGGGGGGTACAGAGGGATAAACCATTTTGAACATACACGCAGTGGAACCTAAAAACACACCTCCACACACATGCTTTAATGAAGAAAGACCCATCTGGAGAGCATGGCTCCACCAGTTCACACCAATAAATAACTGAGAAATATAGTCACAAGTTCAGTCAAAAAGGTATTCTCATACTCATGACCTCTACTGGCAGAGTTAATGTGAGGTAAATGCTCAGGAAAAAGATCAAAGAATAATGTGACACTAAGAAGACCTTAGGGTCTTAGACAAGGGACACCTGTTATCTCTTTTTATGCAACAGCCCAGTTAGGAGCCATGATCTGAGTTAGATGATCTGAGGAAGAACTGGTTAGCACCCAAACCCCTGAGGTATCTGAGCATCTAAGATTCTACAAAGCTACTGTGCTAGGAGCAGTGATGCAATCCTACAGCCCATGAGCTGCTATGGGCCTTCAGAAACACTTAACCAGAAATCACACGAAGTAGAGCTAGTAGATAATCATGGGGGAGAACAAGGGCCTTCTTGTAGCTAGGGTAGATCTGTGTGTGGTATGTAGGAAACCTGGTTTTGATCCCTCTTCTGTCTAATTGAGTGCTTTCAACCCAGGTTTCCCCCTCCTATGCTGTAAGTATAGAATGACTTTTCAGGTATTTGAGATAAATGCAGTCCAATAACTTATTTTCATCACATCAAGCATCGGTACTCACCAGAGCAGGAACCTGCAGGAGCATTTAAATTGCATCTCCTCCATCTGAAATCAAGTCTGATGGCTTCAGGGATTTTTCAGGATCAATTGCACGAGTGTCTAACTCCTCAGGGCTGGCTGACCTGGAGAATAGAATACCCCAGGCTCAGTCTCCCTCTAAATGTTGTTCATCTCAGTGTTGCAAGCCTGAAGGACCTTTAAGGTTTAGCCCTTAATTTGTCTTCACCATTCATTCCCCACAGACATGATGGATTTCCTGCTTCAAAGCCCCAGGGTGTTCTGAGGAACAATGGATTCTTCTATGCTTGTGAAGAGCTCAGCTATTGTAATAACAGAGAAAATAACAGTGCACAGACCAGCAGATATTGCATAACCATTTACTACAATGGCACAGGGCACTGTGGACATGTTAAAAAACACTTTAGTTTATCTGAGGGCAAAAGAGGCTGAAACCATACCTACTGAAAATTCTAGCACAATTCCCTAACTATTCCAGAGCATCCAGTTTCATGTCTGATCAGGTTAGCTTGACATGACTTCTAGAAACCAGAAAAAAAGATATATACTGAACAGCTACCATAAAAGTTACTTAAGAAGCTCTCAGAGGAAAGTTAGACTGACAAAAACAGCAGCAGGGTGCTTGAAATCTCAGAAGTGGACTGTGAAGCATTACTCCTGTCATGACTGCAAATTTCAGTTAGTAATTTGCAATGCTTAAAATAATGCTAGGAAAAAAATGGGAAGGTTTTCTGATTTTAATGAATACAAAAGTGTCAAAAGCGTGACTTTGGCATGGATCAGCTTCAGAAAAAATATAACTTTTTCTGAGTCTCTGAATAGAGGTACAGGATTCAAAAATTTAAGCTGCAGGCTATAAGGATCTCTAGGTAAAGGTAAATGTGACATAACTTGTGCCTTACAGAGCTGAATCTACAAAACAGTGATCCAAGAGTGACTTCATTCTTGACATTAGAGCAATAGACAGCCAAGCAACAACAATTAACCAGCTTTATATTACTTGTTTTGATATCAGTGGCTGAGACTGATCAAAAATATTCTAAAAATTTCCCTGGAAATTGGAATGGCTCTGTTTTCATTCCTCATGTCATTACAGGGCCTTGATGAAATGCAGGAGAAATCTGCTCCACAGACTAACTGGTTTGGGCCCCAGCATGACACTATAATCCCTTCCAACCATAAATATTTCCTCACAGACGAGACTGATCAGGAGACTTGCCTTCTAGAAAAGATGCCTCCTGTTTTCACATCTCTGTGCACGTGGGTGAAGGGTCCAGATTGTAAGCCTTAAATCTACAGTGGGAGATAAGACTCCAGCAGGTTAATGCAGCCCTTCTTCCACCTGAGAATTTTTTATTTACTTCCCACTCTCAAGGAAGACCACCCAAAGTAGCAGCTGGGGCTCGTGGGTCCCAGTGGGTGTCTTGATCACTGAGAAGCCAAAGAACCAAACATATGTTTAGTAACCTAAGACAGAGTTTCATCTAAACCTGAGGTTAAACCTAATTGTTAAAGTACTTAAAGATCTAGAGTCTTACAAAACAATCAAATTTAGGAATGTGAAAAACATAAATAGTTTTATAATTTCCATGCAGAAAACAATAAGGAAAAAGCAAAAAAGAGCACAGATGAGTAAATTACATTTACCTCAATGTGATAGACTGTGATAAACCATGTCTTGCTGGCTTTCATTGAAAAATATCTGTCCCCATCACTGCAGAAGGATGAAGTTAAGTAAAATAAGGATAATTTAGGTACCTCACAGTTTTCATTGCAGCATTTTTAGGATTTCATAAACCTGTGGCAGCTCAAGAAGACAAACATAATTAAGGGTAAATGTTTGCTGTCCAAATGCATAATTGACCACAGAATACAAATGGAAAATTAAAAACTAGCTTATAAGAAAGTAATTCATTGCTTTTTAGCTTATTTTCTTTTAGTAATATAAATTATTGCTGGGCAATCATCTCTGAACTTATTGCCAAGTGATCAAAGACAGTGCCCAGTGGATACTTCAGAAAGCTCATTCTCTGGCTGACAGTGATGCACAGAGTCACAGTCAGGCAGAAAATTCAGAATGAGAGGAACATGTGCATTTTAAAGGCAGTGACATTTAAAGAGCCACAAATCTAGTTTGATTTCCACGTTCTCCTTCTTATATCTCATAAAGATTTCAAGCATTTTCTCTTAACCTTCAAAAATGCTTCCTCTGGAGGAGAAACAAAGAGAATGTCTCTGACAAACTGAAATTCACTGGAAAGTTTGTTATCACAGCATCCTGGCTTTGTCCCTGTGTGCAGCTGGCCATGTCCTTACCTGCTGAAATTGCAAGAGGCACCCTTGTGAGCACAGCTGTGTGCAGGCCAGTACCAGTTTGAGCAATTCTTGGTAAAGGATAGCCTGCTGGCCTCCAGAAACTGCTGGAATTGCTTTGGTTATTAACTGCTTCTTACAACATATCTGCTGGGAATCCTACCTCAGTGGCATAGTCCTAATAAATTTTTTATTTTATTGCCTAATAAAAGGGACTTTAAAGACCATGTGGATCTGTAATTGAAGATTCTAGGCTTAAAGAGACAATAATTTTATAGGAGCACAAAGGGACATTGTGTTTTGTTGTGAGAGCAGAGCCTACCCACATCATAATTTCTGCACAGCAGATGTGGAACAAACAGATACAGAGGAATGGCTGGAGACAGACCCCAGCTAGCCCTGCATCATGCTGAAGAAGTAGGAGCAAAAGCAAATGAAAGAAGCCTTTTCTAAGTTTTGCCCCATGTGAGGCCAGCTTCCCTCCAGCTCCCACTCACCAGGGTCACCCTGACTTGCTGATCCCTGTCCTGCAGCCTGAACTCAGCTGTTTTGGGGCAGCACAGGCACCTCACAGACCAGCAGTGGCCACAGATGGCTCTTTTCTTAATCAGCCCTGGCAAACTGAGCTCAGCAGTCGCTTAAACCTGGGCCCTTTCCCACTGTTCACACATACACCTTCACTCTGACTCCCTTGGAGAGAAGGGTGGGATTCCCCACATACCCAGCTGCTGGGCAGGGAGTTTCTTCTGACCTTGGCCTGCCCAAGTACTTAAAAAGGAGCAATTTCATCATGGGCTGAAAGTATGTGGACTGCAGAGTTTGTGTGATATATTATTTTAAAAAATGTATCCAAGTCAGCCCCACTTGGTTCTCTTAATTTGTGGGCTTTCACATTTAAAAGTTCTGCAAACCAGTTGAAGCTGGTTGTCTCTGAAGTTTAGTCAATTGATAAAGTATTTCTCAAGTAATCTTCTGCCACTGAATAATGTATACTGCACATGTCTATGACTACTCTAAGGAGGTGAGTTAGTGCTGTTTCCTTTTCAAAAAATGGCTTCATTTACAAATTTTTAAAAAATAACTTCACACTGTGTCATCCTATGTTTAATTAAACAAATTTGGACACGTGAGCATCAGAGAGAGGGTAAATTTATGCCCATGACCATGTATACGCAATACATTTCGTATCAAATCATGCTGTGTTAGTTTGTATTTCTCCAAAATTTCCTGATCCCGTTCTGTTCTGGAGGAATCCTGACTGATTTACCCTCATGGACTAAAAGAGCACAAGTTAGTGTTTCACAGTGACTCAAATAAAATAAATTTGCAACTAGATCTCTCTTTAAGTTTTTCATTATTTCTGCCATCAGTGAAAAGGAAATACTGGAAGGGAGAAGAATATTGCAATCTCCTCTTCATCAAAATCTGCTAGCCCGCTGATTTTATCCAAAATCAAGATGATAATATGCCACAAAGACAGACTACTCTGGAAAAGATATAGATCAGATCACTGGTTATAAAATGATCAAGAACTAACTGAAGTGGAGATTCTGTGGACTGAGTAACACAGTTTGATTGCAAGATTAGAAGGGGCTAAAGATTAAATCCTTGAAGGAGTTATTTTAGGATCTTTTTTATCAAAAGCCTGAGTTATTTTTTAATATACAGGAAGAAAAATATATGAAGGACAGGAAGAAATTCTCTGAGAAAAGAAAGAAAATTTACCAGAAAAAAAATACAAACCTGGTCATGAAAAGGTCAAGCACACAAAAATTTGCTGAAAATTGGGAATATGTTGAGTAAAATAGAAGGGAATTTAGAATATTACTCATATTCATTTTACTGAAACATTAGTGTGCTTTGCTGACATAGAAACCAAAGGGTATTCTAGAACATATGAAAAATTGAAGTTGTCAATGTCTGTTAAAATGTGTGTGCCAGTCTAAAAGTCATAGCTGAGGAAAATTGAATCTTTATTGACTGGAAAAAAACACAAAGTTGATTTAGACAATGGAAAGTCTTTCACAGATCAGGAACTAGAAGGGATTAATTTATTAATGCAATTATATAAGGACTGAGGGAACACATCATTGTGTTTTCCAAATATAGTTTGGAAACAAACAAAGCTAAATGCCAATATTGACACAAGAATGTATAGGTATGACTTCACAAAGAAAAAAAAATGGTTTCAAATTAAAAGAAGGTTTCTGATCATGAGACCAGTGTGAATCTGGAATAACTTGCCATTTGGAGTAGTGGAGACAACAAAATATACACACCTAACCATCTGAATGCTATTTTAATAGACATTGTCTGGTATCACCTTCACTAAGTGAAAGTACCTTTTCATCTAGAATGGCATACTGCTGCTTCTTCCCAGGACCACAGCAAGATTAATCACTAAGTGTTTCCTCTTTTTGTCATTATTCATTATTCATTACTGCCTTTTTCTGTCAAATATTAGCTTTATCATTTCTTCTGTGCCTCACCCATTTGAAAAATGGTCTTAAGTCGTACTCAACCCTGCCAGCACATTTTTCTACCTGATGTCTTGTTCCCCTTCATAATTTCTAATTTAGAACAATTATGACATTTTTACTGTGTCCTTATATTTTATGAACTGGGTTCTCTTTTTCCTTTGTACTTGGCTGAAAGAAGGATCCCCAAACCTGTTTTGTAAATAAATTTACTTCCTAAAAAAATAGACAAGCAAAACTGTAAAAGTGGAGTCAGGAGGAGGAGCAAGCATCCACAGACTGGAGCTCCTGCTACTGACATCACTTTGCAATTGGTGTGTTATAAAACTATTTGTGGATATTGGTTGCTTTCACCATGATTTTTCTCTCCTGTGCCATGGAGATGAATAAAGACAACAAATTGTCTCCCCTTTGCCTGCCACTTTACAGCAAATTACGATGCCTGCCCGAGCACTCAGGAAATTACCATAACTCATCTCAAGTCAGAATAACTTTTTCCAAACTGTGCTGATGTCAAAGTCACCCCTTCTGTTTCAGGCCAGATGGAGTCCTTGAGTGACAGCTTGTCTGTATTTACTGACTGTGAGAATTGCTTAGTACAAGTATTACCTCTCTCTATAAGCCTGATCTTCCTTAAAACTGTCCATAAAAGCCTTAGGA
The DNA here is from genome assembly GCF_026979565.1 of Vidua chalybeata. Classification (NCBI taxonomy): domain Eukaryota; kingdom Metazoa; phylum Chordata; class Aves; order Passeriformes; family Viduidae; genus Vidua; species Vidua chalybeata. The sequence continues at coordinate 85,158,014 of NC_071531.1, read as the reverse complement.
ATGAGAAGGCAGCTAAAAGGAGCAGAAATACACTTCTGGGTGACTATGCAAAAAAAAACAGACAGGAATTTGTACTTAAATTATCACTGGCTAAAACAGTTGGCTGGTTGTACTGCTTACCCCCACCTCCCAAGGCTCTAAAGGTATTTAGAAAGTCCCTGCTATTATTCCTTGCCATTTAGAGCAGTGCCCACCTTCCTCCCTTCAAATGAGATCAACCCAAGCTACAAAAACAGTATTGGGCCCAAACATGGTGCATAGGTGAGACCCACAACCTCACAATGAGTTGTGATAAGTGCCTCTTTTGAAGAACCAGAAGAATTGCACCACTCTCACACATTTAATGCAAGATGTCACCAGTGCTGGATTCACTTGTGCCTTCTCACTCAACTGTGCTATGCTTCATGCCTGTAGGAGCTGTTGCTAAACAAGTTTGCTCAGTCTCACACGTAAAGTGCCAACCCAAATATTTCCTGGGGATTATAACTTTAAAAAGACTCAAGTTGTTCAGCCTGACATGGTTAGAGTCTACTTAAGAAATTATTCTTCTAACCCAGGAAACTTGAGATGGTGAACATGCAATAGAAAAGGCCTGAAGAATTCCTGTTCAAGGAATCAAGCAGAACAAGATGCCATGTCCAGGTGCTGTAAAATGACTTGCCCTCAGAAAAACAAATCCAGTATTGCTTACATGACTGATTTTCCAGCAAGACTTCATTATTGTGTCTGCCTAGTGAACCGTATGACATCAATATGGTGAGTCAAATGTTAGGGACCCTGCAAAAATGTAACCCCTTCAATGGAATGGAACCCCTTCAAGCCATGAAACTTGCCATTTGTTCATCTATATTTACTGGCTGTATATTGCTGCAGCTGTACCTTAAAGCCAATGATCTATTTGAAGTTTTAAATTGAATATCCAGGTGATTTGCCATAATCCCAACTGACTGAAGTGCAGTACATTTCACAAGGAAATATGGAACACAGTGACCTGTAAAGCTTTGTGTTGGTAGCCAGTAGATCTTCATGTCAAAACATTAGACAGAGTGGGTGTTGTTTTTTACCTCTGTATTGATAGTATTTTATTACCTCTTGCAGTTCCTTTCCCAAGCAATAACAGAGAGACAAAAATGACAAGTCTCAGCAATTTTGAAGTGGCACCCAATTGCTGTTTCTGTTACAACAGTTTTTATTACAACAGTTTTTATTAATCCTCTTTTTCATTTTTTTTCTTGTTAAAAGTTGTGTTCAAGTCACATGCGTATGTTTCTTCTGGAATTGGGGCAAGCACTGCACAACTGCCTGTGCATAACTGTGCAACCCTTCAAGGGCACTGCCCTCCCTTGCCACCCTATCCTCACCCCAAACATGGGGGAGGAAAGCAGCAGTGTTGTTCAGTGTACCCACTGGTTAAGCCATGATACCTCAGGGACCAAAAGGAAATCAGCTGCCATCCCCTTTCCCTTATGATCAAGTCCAGCAGGAAGAATATAATCACTAATCTGGGTCTAGTTGCTAATTTTTTGGTAGAGCATGTGCTGAGAATTTTCTCATCCTCTTGGTCTCTGGTACAGCTGTGTTGTGTACATCATGCTTTAACCCTGAAGGATTAATCTCCTGCTTTGCAGAGGATGTACAGGAAGTAAGGTTGGCAAAGAGCAAATGTCAAATGAATTTATCTTACCTACTTACCGAAGCAAGGTCAGAGAAGGATGAGAAAGTGATTAATTTATATGGTCTCTGAAAACAGAGCTGCCACTGTAATTCATTGGTTTAATGTGTTATTTTTAATTATACAGCTATAACCACCTATACTGTGAAAGTAGAAGTGGTTGTAAATGCAAAGTCAGGGCGCCCAAGGAGTCAAGTACCTTGATGTATTACAAGCAGAGTGCAATGCTTGCATTTTGACAGAAGTCTGCCAGTTTGCACAGAGAGCTAAGACCCATTCCTGGTGTCCTTTCCTACTGCCTTTCCAACCACATGATCTATGAAAAGCACATCATTTTGAAAACTTTTCATCTGAGTGCTGATATACTTTAAATGGATATTACTTACATACTGCTATTACAGCTTTTTTTTTTTTTTTTCCCAATAAAACCTTAATGCCAGCATTGACTCATCAGCTCCTGGGTTACTGACACGTACTTGTGTCTTCACTACCTTTCATGTAGCTATCAGATTTGCTAGGCTAATGACCTTTAGGAGATCTAAATCTAATTTCTAAATGACTGCTCATTAGATGCTACTGCATGGGTGGTTAACTGTATCAGCAACACGGGATTCATAGGGATTTCTCTTCTAGGAGGAATACCTAATCTCCAATTTTATATTAAGTTTTTAGTGCTTTTGAGCATTTAAAAACTTTGTAAAAAAATGAAAAAAAGCAAACTTATAAAGGTTTGGAAGGAGAAACTTAGTTTTCTAATTCTTTATATATTTTTTCTATTTCTAGATTAGTTTCAAAATAAATAACCCAATTTAATTTTTATTAAAAATAAAGCAACCTCCAACAAAGAAAGAATATTCATTCATCATTTACCTTTTTAATACTTTTCATTGTCTCTTGCAGATGCTTGAAACATCTTTGAGATCACCAAAACTGAGTTTAAGCACAAACATCCTGTTTCGCTCTACACAGTGAAAATCTCTGAAACCACTTTGTCCTTAGTTGTTGCTTGTATTTATTTTGATGTCTCAGCAACTGGAAAATCAGTGAGTCACTTCTCCACAAATAAAGCAACTTTGTATACACCACCATAATCTGAGACAATACAGGTTTCTTATCTCTTACTGGGGAAATTGGGAAGTTAAGGAGGGATATCACAGATACACTTAAGATGACAGGGCTTTAATGTAATTTAGATTTGTAGACTGTTGTACCTAAGAAGTGAATAAACCTTTTTCTTGACTTCTATCACTCTTAACATCAAGGCTTTTGTATTTTGTAACCACCTGGGCTACTCTCTTTCCCTATAGTCATCCCTCAGTCTTGCTGGCTTCTGAACTCATCAGAATCCAAGACTTTGGGCACATCTCAAGAGAGATCAGCTTTAGAGATTCATGATGGAGTCCTCTATAAGATTTACCACCTCCAAAAACTCATTGTACATATGTACCAAGGCATACACAACAACAGCCACACATATTGATACATCCAAATGTTGAAAGAAGAAACTACACAGGAAATAGATAATTATATTATCGTACTAGATATCTGCTCAGCAGCTGTCAGAATGGTTGATAGCCTGGGAATGACTACACAAGAGAGCTGATAACACTATTATGCCACTGTCTACAGTTTACAATGCAAAAAAATTGCATTTCAGTGTGAGAGGTCAGATAAAATGTCTGCAAAAAAACCACATATATCTCCAAGATTTAAAAGAATTGGTTTCGGAAGGCAGAAATTTTGGGGGAAAGCTGTATGTAGTGTTAGAGAAACCATCACTAGATGATGTTGCAATCAGACTAGAAGGTCTCACAGCAGGGCTTCATGCTAAAGTCTGACTCTTCTCAAAACACACAGCTGATAGCTGCCATGCATAATGCGATGTATGTATGTCTTGCTATAATTAGTCTAATTTAGTCAGTAGTCTGCAAGAGGAGGAAGGTTCCTAAAGTCCACTTTTTATTTTTTAAACTTGGTGAGTTAGGGAGAGTAATAAGATAAGCCACCTTGTTCTATCTTCCCAGTCGAAGCAATACACATTTCACATTACAAAAAAACGAAAACTATGTACAGCTAATTACTTAAGAAACTCAAAGAACAAACCAAGTTTAAATTGTGTTTTTCTAGTATTGCTTTATTGTGAATGCAAGAAACAACACAAATGATAACAGGAGAATGTTTGAAAATACCCCTTAAAGTGTCAGACCAAACTGAGTGCATGTGGAAACTCCATTCTCTAGTTGTACAGATAAGGTGTATAGATTATCTGTAACCCGTGATTTGTTTTCACTAAATTAGGTTTGAAAATAAATTCTTATCTTTTTTACTTTCCAGCAGGTGCAGGAAAGCTTTTCAAACTGAAGAAGATCATATAAACAATGTCCACATGTTTTAGGGACTTCAGTGGAAGGCCATAAAACCAGGATAGGGACTGAAAAATAGAATACCATTTGACTCGTTGAGAAAAAGTTCAAGAAATAGTTTGGATCCTACTCTATTATTATTTTTACATGGATTATGTAGGATTTTTCAACATAATTAATAAAGCATAATGAAAAGCCGGTTTTAGATGTCAAAGATAGAAAATTCAGTCTAGAAATATAGAATAAGTCCAGAGTGATGAATTAACCACCGCTTAACCTTTAATTTAAGATTAGATTTTTCTAGGAAACTCTTCTTCTGGAGGAAATTCTTTGTCTAATATGTTTCCACACAAGTGTATGCACAGACTCCCTGAGGTATCACGATGCCTATTAAACTCTGTTAAAAACATGTTTTTAAGCTTTGGTCATCAATATGACACTTAAATTAGTTCTTAGGTTTGAGGGTTGGGAAAATTTCTTCCTCTGAGAGATATTGAGGTACTTTTGTTTTCCTCTGTTATTCATCTGTCAGGAGCAAGGCAGAGCTTATCTGGTGTCCCCAGATCACCCTATGCCAGTAGCACACAGTTCTTCATCCTAGTGACTGCAATTTTACCCTGTGCAAGCCTTTGCAAAAGAATATTTGTACAAAAAATAATGACTTACAATGGTACATGTCAAGGTAGAAGAGACAGTACTCCCTCATGGATGTAAACTGCGTGTAGTGAAACATCTCTGTGCATTGTACTGAACAAGTAGCTTGTGGATTTGAGTAAAAAGGTTAAGAAATGGCTTATGGCATATTTTTGAGGGGCAGCATGACATTTGTAGCTAATGAAAGCCAGAAAAAATATTTTTTAATTTGATCTACATTAAGAGAAAATACAAAAATAGATGAGGGTGTACTGACCCCACCACATGCTGCTATTTTCATTGAATGGGCTGCCTTGAAAAAGAACAAGAAGATTTACGAAACCAGCAATACCCATACACAAGATATATCTTAAAATAAGTAGGTATAAATAATCAATGACCACTTCTTATCCTGAAAGTATAGTATTTGTAATTGTGCCCTGGCTCTAGTAAAGCACATTTAGGCATCATCTACTCCCAGCACATTATTTCCCCGAATGTCTATGCTATCTTGTCTAATCACTAATGAAGAGTCCTTGCTCTAAGTACAAAGGAATGAACTAGAAATAATAGGACAGAGGAGAAAGTTTTTTAAATCTTCTCTTATTCTAAAGGATGTGATTTGTTTAAAGCACTTTTAAACAGGCAAAGCATTTGTGTATGGCTGAAAAAAGCATTCAGCATTCCACTTGTAGAGTTTCGTATTAACACAGGAAAAAAATCCTTGTCTAGAATCATCTAAGCATTGACTCTGCTGAGCCCATCTGGCAGAAATAGCACGTTATGTAGCAAACACCAAAGATCTGAGAAGCAATGTAACACAAGCAGGAACTGGGGATGGTGCTGTAATTGAAACCACTGTCCAAAATGAGACTGACAGAACCCTCGCGGGGTGATTATGTGCTTGACATAATCCCTGTGGAAAAAAAAAAGACAGGAAAGTTTAAGAGTCTGTCATGGTCCTATTCAGACTTAGCATTACCTAGGGATGATACCTAACTAATGGATTAACTTTCTGCTCATTTTTATTTCTGAGAGAACAGGAGTTATCTGCCCAGACTAAATTTCTCTACTGTAGAAACAACCAATGGACAAGTTTTTTTGGCAAACTGATTTTTGCCCATGTTACGCTGAATTTTGACTCCATCTCCACCTTTTTGGGGAGCTTAGCCACCTAATTCATCTGCAGCCACCTACCTGCATACGCCCACACTGTGATATTTTGAGAGTGGAATGAACCAGAGCCAAGCAGTTCAGTGAAAGCAGAAACAGAATCTTCATGTAACATGAAAAGGCACCCAAACAGGTTTGGATAAACAGACAAGATAGAGGTTGTCTAACACCATTAGATTTCTGAAGGGTAAAAGAGGATGAACAGGCAAGGACAGGGAAGAATTAACAAGTCGGTGAATGTATTAAACAGTCAGGCTCCAATAATTCAAAGGAAAAATAAGCAGTTACCACTATCCTGCAGCTGTTTGGAATTGTTTGAACTGGGAGTAGACTATTCATCTGGAGGAAGAGAAATGAAATTCTACCTTCAGCAGTACCAGCAGTTTGAGTTGGGCCCTGCACAGAGCTGACATTGTCAGGCTGGTTTGTGAGCTGCTCAGCTCCTCTAATAACAAGTCTGACAAATAAACCTCCTGCTGATTTTAATACCATAGTAGTAATAGTGTAGGGACATTTTAATTAAGAAGCCACTTAGCTTTCCACAGCCTCAGCCTTTCACAACTCCATAATTTCTGTTTTCTTTCACCACCTTGACACCAGGGGGAGGATCACATCACCATTTGTGTTATCCTCATTATAGTAATTTAGAAATCTCATTAGCACAGGGACAAGAACCGTTCCCTTTAGTTTTTCTCCCTCTACTACACTAGCCCAGATTATTCAGTACAGTGTCCAGTACAGCGCACCTGGACAACATAGTTCTGGGTTTATAGGAATTTGTCTTTTGACCATTGGTTCCACCCTGTGTTTGACTCTTGATACAGCATGATAAATTACCAGCTTTTCTCACATGTTCAGTCGCTTGCCAAGCTCCCCTTCTTCTGTTTAGCTCCCACACTGAGAAAAGCTGTTAGTGATAATTCATGATACGTTTTCCTGGTGATTGTTCTATGCTAACTACAAACATATGGCATTTTGCCCAGCATTTAAAATATTTTGCAGCTGAGCCACAGTCCACCAAGGGATCTTTGCCCTGCTCTTCAGACAAAGCAGATAGGAAGACACAGAATTAATGGCCTGAACATGGGATCAGCAGGACAGCTTTGGCTTGTGAGTTGCAGAAAAGATGTCCCTAAATTCCAGGCAGCATCTCCCCAGCTGATGTGGTGAACCTCGCTGGGCAGAAATTGCAGGCAACCCCAGCAGCTGCCTGGCTGTTTCTCCAACAAGACCAACATCCCACCTGTGGGTGAGCTGAGCGGACTACATCACTTCTGTCTGTGCAGTAACTCTCAGTCCCTGAAGGTGGGCTGCTGTCCTGCCTGTCCTGCGTGAAAGGCATGGCTTCTGCAACTTGTTGAGCACCTGAGTGGTCCTCACCTTTCCCTTTCTCCAGCTGCTGTCTACGAGTGCAGGTATTCTCTCACTAACACAAAGCAATGTGGTTTTTTATACATTGGTTCACCCACTTTGAGCTGAAATATCACAAAAGGTTTTCCTGGTTTTCTTCTTCAATTTAAAGAAACATTTTTCAAGTTTTTGGAGGACTTCTGTTAAAAACATTTTACGGGATGCTTTTGTGCTGAAAATCCAACAAATAATGACTATGTCAAGCTGAAACAATCAAATCCTCCATTATGTAAGTTGGTTTCACATGGTTGCAATTAAACTGCAATCTTTGTTCGCTTATACTATTTAACATTGATCCTAATCTGCCTGCCTTGTCATTTTTATTATAATTATTGATTTTAGGAAGAATTGGAGAGAATAGATTGTCCAACTGGTCTAAAGAATTAATAATACTAATAAGACTGAATATAAATGATGCAATCAACAATTTTATCAAGGCTGTAGTGAATCAGCCTTACAAGCTTACACTTTTCACAGTCAGAAGAATAGGGCTTTCTGCAGAGATACAACAATGTAAGTCAACAGAGTGAGATGACTTTAACTGAGTTTTAATGAACTCTTATTTATAATTCACTCATTTATTTCCTCCTGTTTGAAAACTTCTTAGACACTATGCAGATTTTCTTATCTTTGTGTCTAAAATAATGAGCAGGTTTTGAAGCCATACACACATCTTATTCTGGGCATCTTTCAGTATTGCCTACACATTGTCTTTTTGGTAATGGGTCTATGTCCAGCCATCAACATCAGATTCAGGAGTCTCAGTGGCTCAAGTGCTAATGTTCTTTTGGGTTACAATTCAGCAAGGCTGCAAATAATTGTTATCTAAAGAAAAATCTTAAAACTATATCAGGATAGTATAATGTCAAGTACTTTTGTGATTTGAAAGAAAAAAAAAAGTCAGTTAAAGCTGCTGAAAATTTTCCAATACTATGATTATGTTGGAATCCTGAATGCTGAGAATTTAAAACTTTCTGTGCTGAAAGGCACAGACCCACAAGAGAACACTGCATTTTACCAGAGGCTGTGGAGAAGACTTCCAAAATTGATTAATAGCACTGGGATTATGGGTATGTAGTTGGTTAGAAGTGTGTAATATCACAGGGTGGAAAATTAGAGTTTAGGTTTTTAGAATATAGTAATGGATATGAAGCAAGATGGAGGTTTTAGGGTGGAGGCAAGTTGTTCTTTTTCACCTTCTTCTTCATGGGTTTGGGTGGTATCTTGCAATTGGACAGAAAAGTCCGCATTGCAGGCCTTGAAGGATCAGTTATTGGGTTAAAAGGGAAAATAATCTAGGTGTCATTTCTTAATTGGGTAGCTTAGTTTTAGTTCAGCCTTAAAAGACTTTGAAACTGTACATCTGGGGTCATTTTTGTGCTGTTTTTCCTGCATGCAGTCTAGTGCAGATGGTGTGCTGAAGTTTTGATTAGATAAAAATTAACAGAAGCTGAAGACTGAAAAACTCCAATGCGTCTCTCGTTCCTGACACAGAACTGCTCTAGGAGGGCTTCGCCCATCAGGGGAGCCCCCAGGGAGAAGCCCAAAGTGGGGCCAGTGAAGCCATATGATTATGAAACACAACCCTGTAGAGAGATACTGAGTATGGTGGAGATACACAAATCACTTTGAAGAACAGTAGATTATTCTTCATGCTTTTTCAGAGTGGTGATCAAATCTATTCTGTGTAAGCTCAACCCATACTCTTATTCCCATTCAGGTCAATGGATGTCACCTCTGAAAAGCTTGAATATGACTTACTGGTAACAAACTATATTGTTCAGCACACTCTTAAATCCACACTTATTTCTCATATAAGTCAACATAACTTAAAGGCTTAGCTAAATGGGAGCTTACATATCTGATTCTCCAATTCTCATTCTTTCAGAGTAATACTTATAGGGTCAGACCAACCAAAATTATGTCAGCTCATCCTTAGCAGAGTACAATTCAGGAGCAGATGTATGGGCTTGGTAAGATCTGAATCCTTGCTTGTTAGTTTCACATCTCCCAGGAAGCTGGCTGGGGTGATAGCTAAGATGGATAGAGCATTCAGCTTCCCAGAGTACTTACAGCATTTCCTGAGAACTAAAGATCCACATGTTCTTAACCAAGTGGACATTTGCAAAGCCCACAGGTCACAGGTGGATTTAGCACTGCTGTCTCCACTGCTGTAGAAGAACTGTTAGTGTACAGACCAATTTTGCTTTCCACTGAAACGTTATATGCTTGTCCACACAAAACTGCTTTAAGAATTGGATTAATGTAGATGGTAGAGTGAACTGACAGCAAATATTTAAAGCAAATTTCTGGATCAGGCAGATCAAATTGCAAGGTTATTAAGTAAAGATTTTTTCCCCTGGAACTGCTTTTTCTACTTTACTTCTGCGATAGCATACATCATTGTCAGAGACAGAATAGAGGGCTGGATGTGTCCTTGACCCAGTACAATTGTTTTTGTGTCCTCATGACATCCTTTGACTGCAGACAGAACTGAGCAGGTACATACCAACAGTCCCCAAATAAATGGAGGCCCCTCAACCATCTGTTGCTGGAACAATTTCTACTGTTTCCACAGGACTGAAGCCAACATTTGCAGCTGCTTTACAATTTTCGGTAAACATTTTGTTGCAGTTTCATGACCCATGTCAGGTTCTCCTCAACTTCACATATTAAAAGCCAAATTTGGAAATGTCCAGAAACAATAACTCAAGCACTTATCCAAACCTGAAAGCACAGACCACAAGTTAAGTTGAAGTCAAACTAATTCACTTCCTGACATTTGTTCTTTAACTTTCATTAGTACTTGTTAATAAGTCATATACAGAAAACAGAAGAGATTAATTCAAACCCCATCCCTGCTAGGACTGTTCCCAGGCTTTCAATGCTCACAGTGTCACATAATCAGGAAGTTAAACATATTCCCTGTTTCCTTTTCTTTTCCTCTACCATGTGAAATTAGGAAAGTGCTAATCCTGCAGGTCACAGGGCAGAGCAGAGATGTGTGAGGTATTTCTGAATAAACCAGCTGATGTACTGGGAGCATTTTTGCTACAGCAGCACTGAACTGTGCACAGTTTGATTTAGCTTTCTAGTTCTCAGTGAAAAGCCTGACAGAATTGTCCCCAACAGCCAATAGAAAACACTTCACTGCTTCCTGAAAATGTCAAACCATGTACAAGTATTTGAGACAAACATTACATACACTTTGAAGACTCTGGTTTGCAGAATTTGATAAGCAGAGCTAGCGTTGTGGGTATAGCTCATGACAAAATTTCTACAATCACACAGGAACTTAAGATCTTCCACTGGACTTGAAATATGTATTGAGTTTAGCTGCTGCTTGAGCTTGACTTGATAGAAAGACATAAGAGAGAATATTGATCATCAAAATACAAAGTATTCTAACTACAGGAATTCAGTTTCATTAAAATAATAATTCTATAAAAGGAAGAATTCGTAAGTTCCATCTAAAAATAATTTGGTTTGAGACATGATAAGTATTATTATGTGTTTGTTGTCTGTCTATAAAATACAGTATACACATATGTGTCAATTTTTTTGTTATGCAGCAACCTTGACAAAACACAGATCAGTGTACAATTATTTGCTTCAATTTAAATTAGTTTTACACAGGGAAGTGCCACAGCATTGCACACAATATTATTACAAATATAAAAAATAATAAAATTGATGTTTCTAAATTTACTGACTATGGTTAGCAGCTTCAATAAGTGATGAGATTTTCAGAACTGTTAGTGCTTTTTGTATTTCAATGACTTAGATCTGCATGGTCTGGGCACAGGTACTTAAAAATGGCAGCCTCTGATCTAAACAGGGGCAACAATTTCTCAGGGAAGGTCTTTGAAATGGAAAGTGTTATTTTTTTTTTATTCTATCATTTTAAATAGAAGAGGAAGTCAATGTCTGCGAAGAATATCCTTGTTTCAGGAATCACTTTCCAGAAATAAAATGTAGATTCATTATGTAGTATCTAGTATATGCCAGTATGTACTCCTGGGCATTAAAATCCTTTACATAAACAATAGACTGCTGTAAGCATTGATTCTTGAGGGTCCATCTAGTTCTCTTATAACTTCACTACAAATATAAAAAAAATCTAGCATAAGGACTTCCACATAAGAACTGTGTTTTTCAGCTGTGTATAACAGTTAAACTAAGACCAGTTATTATGGAAATATATCAAAGACGATGAAGCAAATGTCCAAGTCAAGGGAAATTGTGTTTGGTAATATAATAAACAACCCACCTTCTCTCTCTGATCTCTTTTTCCACTTAAAGAATTTCTTCCTGGCAATGTCATCACCATTCCTATCCCTGTTTCTTCTATTTCTTAATGATTACTTGGTCCTGTGTAGTTAGATTATTCTGTCACCTGCCTACTGCCTTGCTACCCACTCCTTTACTACCTAGTCACTCTCTGTATTCCACCTCTGACTTTTCACATTGTTCTTTCCCCAACTTCTCTTTTTTTTTTTTTCTTTTTCCAGAGAATGAAACCATTTCTTTTAATTCATTTACCACTTTGCTTTTCTGCCTCACTATTATTTCTTCTTTTTCCTGCCTTGGCTCATATACTTTCTAAACTCAGCAGACTTATTTACACATTGACTATACTTCTTCAAGATATTTCACTGGCACTTTTTCTGAAACATATGGCAGAAGTAAGGCATTACCCCCAGAAGTGTGAACAGGAGCACACTGCCCCCATAAGTGATCATTTGTTTTCAAGGCAAAGCAAACTACTGAACCATGCAGACACAGAGAAATATTTCACTGTTCACTTGAAGAAATCAGAAAGCAAACAAAAAAGAATGAAAAAAAGAAATTTAACAGAATTATTAAGGACGTTATATACTAATCAAGAAATGCCTAATATGACTGCTCAGTGAAATAGTTCAGAGTCCATGACACCCACAGATCTCTCCCATGCAAACTCTCAAGCTCCTTTCATCCAAGAATTCTTCTCCCTCCCCTTCGAACTGCTTCTCATCTTCCTAGACTTGGTCCAGCTGATGCAATCACTGTGTACTCCGTCTGCCACCACAGATTAATGCAGATTGAGTGCTCAGAGCAGCAGCAGCACCTTGAAGAGAGCACTGGCATACAAGAGGGATGCCTGAGTTATGCTCACATTCTTCAAAATAAGCACACAGGTGGTGAAAGTGCCGGTAAGAGTAAACATTTAAATATATCTCATTAAGGAAAATTAGCACAAGGGATATCCATTGATTTACCTTTATGGGGCTCTGTGAAGCTGTCAACTGCCATGGAAAGGCTATGTATTTTATTTCTGCATTAGACAAAAATTCACCAAAAACTACATCTTAACACCACTGGAAGGCAGGGCTCACAGACATGTTCACACTTCATTTGTGCTTGCCATGGTGAGACATACACCATGAAAATACCATGAATACCCTGAATACAGTCTTTAGAAAATGGAAATACTGCTGGCACAGCATTGCAGTATCCTCCAAAACTTTCTTAAGCAGTGCCATGGCTGGGCATCTTTGGACTAGGCTCAACCAAGGATGAGTTAAGGTTACAGCCAGTAAGAGACAGAGCCTGAGGCTTCAGTGGGAGTAAGGTTGCCAAAGGCAGAGGAGGAAAATAATTTCTGGGAACTTTTTCAAGATCAGTTTAGAATGGGTTATGGAGAAGTGCACAGTTGAGACCCGAGGCCTCTTGGTGCTAGCTGTATCTTTTAACTCAAGGTGGTCAAGAGTTGAACAAGAGGCCAGTGTTTAGCCTACCCCTTTCTCTGGCAAGCCTGCTGCAACCTTGCACCAGCAAGAGTTATGGGCTCTGTCTCTGTACTAAACATAACCTTAACCTAAATCCTATGCCTAACCTAAACCCTAAGTCCTAAACATTAACCAATGAAATGTCAGTGACTGACCCTCAGTCAGATTTCTAAGTGATTTCTTTTTGAAGTCCAACCTCTACTCTGGCAGCCTTTTATGGTCCTACTCCATTCATAGCCCCCTACAAAAGAGCCCAAACTTGGGCTGGGCTGAGATTTAGCACAAGACCCCTTGAATTTCTTGGTTTAACAAAGTTCTAAGGGGAGTTGTTTTTTTTTTTTTTTCCACTGCCCTTTTGCACCCCAGCATCCCTTTTGCACTGACACTCCTGGAGCCTGACATATGTTTTCTCTCACAAACCTGACAGTAACTATCACCCTAGGTCTTGGGCTGGGCTGAACCTTAGTCATAACCCTCTTGATTGAGGTCTCAAGGGAGATTTTCTGAGACCTTGCTGTAGACCCCTCCTTCCTTTTCAGCCTCTTTGAAGCTTCTGTTGCTGAACCTTGTTAGTAAACCTAACTTTTGACAACAGCAGAGTCTTAGCACCAATCCTCCAGACAAAGCCCTCATTAACTAGCTCTTATGGGAGGAGACTTTTCACAGTCCACCTTCTTCTTGTGCAGTTTTGTGCACTTATGTTTGGGTTAGAATCAGATTTCGATAAGTGTTAGGGTCACAGTTGTCACTGACAAATCCTAGGGCTCCAGTTGAAGTGAGATTGCAAAGGGGATGACCAAGGGTTGAACTACAAGACGAAGTCTTCTCTGAGAACTTCTTGAAGATTCTCATGGTTGGGAACATGGAGAAGGCTCAGTCAAGGTCAAGGCAAAGGCCTAGTGATAGTCTTAGGAGGAGGAGGGACACAGAGCCCTGCACTTGTAATGTGCAAAGGTGGAAAAATACAGACAGGTGGAAAAATGCAGACAGGAGAGGCAGTTCTGATGTGGGTTGAGAAGTCTTGGACAACCAGGTTTCCAGTCAGGAGTTGCTTCAGCCAGGTCTACACCCCACAGAAACAAGATCCATCAGATCCTGAATTTCAGCCTATCAGAAATGTACACGGTGCCCCAGCTCACCCTGACTTTGAAAGAAATGGTCAGCCATGAAGGGTTGCAGACACAATTCTGGGTACAAAACAGGCCAAGGGAGTCATCTGTGCTGACCCATGAGAGAGGCCACAAGTGACACACGCCAGGCAAGGACATCCCTAAGGGACTGTGGCAGAGCACAGATACTCCTGGATTTGAATTTATTAAAAAAACTTACAACTTCGAACCAAGAAAAGCAGCCAGCTTGTTTGTCTCTAAAAAGCACAGCTCCTTGATGACAGCAATAATATGACCCATTTCTTGAGGGCAGCATTACCACAACTTTGTTTCTCAAGAGCAAATGGTTTCAGAGTCCTCATTAGGTCACACTTTGTATTGCAAGTGTCACCATGACAACCATGAGGAAGTCAGCGTGGCTGTCGCCAGGCAGCAGGGCACCCAATAGGGTCCCCTCCAATCTCAGATGCCCTCCTGGACCAGCTGCCTGGGATGCTCAGGCAGCTGCAGTGATAGTGCCTGTATGGAGGTGTCAGAACACAAGGAGAAAATCTGGATGGTGCATTTTTAGATAATTATTCAGTAGCTCTGGCAGGTTTATGAGCTCTGAAGCTGATGGCAGTGTGAAATCAATCACTTGAGATGAACAATAATCTTATAAAGATGGGCTGTGTGAAAAAAACTGTTGCCCTTTCAAAATTGAATTTTCCCATTTGTATTTACGGACTAATATTAATATAGACAAGAGTGAAATTTATTATATTAATATCCTTCAGGAAGTGGTGTGAGGGTTGGAAAATGAGTAATTATTTGCATGTAATTACATCTCAGGCTGCCTGTAGTATAAGCAGCTGCCTGTAAAAGCAAGCATCTGGCAAGCAGTGGAACTGGGCATTGCCAGCTGTTTCATCCCCCTGTGAAATGCTCCACAACATCATTGCATTTCCTCCCCATCTCCATGGAGCTTTATACGTGACACCTGTGACAGTAAGCTAATGCAAGAATATTCTGCCCAGAAGATTTCTCCTTTCCCATGAGTTCCATCTCTAAGAGACAATGCATGTCACCACCCTGAGGAAGTCACATCTCTTTGGGTGAATGGTACAGGACAAAACCCATCTCACCATTAAATCAGCCCCTACCTGTAGAAATAGGTGGAATATGGGGAAAACCTCTCATAAACCCACAGCTGACTTACCATGGACTCAAGTGCCTGAGCAGTCCTCAGTGTTCCTCACACTGGGGCAAGCCGAGAAAGGACTGCAGAAAAAGAAAAGTATTTTCCATTGCCTGTTTGCAGTGGCTGATACCTGGGCCATCTTGCTTTGTCTCAGATGAGGAATATGCACTGGGACCTTTTAGAGTGGCAAAACCAGGCAAGGACTGTTCCCCTTTAAAGGCTGCTCCCAAACCAAATTGCTCTATAATTCTATAATATTATGACATTATGATTCCTAACTTTCTTCCCTTACCTTTGTACTCTTCCTCCAAATCGTGATCTGCCTCTCTCAAAGAGTATGACTATAAGTTTTAAGGTGTTACATTACCTTTAGATAGTGACAAACCAATAGAAAAGGCAAAACAAAGATACTTTTAACAGTATCTGGTAAGGATGAAATGAAAAATGAGTGTTGAAGTCATTGCTGGGTATTGTATGAGCAAAAAAGAGAAGCTGGTTTAGGACAAATAATTTAATATCCTTACAGAATGTTTTTCTAAAACAATTCCTTATTGAAAACATCACAAATCAAAATAAAAATAATATGTCTGTAGATTGATAAGTCAAAATCCTTGCAATATGAAGAATAAGAAATGAATCGTGATCATGATCTGTTTCAATGGTTTTATTCACTGTCTATCACCAACTACATCTTAAAAACTACTTGCAAGAAAGGAGAAATAAATAGATTGGCTGTTATCAGAGAGTTAAACAGGTCAGCAAAGCTTGGTTTTCCACCAGGCTTTGGCTCTGTTTCCATGCCTTTGTGTGCCTCCTCACACTTTCTGTGGAAGGGTCAGCTATTAGTTTGGGGTGGGATTCATCTCAGTTAACTACAAATGGCACCAGTGGAAAAGCTGACACCTGAGCAACAGCCCCCCTGCCTCCCTCCATACTCAAAGGAGAGAAGTTGGCATCTCGGGGGGTAATTTGGTTATGCTGTTTCAGACTAGGACAAGTCCTCTCAGCATTAGGAGTATTAGGAGTGTTGTGCCCTAAAAGTAGTTATTACTCACCTTATGTTTCAGCAGATCAGGTAAAACTGCCTGAAATTCAAATCTGAGCAGGTGAACTCTATCTCTACATATGTTTGCAGGGTAACTCCAGCCTCACTTCAGGTTTCTAAGGCATTGTGTTTGGACAGTTAATATATAAAATAAAAATGAGGAGGTTTCCAGGCTTTTTTGAGATTTTTCACTCTGACTTGTACACTTGTACACTTGAGCTCTTTGAAGCAGAATTTGTCTTTATTCTCCGCCTTCTAGAGTCTTTAACACATAGTGGTGAGGTCTATAAAATTACCTCCAAAAATACTTTTAAACTTTTGATGAATCATCCTAATCTTACATTTTCAGTACTTGGAAAATGCCATCAAATGAAAGAGAGGCTATAGGTCTAAAGTTTCTAGAGACATCTGCCAGCAACAATTATACTGACTGAATCTCAGAGTCTTATAATGGACAGGAAAAAAATAAATGGTCTTCAGAATTGTTTGCCTCTTTGCACACATCATCACTGTGAGGGAAAATGAGTTCATCTCACAAATCTGCATTACATGACAAAACAAAAGACAAAAAAACTTTAAATCCTTTTAAGGATGAAAATTTTGTTAAAAGGCAGTAATCCTGGTAATACTGAGATATGAGTAAGGACCTGAGATGGGAGGAAAGGGAACCTGTGTTTGTGATCTAATCCCAGAATACAATTAAATGCCTGAGAAATAGATAAGGAGAGAAATTGTAAGACTGATGGCCTGAGCAAATTTTGGCCACTAAAGTTACAGTTCTACATTGGAATAGACAGACAGACAGACATATTTTCTTCCCTTTGGCTTGTGTCTGCCTCTGTAGAATAGATTCTTACAGTAATTGTGTGAACAAAAAATGGGCTGTCTGGTATTGCTGATGATTACTGGTGATAGCAGTCAGCTGGATTTGTAGTCAAAATATGCCTCAGAAAAATGAATATTACTGACACATAGATTTAAATATCATCATCAAAGTGTTGTTATTTTGTAATATTATTTGGGAATTCAGGATGTGTTTCATATAGGAAATATACATAATCTGTTATTAATTTCCTCTGTACTAATTAAAAGAGTCAAAAAAAAAAAAAGACCTGGATTTAAATTTCCAATCCTCACTCAAATTTGGGTGACAGGCTTAGGATCGCAGTAATTGGATTTTAAAGTGAAAATGCCTTTGAGGATAGACTTCAATCTTGTATAGATTGATAGAGAATAATCAAATTTCAAAATAATACAAGTAATCAGTTTTCCCTTTACCTTGACTCAGACCAGGAAAGATTACAACCATCAATTTTCTTTGTATTTTTAATTGCAGACTCCCCCATAAAATATTTTAAGTCAAACCCTCTCCAAAGTTGTAGGGTTGGTAGGAAACAGGCAGTACAGCATGGAGACCAGTTGTGGACTGCAGCAAGGAAGGCATTTACATTTCATGACTTCAGAAGACCATGCCTGATTCCTATCTTTTCTACTAAGCATGCAGTCTACCATTTTTGTCCACAGTTATCAAATATCTCCTGTAAAACTCAAACAGAAGGTGTCTAAATTATTTAAAATTTCGATGAAAAATAAAATACATTTTGCTCAGAATTCAGATTTTCCATTGTATCTGATTTACTCATCCTTTTTTAGCTAGATGTAACATGAAGCAAAGAACCCCAAACCTGTCTTTGCACCTGCACCAAGAAATCAAAAATATTCCATTTTCTGAAGAAACAATATGCAATTAAAATCACAGAGGAAAAAAAGTTTTTGTGACTAGTTGAGAGCAGCCATTTATACATCTCACTGTTTTTGCTGCCATGCAGAACAAAAATAATCAGTAGTGTGTATGGGTTTTGTATGTAGAAGATCAGCTGCACCATTGATATATGGTTTAGATAAATGTTTAGTTTTGGATTATGATTCCCAGTAGATGATGTGGCAAATACTGCCACTGCAGAGTGCTGGAACATGTCTGTGATTCAGTTAAATGTTTCAGAAGAGATTCAGATCAAGTTCCTAGTTTTTTGTTGTGAAGAGAGAATGGCAAAACCACAGATTTCTGACTAGGATAAGGACAACTTGGCAGAAAGTAATTTAATTTGGCTAAGACCTCAGCAGCCTACAATACACACATAAAATGCTGGAAGTCATGTAACCAGCAATCAATACTCTATGTAGCTGGACTACCCAATTAAGGATTCAATGGAGGATCACCATCATCCTGCTGCACAAAGCTGTAACCACACTGCAGTCCTGACAAACAGCCTTGCTAGGCTCTGGAACTAGCAGTTGAAAGCAAAACTTGTGTATTTTTGAAATTTGCTGCATGTAATAGTTGAACTGCTTGTGCACAGAAAAACTGAGTGACAATCTGTACAGTGTAGGGAAGTCCTCAGCCTCTTATTTTTTTTTTTTTTTTTTACTTTTCTTATCAGTGAACAGGTGATGGAGTGGTATAAAGAACAAGCTGGTATACTGAATAAAATCTCCTGCATTCTCTTTTAAAATATAGGGTTATATTGCAGGAAAATAAAAACTGTGTTATGTCCATTGGTTCTGGCTGCTACCAAGGCAGGTGAGTACACATTTACACTGATGTATCATCCCCCAAGTAGTACAGTATTAGTACCTGCTACCTTTGTATTTTCTTACTCCAGTGTAAATATGTCAAAATAATTTAACATTGACTATATTTCTTTCATTTTATTACAGTAATGCCTGGATAGCTCAAATAAAATGAGACTTTCCTTTTTGGCTACCATACAAACTCAGAATAGACAAGGGCCATTTAAAAAGCAAATTTATTCTAAAAAAGAAGATGATGATTTATTAAACTCTAATTTAATGATTAATTTAGAAGGAAGTAGTCTGATTTTTTCTGCCCAATCATTATTAATTTGGACAAAGTGGTTCTTTCACTATCACCATGCTAAGATGATCAGATTAACAGAGAACTGATTTGTGATAAATTTTTTCTGTTTAGGAAAAATATATATTTATGAAAAAGAAAAAAAAAATTAAGCAGACCAAAGAAAACTGTAATATCACTCAGTTTTTCTTCTTCTTCTCCCTATTTATTCTCATGTATTCTGTCCTGAGTGTTTCTTTGTCCCAAGTGCATTCAAATGCTTGGTTTGTTGGTCTATTCTAATATGAACAGCCAAAATTTTGTGTCAGGTAGAGTTACATCCAGCAAAGTCCACTGCAGTGGACAACTTGGATAGCCTCCCCCAGGTGCCTCTCTCTTCTTCTGACACTGAACACAGAGTTAGTTTTCTCCTGGACATGAAATTCTTCTTCAGGACCAGAAAACACACTGTTTGGTGTTCAGACAGTGGAACATCCCTCTAAATTCAGGCATAAGCACCAAAATCTCATCTGTAGGCCTGTGTCATTTCATGGTTTCATAAGGTAAAATCTGTATGTAATTGTTAGTAGTAAAATCACTATCACTGTTAATCATAATCTGTCAGCATCAACAATGTTATGGGTCCATAACATTGTCATCACTGAAAAGTGCAGTGGTTCATCAGTGAAACATTCCCTGTTTCCTTAAAGCCATGGGAACAAGTTTTGTGTGACAGGGCTAGGGAAATGTTTTGGAAGATGCACAAACAAAAAGTAAAAATGCATAACTCTGTGCTATTGTTTTTCTTTGCCACATCATTTCCTTTCTGACTCAGATGTGTCCTCAGATGTTGTCAGTGCCTACCTTTTCCTGTCATACAGAGTTCCCAGATGCAGTAGTTATCACACTAAATTCTGATTTCAAAGAAAAGGAAGGGAGAAGAGAGATATTATCTAAAAAGACTAATCAAATGAGATTAGAAAGCACAGTTCAATGTGCTGTAAACCCCAGAGGTTAAGGACATTTTCAGTGTTACAGTGCTGTAAGAGCTCTGCTGCAGTAAAAATGTCTAAGGACAGCCCTGAGCCAGGATGTGACTTCTAGAACCACACACTAAACCCAGCTCCAGCCAGTGAGTCTGAGGCACAAATGAGCCTCTGGAAATCGATGCTGAATCATCCAATGTTTTCCAAGGTCTTTATTTAGCCTCTGCAGAGCAGGCTAGATTTCAGTCAATGTAAAGTTGTACATCAACACACAAATGGAATGCAGCTTCTGCAAACATCACAGGAAATCATCCCAATTGAAATCCAGGCTCACCAGCTGTTGGCTATTCTTCTATTCAAGAATTTCTTCTATTCAAGAAATATTAAAGGGTAAATAAGAAAAATGTATTTCCCTCTGATATATTCCAGTTTTAAGCAGTCCCTTATGATGACTCTTAATGCTGCTTTCTAATTCACAAAAGGGAGAGCCTGTTTACTGACACTGAAATTACATTTCTCAATGTAAGGACAGGGTTTGGGTCAGAAAACCTCTCAGAATGGATCCTCCTCTTTCCCATTAGCTAAATTAGCTAAATGGCACTTTCGGAAATACAGAGTGCAATAGCAATAGCTATGGAGTTGATATTCTCTTGAGTTTGACAACTTCTGGACTTGTTGTTCTTCTTAGTATCTATGGTTCCTTGTATCTTCTGATGTCCATAGTCTGAATGGACTGATATTTTGGAATGGATATAAACATATGAGAATTTTTAGATTCTAAGTTTTATTGTTTGCTTTTATTTTGTTTCATTGTTTTTCCATGGTTAATTAATGATAAAAATCAAAGCATACATAATGTTGATTATTTGCTTTACTTTTATAAACAGAATACAATGGAATATATAAATAGAAAAATTTTCAGGAGCTGGTAAGAAGCAAAAAAGAAACTGGAATGCAGGAATTTAGCATTCAAAGTTTTTATTAGTCTAACAAGTGAAAAAAAAGAGCAGTATATAAAATACAACATTAATCATTACCACAGCTGTTTTTGTGAAAGGATCCTACAGCTCCATTAATGGAATTACTAGAATTGGAAAAAACATATCCCAGGAACAGAGGTATTTGATGGATGCCCATTAAAATATGAGTGTGATTGAAAGGGGAAGAGATTCACTAGTTATTTTCTTCTTGCTGTATAAGAATAAGAGGATGTGAAATTAATCTTGAAGGATTCCCATTCAAAATGCACAGTGGTAGTTTGTAACCTGTGCCAGTGTCTCACCACACTCACAGTGAAGAATTTCTTCCTAATAACTAATCTAAATCTACTCTCTTTCAGTTTAAAGTCATCCCACCTTGTCCTACAACTACATGCCCTTGCAAAATCTCCCTCTTCAGCTTTCTTGTAGCCCCCTTTTGGATACCCAAGAATCCTATATGGTCTCCCTGGAGCCCTCCCTTCTCTACACCGAATAGCCCCAAATTTCTCAGTCTGTCTTTGTAGCAGAGGTGCTCCAGCCCTCTGATTGTCTTTGTCAGCCTCCTCTGGACTCACTCCAACAAGTCCTTCTTATGCTAGCAGATCCAGAGCTGGATGCAGCACTGCAGGTGGGGTCTCAGCAGAGCAGACCAGAGGGGGAGAATCCCCTCCCTGGCCCTGCTGCCCACGCTGCTTTGGATGCAGCCCAGGACACCAATGGCTTTCTGGGCTGCAAATAGACATTGACAGCTCATATTGAGCTTCTCATCAACCAACATCCCCCAAGTCCTCCTCAAGAGTGCTCTTGATCCATTCCCTGCCCAGCCTGTACTTGTGCTTAGGATTGTCAAATAGATGAACGTGGGAGAATTGTAAATAGGACATTGAAAAAGCTTTTAACACAAGCATAACTAAAGCAAAGAGAGAAATTGATGTATATAGCACTGAATTTTATGACCTGGTAGCTTGTGATCATCAAGTGCTTGTGACCACTGCATGACCTGAAAACATCCCTCTGCTCCTGTGTTGTGCTATTAGTGAAATATATACCAGCAATTGTAACCTACGCAGTGTTGCTCAATCCTGTTCAGTCCTGAAGTTTTAACTTTTTACTTATCTGGCAGCACAGATGAATTTGCTGATTCTCTTAAATAAAAAGAGAAGCTGATGGTGAGAGAAAACGACTTGGTCTATTTGAAGAAAATAATTCTAACATTGCAGACCATCTGTAAATCTTTAATGATGCTTTTAGTAATTTCTGAAATTTCATTTCTGAACCCATCTTGAAAAGAAATTGTTTCTAGTTGCTAGGTACAGCTCAATTTAAAAATGCCATTATCAATCACTTCTGTTTTCATGATGCAATTAGTTACTGCTAAGAACAAGAATTTCAGAACAAAGTTACAGTAAAGACTGCCACATTTGCAGAATTTGAACTGACTAGCAGTAAACTTCTCATAAATGATGTTTCAGCTGATAACAGTAGAGCATTCTGCAGATTGGAGAGCTACTCTAGCAATACAAGTTTTGTGCCGATGGTTTTATTTCTTGAGCACTAATGTCAGCCTGGTTTTAGATTAAAAAAATTAGTCCCCAGCAGAAAACAACATAATGAAAAAAAATTTGAGAAGTCTGAAGTAGCCCTCAGAAATGCCAGCATGACCTCTACAAGGCAGTAAAAATACTCAAAACAGAGCTCTTCTTCATAACTCCTGGAGAAAAATTCTACTCATTTCCACTCTTCTAAAGTGATAAGATGGAATAGAGATGGGCTGAGTGTATTTATAAAGAACCCTTTGTAACAGCTAATATACTGAAATAATAAGAGGAAGGAAAACCTTTCTTGTTTCTTGCCCCTCAGGAGTACATTTTCAGGTAGGTAGGTTTTAATTTGATCAGAACTATGCAGTCTCTTGATGTGGCAGTACAAAAATGTTATTCTGGCTTACCACAGTGCCATCCACGTCCTGCAAGGGGAGCATGACAAAAGACCATGGCATCTAACTCTGGCTAAAAATCCTGAGAAATAATTGTATCTTTTACTACAGTTTTTGGTTCAAATATTTTAGCACAACAACATTAGCTGGTAAAATCAGTAAGATAGAACAGTACTAGAAACAACCACATGATGAGGAAGCAAAAACTAGAGGAAGACTAGAGGAAGTCATAGCAATTTGACTTGGGAGAATTGTGGAATATTGTGTTCATGTCATAACATGCAGGAAGTCCATGGGATGACCAAAGCTGAGACTTTTGCTCTTTGGGATACCTGTGGAAGACCCTGCCTACAGACTGCTCTTGCAAGAGGAAGGAGAGCTATTTGAATTCCTCCAGTGACTGAAAGCCTCTAAATCTGGGCTTCAGGATAAGAATCAGGAAAGGTCTCTGAAGATGCTTGCTTGGGTATCCATTTGAGAGTCACTTGACACCAACTTTGCCCTCCTGCAAAATGGAAATTCCAAAACCATAGTTTCATGCTCTTTATCCTGTCAAAGAAAAACATTCTCACTCACACTCAGGAGGGGAATTCATTTTGATTTACTACATATTTGGTAGGAAATGGTGTGCTTAAACAGTGTGTGTTCCTACCAGCTATGTCACTGTCACCTGAATGTCTTCACAGTTCCCAAACATGCCGTGGGTCATCCACAACTAAAATAACAACAAAAAAAACCCAGTTAAATGTAAGCAAATAACAGTTTTATAACTCTCAGTTCTGCATCTGACTCTGGTAAATGAAGTAACACATACCACCCACAGCTTGATGCAGGACGGATATTAGGAGCAGGTAGGTAACAATAACATAATTCCCATGCTGTGTCTGAGGCTGGATCTCAAAAATAAAAATCATGTGTTAGACCCAAGGGTATGTCACAGGAAAGCCAGAGATGAAGGTCAAGTGGCATTCAATGTGTAAGTAATATATATTGTTCATTTAAGTATAATTTCATTTCTGAAGCAACAAACTCAGCAGCAGTAATATTCCCCAGTTGTCTCATTGTCAGCTGGCTGGATTTCATGGTCACATTATATGCCTGTATAAATCCATTCTAGTAAAACTACTGAACAATCTAAACATTTTTACTACAATTTCACATATGTCACAAGGCCATTACCTTCTGATTTTAATACAGCTCCTATTATAAGCAGTTTTTCAGTCAAAACAATATTAGCTATTTTTATAAATCCTAGACTTTAATTAGTGAAATTGATTTTTTTCAGGGACTACCTGTTGGGTTAAAGGGAAGGGAGAGGTCAGAACATCACTTTCTTTTTTTAAAAATCATTTTTCAAAAATAAAAACTGAGTAATAATCTCAAAAAAAAATATATTATGTAAAGGAATAAAATATAGTGCTCTTTTAAGGCTTTGTCATTAATGGCAAGGTCAAACATGGTACTTTTTGCTCCATTGATTCAGCAACTCACAGCCCAAGTGAGGTCACTGCTTATGCACAGAGCACAATTAAATCAAGGTTAGGCAATCAGGATTCTGTAGTACAAGATAGTGTGCCAGCCGATTACACAGTACTAGGAAATTTACATTTGAAACATGCTTTAGGAATATTATTTATTCATTTTCACGAGTGAAAGTAACCTGTAATTTTATCACTATAACTAGTTCTGTTTATAGAAAACAAGTTAATAACCATAATGTCTACCTGAAATCTAAGGATGGTTTTACATGTACTCGTATAAACATGAAAACAACAGAAACTGCTTTGTACTCTATTTTGTGTGTTGTTTACACACTCTCAAGGTAGCTTTTATGCAACAAATGAGTTGGAGTAACTTCACAAGTTACGCAAATTTTTTTTCTAATCAGAATTCAACCTAAAACTCAAAGGTTCCTTTGCACAGTAAGAATTTCCTATCATAATCCTTCCAATAAGCACACAGTGTGCAGTCCTTTGCATATATGCTTCAATAAAGACAAGGTCTTAGTTGAAGTATGACATTTGGAGAATGAAGTAAAATCGTATCATCTGACATCAGAAAATTACTAATATGTGGCCTATTTTTTCCTAACCAAAACCAAATTGATTGCAATTCAAGGCTGATATTTCACTGAGTATAATTGGAAGATTTCCATCTGGATTATTTACTAAATGCTGTCATTGAGTTAGGGTGTTTAAGCTTCCAGAGGACTACTCAGGCACAAGGTCCACAGATCAAAGGCATAGTATTCAAACAATTTATGTAGTTTCTTTCAAGTATATTTAAAGTTACTTGGTTTGGGAAATGTCATCATGGAAAAAGGTAGTTTTGAGAAGTGACCTGGAAAAAAAGGTGAAGGATCCATAAAGTACACAAGTGGGAAGTGTATAGGGAGGATGTAAAGATGTTAAAAATGTAGATGGATTTGGAGAGAGTCAACAAGACACAGGACAAGCATGTGGAAACCCAAGGCTAAACCTTGAATGCAAACTGGATTTACTTCAAGAAGTCAGAAATTTACCTTTTTGAAAGACTTGTTGGAATTTCTATAGTTTTGTTAGGTGAACAAACCAAACTGAATGTATCAAATTATTTTACAGATTAATGCCTACGTTATTGCCTGGAGAAAAGGAGGCTCAGGGGACACCTTACCACTCTCTACAACTGCCTGAAAGGAGGGGGTAGGAAGGTGAGGGTCAGCCTCTTCTCCCAGGCAACCAGTGACAGGATGAGAGGCCATAGCCCCAAAGTGTGCCAGTAGAGGTTCAGGTTGGACATCAGGAAGAATTTCTTCATGGAAGAGTGTCAGGCATTGGAATGGGCTGCCCATGAAGGTGGTGGACTCACTATCTCTAGTTCAAGAAACAACTAGACATGGCCCATAGTGTTATGGTATAGTTGTCAAGGTGGTAATAGGACTTGATGATCTTGGAGGGCTCATTTAACCTAAATAATTCCGTGATTCTGTAATTCTGTGATTCTGTGATTCCACTTGTACATCATATTTCTGCTTCTACAAATATACATATGTGCTTACCTAAAATTTCCTGCAGACTTTATCAATCAAGTTCTACCTCAAAATGTCCAGTTCAAATAGTCTTGTTAAACAAGCTATTTTAAAATGACTACGTGACTAGCTCCAAAAATTAAAAGAATATTCATTTCTCTTTTTTATTTTCTTTTCTTTTTTCTTTTTCTTTTCTCCTACTTATAAATCATACCAAAAGTCTAGGATATGAATGAGAAAAAATAAGGAAAAGGAACTAGCAGTTTTTTGGACACCCTTGTAACTTGAATTTAATTAATTTGCTTTAAGATCCTCTTTGCTTTATATAAGTCCTTTGTCCTTTGGCTTAATTCATGCTGTTGATTCACAAAACTGATCAGGACAAATTTTATGTTTTGTGACAAATATATATGTACAATTGTATGTATATATATATATATATATATATAACACAACAACGTATATATATATGTACAACTTCTTTATGGCAAACACATAAAATGACCATGTAGATGCCGAACACTCAAAACTTTAAAAGAGCAACAACAAAATATTAGTGTATTATGAATTCTTCCTTGGACCCTCTTTCAGTTTGATAAATGACAAAGAAAAATTAAAATAACCAATTTCAATGTTGCTTTCTCTGCTTAAATTTACAGAATATTTCTCTATCCTGCTAGCTGAAGACTGTTATGCTGCATTCTTATCATATGTGCAATAAACTGTCAAGGTCAAGGTAAGGAAAATAGGTGGGCAGATGCTATTGTTCTTTGAAAACATAAAGAAGACTATTATTAGAGGCCGAAGTACACTATATCTTGTCACTTTTCACAGATATTGACATATTAATAGTATCTTGCAGTTCAAGATATTTTTACCACAAACCACTTTTTTTTTTTTTTTACCACAAGATATTTTTGACCACAAGATATTTTTTACCACAATCTTTTGCAACTGCAAAATTATTTCCCCTATGATCAGTCTTCTTTGGGGTGGAATGAGCAAACAGGACTAATGTAACTATATCTGGGTCACAAAAATAACAATATATGAGCTAGTCATAGATTCAAAGATTTAAAGAGAATCCCAGCCCAGTTTTGACAATTAAGCAAGTTCTTTTCAACACCTCTATAGTTTAGTGAGGAGTGTCCCTGTTGCTATTAAACTGTTTGCACTATATTCACTCTGTTGCTAAATGAAGAAATACAAGTTTATGAAATTGCTACAGTATTTATAACCTCCTATTACAGAGCCAGAACAAGTAAGCAAACACTGTTCTTAAAGCCCTGTTGACATTATCAATGTTGTTAGTGCAGAAACAACCCCTCAAAAGAAACAAAGCTTGGCCAGTGCTTTACCTCACTTTTCTGCCAAGTGGGACAGTACAGAAGCAACAGGAAACCAAAGCAGACAGCAGAATATTGGTCATGGGGACAGTGTGGGATTATATTTAATACATTGTAATATTCCTGTTACCACTGATCTGTGGGCAAGGAAGATGTCAAAAAGCAGGAAAAGACTTCTTAGAATAATATTTGTTTCTGCACAAACTTATCAGATTTTGTTTTGGTGCTATGTATGTGGTGGCTGTTGTCAGCTTTTCCTCCGTTCCCGGCAGCAGCAGAAGGGATGTCTTTTCTGTGGCTCTTCTTTTAATATCAGTGTTAAAATATTGTGTGTGTTCAAGTAGATATAATTTTTTTTTTTTTTTCAATGAGGGTATTAAAACACTGGAACAGGTTTCCCAGAGAGATTGTAGAAGCCTCTATCCATGGAAATATTAGAGGCTGGATGAGATGAGATGCTGAGCAACCTGATCTAGTTGAAGATATGCCTGCTGAGGGCATGGGCATAAGGGTTTAGGCTGGGTGACCTTTAGGGTTCCTTCAATCCAAATTATTCCATGATTCTATGTTTGCAAGTAACATCCATGCTATCACCATCTGCTTATGTTACAAAACTAGCTAGAATTATATGTGGTTGCTGTTGTGAAATGGAGCAAACGATGAAGTGTGAGCAGTGTGTAGAGCTCTCATGTTTGTGAGCAGACACAATCTCAAAAGAGTGCATGCCAAGCGCTAACCTGAAAAGAAAAAGATACATAGAAGGGGTAGAAACAACATACCTACTAACATTAAGTAATATAAACCTTGTAGTTTTTACCTTGTTGCCTAGTATTTCTCTTTCATTTCTCTGTTACAAAAAGAAGTAAAAAATAATTCCCTGTCATCAAGAGAATCTGGAGCCCAGTGAGATTTATGATTGATTTTCTCAAACACTCTTCTCTTCTTACATACTTTCCTTATCATTTCCTGCTCAGAATACCTGAGGTTTTGCAAATCACTATTAGTGCCTGAAAAAATCCACTGAAGTTAAGGCAGTCAAGGATAGTTGCTGAATGCTGATGAAAAGGGCTGCCTGTCTGGGTGGAAAAAAGCACCAACCAGAAGATCAGGTTAAAGACAAAGAAGAAAAGGACAAAAAAAAAAATTCACCCACTCAGAAGAAGGTAGAAAAAGAAAAGAATTACAGTAACCACAGCAAACCCGCTTGTGGTAGGAGTTTTCTATCTTTGGTAAGTACTATCATTAATGCCAAAAAACTCTCCAGTCCCTATTTTCCTTTCTACAAAATCCAGTAACATTTTCATATTTTCCAGTCATGATGCTGATGTTTTGGCAGACTCAGAGATGAAGGCATGACCTGGTTAACAGCAGTCAGAATGCTTTGTGTCATTCTACATCTCAAAATGGAATGAAAATATAAATGACCTGGACTGATTGGTATAAAAATAGGAAAGTGGGGATGGTGATTTGATTTCTATCTGTGCAACGCTCCATTAAGAAAGCAGAATGCTTCATTGTATGCATACTGCCTACCCCACTTCCAAAGCAGTCAGCATTGCTTTTACTTGCAAATATGTACCTTGCAAATATTTATAACTTTATTTCCTATCTACCTGTCTTATTCAATCTCTCGGTTAGTGTTACCAGATCCCATCAAGATTCTTGCCATCAAGAAGCTCTGAAAACAGCACCTCAAACACAGCAGCCAAACAAATACTCCATCTTTTGACCTAAGAAGTACCTCACACATTTCAATGAATGAAGGTTCCCCAGAAATGCCAGCCTCCAAAATTACAAAATATAGCCTACCAAGTGCTCTAAATCATAAACATAACAGTACCTGAACACTTAGTTTTTCCCCATATATGAATAAGGCCATATCATTTTTCTAGTTGGTGAAAATGAACAAGGGCACCATCCATAATTTGTGTGTGTGTCCATATTGTGTACAAGCATATGGAGGTATCACTGCAGCTTGTGCAGGTGTAATAAAAATATCACTACCTATCCAACTCATGCCAATAGTGCTGAAGTGAAGACAGTGATGGCTGCCAAGATGACCAAAGTTAGTTTTCTCTATTATTAGGTTCTGTTGAGTACATCAGGACTTTACTTCAATGTTTATATGTTGTTTACACTGAAGAACCCTAAATGAAGCCTGTTCTTTTAGAGTGTAGTACTAATTTGTGGACTCACACATGGTCTCTCAGTCATCTGAAGAATGAAAATATAGAAGCAGGCAGGCCAAAGCTTTTCCAGTTAATGCTGCTGACACCCAGGAGAGACAGACGTATATGTGTCCTGAAACCCTAAGCCCTACTCCCTTGGCTCTGTTAGTCTCCCATCTTTTCTTCTCAATTGCCAAGACTATATGTAATTCCTGTGTGGATCCAGGCAAGTCCTGGAAGGGCTTATGACCTTGGGCTTCATGATGATGGAACTGGTGGTATTCCTGAAGAGCCAGGCTGCTCCCAGAGGCAGAGAATTGTATGTGCCTGGTGTTACACCCCTGCACATGTCCATAAGTAACAAGTGAGCTGAGCATCCTGTCCTTAGATCTGATGAATGGCTGTGTAGTATTCCAGATGTTGCTTACAGCACACTGTACAATATGCAAAGCCTAATGACATATTTAAAAAGAAAGTAAAAGCATAATATCAACCCTTAATAACCAATATAAATCAATGTAAAGAAAAATAAACACCAAAGCCAAGCCATATCATAGACTGTGTCTTTTGCATACTTGAATCTTACTTCTATAAGAAATGAGAGATAAGGGTAAGAACAGATATATTTGCTTTGCCATACAGCAGTTTCTTTAACATTTGAGCCTGTGCAATTACAGACCTACAGCCAGATCATGACACTTATCAGATGAGAGGATATGAGTCATCTGAGACTTATGGAAAAGATGCTGAAAGCAGAAGATCCTTAATTTGGTCAGATACACAAATGGAAAATAAAAATTGTAATGACTCCCAATCTACCTTTCTCAGATTCGAAACCAGAAAATGTGACAGGTTCATTTTATCTTATCAATCTGTAAAACACCTTCATACTTTCATAATTACACACACAGACAGACTGCAAAACCAGCTATAGCTAACATTTGTTGAGCTGATGGTTCCCACTGTTTCTACTGTGAGCATAAATTAATCTGTTTGTTTTACGAATTTTGTCTACAGCTCTAACCTGGTTATTTTTCAAGACTAACAAAATAAGGGCAATAGCAGATTGCAAAAACATTTAATCTCCGGGCTTTGGAAGGTCTTACTGTGCACAAGGTATATATGTAAGTGAGGAATTTCGAAAGATGATGTGCATCAGCTGATATTACACATTTTGAAAAATTGAAGAATTTGGCACATTACTTTAGGGTGTATTTTGACCAAATCTCTAGCAAGAGGAGGTCTTCTTGGCTACATGGGAACTGAGGCCCAGACAGTAGTTTCAGAACTAAGCTGTCTTATGGACTTGAGTGAGGTGAAGCAGTTTGCATAAAACTTAATACTGCCCTTATTTTTTCTTTACTGTCAGGAATAAAGTCCCTACAGACAACTTAAGATTTTATAAAGGAGAAAACACATTAAGTTCTGTAATATGTCTACTGACCTTCTATATGTGTGGTCTCAGTCTGTGAAAAAAAATGTTTTTTCTCAGTGGCTTCTGTCATGTGTTGTTGAAAGCTAAAAAAGCTCAGTTCTCTAATTCAGAACTTGACTGAGCAAAGTGTGCAACAGCAAAACGAGATCATCTGTACAAAGAAGAAGCAAAAGAGGAAAAAAATTCCAACTATTTCCTTTGGCAAGAGAAGAGAAAGGAGAACTAAACTGCCTGTTAAGCCACAAAAAGCTCTCTAATATTAGCATTAAAAAGGCAAATATTCATATAATATTTCTTCACTTTGTGAGCAACTTATAAAGATCAAATTTAAAAGGCAGCAATCATTTAAAAAGCCTGAGAACCTATTTATGGAAAAGTCTTATTATTTAGCAATAATATTCAGTTCATTGCCCAAACATCTATTTCTTGATCAAACATGTCAATGAAATATTTAAGATGCTTTTTAGTGGATGTCTCAGAATTGTTAGTGTAACTTTTAAAAAGAAAAACAGTAATAGAACACTAAGGAGGAAAAACACCTCGGATAATTTTTATAGTCATAAATAATTCTGTAAACTCCCAGATTCATCAATAACAATTTTATTAATTAATTTAGTGGCTCAATTCTTCCCTTAATTGCAGAATTTAATTTGTAACTTTACCAGCACTTTTCCATCTTGGAAAAAGAAAGAAGTGGGAACTTTCTTGCCACTCCTCTTGCCAGTCAAAGTCTCATAATCTTTTCATTATTCAGAAAGGCAGGAAAACCAGCTCCATTAATATTATCAGTAGGCCTCATCTCCCAGAAAAAGGATCTTCAGAATCTGGATGGCTCATAGATTCTGGACAATAGAGAGTGCAGCCAGACCTTTTGGGTTCTCCCAAATAGCCAGACACAGCCAGCAAAATTTAACTGAGCAATATCCATTCTGATGTCAGAAAGAATAGGATCTTTCTGCTTTGCATTGATGGATTTGTTTCCCTTTGACATCTTGAGTTCTATCTTCCCTCCTCCATTAGATATAGCTCTACCCTTGTATAGTATTTCTTGACAGAAAATAGAATGCTACTTTTTTTTCTAGAAACCTAATATGGCATGTATTATTGAAAATTTACTTCTAATTTGATTTTTTTTACTTGGAGATATCTTTTGAATGAAAAGAAGCATTCAGTATTTCTTACTTTTTTTGTGGATGACAGAATCAAAGGAGCAGTCAAAATATTCTATAGCCACTGACTAGTTTCAAAGCAAACAAAAAATTAACATATTTCCAAATGTTCAAATTTATATAAATGCTGCATATTTGGAGACATGTTCAGGTGAGATCACTGAGTATAGACTCAATGAAGGAGGCACTAGGCTAACTTGGGAAATACAGAGTGACAAATAATGAGGCTGAACCAGCATATACTAATGTGAAAATATCAGGAACAGATTCCTACATCAGAACACTGCCCCATTATTAAACCTAACATAATCACCTTGATAAAACTTTGAAGTGAAATAAAGTTTCTGCAGTTATTTTACAACTTTTCACAATATTCTTAAATCCCAAAATCACCAGGAAGCCTAGGCATGACTTTAGTTTTCTTGCACTGCATCAAAACCTGCCATGGAATGTTTGCTAGTCCTGGTTTCTGAGTCCTGCTGTGGCTCCCTCTCTGTCCACCTTGCTGTTGCTGTTTCTGTTGTTTCTGCCAGCAGGAAGGGTACAGGTGAGTCATGGTACACGGAAAGTTTCATCCTGACATGACCTCAGGTTGTATTTAGAGTGCACAAAAAGCCTGGAAGATTATTCTGGGCCCCACAGGTTAGGTGTATCTTGGCTGATCAGCTGATCAACTTTTCACAATAGCCTGACTTCCCTCTATCTGAATTTGGATGCTGTGGTCTATGCTGTGGACTTGGCACAAAACATGTCAGCTGAAGTAGCAGAAGTATGTTGGCATTAGACAAACCTTATATATCAAAGAGTAACAAATTCTCCTTCAGATTGATACTGTGGCAATTGCATTTGTAGTTAATTGCATTCTACTCAGCCTAGATTATATAGCTGTATAGGCAGCATAAATAATTGCATTGAGTATATTCTATATACTCACACAATATAATCACTGTAAATAAAAGGATTTAAATAAATAATTAATTTCAATTTTTTTTTTCCATTCAAGTGTATCTTATAGTCATCCCCTTGTAGGTTCCCTGCTCAGGCAGTTACAGAACCACAGGTTCACAGACTAATTTAGGAGACTGACTAATTCAAGGTCCTCAAGTTGTCTAGTTGAATTTTGAACACCTCTAAGGAAGAACACACTGCCTCTCAGAGAAAATATTCTTGTGTTTAAAAAATTAAAAATTCTAACTGGAATTTTTCAGGTTCCTCTCTTCCTGTTGTTGTGCACCTCCAAGAGGAGTCTAACTCCTTGATATCCTCTGATCAGGTAATTGTAGACAGCAATAACTTTTGCCCCTTGGATTCTCTTTTTCAGGCTGAACAACCATGACTTACTCAGTCTCTTCTTGTAAGTTCAGTGCTCTGTCTCCCTGACTACTGGTGACATCCATGAGTCTCATTCCAGCACACCCACGTCTTACTTGTACCAGGGAGGCCAGAACTCGGAACAGCATTCCACATGTATCCCATGAGTGGAGATACAAGGGAAATGGAAGGATGATTTTCCTGTACCCACTGGCTGCACTCTCATACAGCCCAAGGTGATGTTGGCTTTCCTTGCTCTGAGGGCAGTATATTCCATGAGGACCTTGGCAGTCACAGTTTGTTTTTTGTTTTGTTTTGTTTTGCTTTTCTTTGCTTTGCTTTGTTTTATGTACTCTTGCATTTGGTTTTAGTTAATCAAAGCATCTTCCTGTCTTTTTATCAAATATTTATCCCTGCCCAGGTAAACTGGAACTGTACAAGAGTTGTGATGGGTCTTTCACATGAAAAGATCAAAGACATTTAGAAAGTTTTCCAGTATGTTCAGGACAGAGAGAGAGAGTACATTTCTACTTATTACTTCAACAAATAGATGTTTCTTATTGAATATTCCTGGTTCTATAGTTTGAGCAGGAGTTTCCTGGATTTCAGTCTACACCCTCGACACTCAATATGTTCTATTAAAAGATTTCAGGCCTGCTACCAGGGCTTTTTTTTTCCCCTCTTTTTTTAAATTTTTCCTTCTAAGAAATAAAACATATAGGAACTTTTAGGATTAGAATAATCCATTTGTGCAATAATTCAAAAAGGAAAAAAAATTTCCATTCCAGTACTTCTATTTTTTCAACATGCATTGTGACCACTGTCACATCATCACTTGTCTATGAGTTATGTTTCCATAACCAGCAGGCTTCTTTCCCACCTCTCCTAATGGATGAGCTGTAACAAAGGCTTTACACTATGAAACATACAGCATCCAACCAAGGTTTGGTTGATTTTGTTCAGATTAACTTTGAGACGATCGTCTTTGATAAGAAAGTTCAGTTTCCAGTGAGATTAATTTCTTATCTTTTTAAAATTACATAGTAAGTCCAAGAAAAAACTATTGTCACTTCACAATTGTCACAGAATATTTTAAGTTCAAAACTCAGACCATGGTCTACAGTGAGCCATCACTGGATTGGAAGAATAACAAAGAAAAGCTTAGTCTGCTTCTTTTGTTACATTTCCTTTTTGGTATGATAGGCTAAATTACCTCTTGATTGCCTGCTCCTTGTGCTCATAATTCCTGCATTCTTGATTGTACAAGGCCTCAGAGTGATAAATATATAAAAATCAACTCTCAGGCTTAATAACTACTTATAATTTTTTCCTGAAAAATTACTTTTGATACTCCTGGATTCAGGTCCCTCCTGCACAGTGTAGATATCTATTGAGTCACCATGTCACATCTTTAATATCAGTCATCATTTAAAAAATATAATAAATGCTGCTTTTGTATGGGGCAGGGCAGCAGTTCTAGTGCTGTGACCTGGTTCTTATTTGGGTAATTGTATTCTGTTCTATTTGAAAGCTTTTTAATGTTCTGGTGAAATGGAACATTCTTCATATCCTCTCAGAACAACTGCTAATGCTTTGGAACATTTACTGGCTGAGGTTTATACCAGAGACAGAAACCTTTTCTGAGGAGAGAAGTCCTGCCTTAGTAACAGACAGCACGAGGAATATATCAGTCTACAAGAGGCATCTAAATACGTCAGGATCATTTTCTGGTTTAAGATGAAATTTGCATTTATGATTTGCTTACTCAAAAATTGCTTTTGCTTTGATTTCATAATGATGCCTAAAACACAGGCTCCAATTCAGATTTCCTTTAGGATCAGACATGGCGGTTTTGGTCATATTCATTTTCCTTATTTCTTTGAAAAAGGATGACTATAACAAGGCACATGAAAAAATAAAGTATTTTGTAAACATCATGTATTAATCTGGAAACTGCAACATTCATTTTCTAGAATACAGATAGTTTTTGATAACTGTCACATCAAATGCATCAATCTCTCATCATGCTTTTTATTTTCCATCTCTTGTGATAGAGCACCTTCACCCAAATACACTGTTGATCATTTTTCATCACTTAAAAATCAGGACTAAGCACTGTATTTTGAACTGGAGAAAGAGGATTGAACTTAGAAAGCAAACACACTAAAGAGATTGAACAAATACAACTCATGGCAGAATGTTCATGCAATAAAACCCAGAGGCAAAACCCAAAGGAAAATATGCCATTTACTGATTTAAAAATTTATCAATAAAAACATAGCTATGAAGTCAAATAAGGAAAGCTTGAGTTATAGTTTTAACCTTAAATGGTCCCTGTTTTGCTAGTAGATTTTAACAAATCCATTTTGTTTATATCACTCATATTTTCTGTCTTTGGGTCAAAGAGGAAAATTTTCTCTTAACACTGAGAGGAATGTTACAGTTTGGACATCACTGGGTAGGGTTAGGATATTAAGAATTTTCCTTAAATCCATAGTAATAATTTGAGGGACTTAAATACATTAATATAATTTACATTAAATTGTATATAAACATTTATAATAGGCAGGTTTGCATAATATATAATTTATAAAACTATATAAAATGCAGGAACATTTTTATATTTAAATTATTTATTCCCCTCCACTTTTTTTCCTGGTGACTTCCAATAGCTCAGAACAAGTGTCCTATTCATTTATTGATTGTATTCTATTAAAAACGGAACTTACACACCGTTTCAGACTGTATTTCTGTCTAATCTCTCTGTTCAGATTTTTAGGCTAATATTAGCAGATTTGTGGCAGTCTACGTGTCAGAAATATTGCAGAAGTCTAGAGGTTCTAGTTTAACATAAGATTTGTTGGGAATAAGTAATGCAAAAGAATAGGATGAACAGATTTTTGATAAAACAAAGCCAGCCAGGCTTCTGTTTCTGCAGCAGAAACTCCTACAGGTACCCAAAATGTAACCACAGCATCAGTGTCACCGCCAGGTCTTCTTCCTATACATTGCCTCCTTCAGCCCTCCTGCCACGAGCTGTCACCACTCTGAAAACCTTGTTCCTGCCTCACTGATATACTCTTCCATGAGCAGTGATAGTATTTTTTTTTAATTTCTTGACAGGGAGACTCACCATTAGCAGCACAGTATGCAATTTTTTTGGTTTAGATTTCTCAGTGTGTGCACTGGCCCTGCAAAGTGAAAACTATAATTTTTGAGCCTAAGAATAGCAGAAGTCAAGAGAAACACACCCTACAATATCCCTGTAAGATGTGTTATGGCCAGAATTTCTAAAGCAGCTTATTTTGAGACTAATTTTAGAGGAGAGTGATTAACAGCTGTAGCAGGCCTCTGTCTTCCTCTAGGGTTGTATGAAGTGAACATCTCCAACGTGTATCTCTATTTCTAGAACAAACTACACGATGATCTTAACATTTGTCTTCTGTTTAGATGACTTTAACTTCATATCATTTCCTGTGAGAGGTTTTAAAGACAACTTTTTTTTTTCTGTTAAATACTTAACATAGAACTGGGACCTCTGATCAGTGACAGACACCTCTAAGGATGAACACAGCATTCAGCAATTACCAATAATAACAGAACTAACAAGACTATCTGGCAAAGGAATATTTTAGCCAGAGCTTGCCAAAATCAGCATGAGAAAGTCTGTGCCCTTCACTGACTTGAATAAATTCGCTTCTTTGGAGTTAGCATAAAGCACAGGAAACCATGTCCCCACATCTTTCCATGTCTATTTAAGGGACTCATCTGCAAATTGTCATTTCAGGTGAACATGAAAATAGGCTCTGTAACTTGAAGGTTTTACTCTCTGTCAAATCAGCACAGGATTTATTTCAGTTTAGTTTAGACAGCCTTCACACCTTACAGAAGATCCAATTTAATTAAAGTGGTGTCATTTTTCATGTTCCAGATAAGTTTCACTCTTGGTTTAATTTATAAAAGGCATGTAGTAATGTTAAATTTCAGTGATGTAATTTAATCTTCTCTGATTTATTTAAGAAATGGAGCAATCATGAACCTGCAGGGGTATATCTTCCCTTTCCTTTCTGCTGTTTAACATTTCAAATCAGTGCCTAGCAGGCTTGTGGCTTAAATCTAGCTCTTTTTTATTCAATAATGAGTAATAGATTAAAATCTGATTAGGTTTAAGTACAATGTTTGCATGACAAATCTCCAGTTGTGGGTTTATTGACAATATTTTTCTGCTCTCAATTCAAAGTCATGTTTCCTTTCCTAAGAATTGGGAACAAGTTATCCCTTTTCAGTCAGTCAGATATGAAGTCCAGGTTTTGTCTGACACTGACAGCAGTTTGCTCTTTAGACAAGTATCCAGACCCAAAAAATGTGACAGTCCTCTAGGCTTCCTAGGAAACAAAGACCTTGCATTTATTACCCTCCAGTAAGACACCTTAAGGGAACTTTTGAACCGGGAGAATTAAAGAATATTGGTCCCTTGACAGTTTTTAAGCTACTCCTGCCACTGGATTTCATTTAGCTGTGCTGATTGATAGCATTCAAGTATCTGATGCAAAATTCAGAGTCTAATATTTCTGTTCTTTAATGCCTTGCTGATTCACAAACTGTTGGCAATATTTTGAGTAGATTTTACTGTTATACAGCTTCTGGGTAGAACTGAACATTTCAAAAGGTGAAGGATTTCTGCCTCAGTCTTTGCTTAATTTTAACATCACAGGGCACCTTCCTTTGCATTTTAGCATTTCTACCCAGAATTGCCAAATACATGGATACCTTCACAGATAATCCTCATACATTGCATCCATTCTTCTCCCCACAGTTACATTTTTCACAGAATAACAGAATGAGTCAAGTTGGAAGGGACCACAGTGGGGTCATCTGGTCCAACCTCCTTGCTCAAGCAGGGCCATCCTTAAGCAGAGGATTGTGTCCAGATGATTATTGATTATCTCCAGCGAGGGAGACTCTACGACCTCTCTGGTCAAGCTCTTCTAGGGCTCAGTCACCTGCAGAGTACAAAAGTTCTTCTCCTTGTTCACGTGGAACTTCTGTGCATCAGTTTCTGCCTGTTGCCTCTTGTCATGTTGCTTGGTATCACTGAAAAGAGCCTGATCCATCCTCTTGGCACCCTCCCTTCAGATACTTGTATACATTGGCGAGATCCCTTCTCAAAAGTCTCTTCTTGAGGCTGAGCACGCCCAGCTTGTCCTTGTAAGGGAGATGCTTCGGATCCCTTATCATTTTTTCACTGTCCACTAGACCTGCTCCAGGATCTCCATGTACTGAGGAGCCCAGCCCTGGCCACAGTACTCCAGATGTGCCTCACCAGGGCTGAATAGAGGGGCAGGATCACTTCCCTCAACCTGCAGCACTGCTCTTCCTGATGGACCCCAGAATCTCACTGGCTTCCCAGCCACAAGGACACTGCTGGCTCATAGCTTGTTGTCCATCAGGACCCCCAGGTCCCTCTCTGCAGAGCTGCTTTCCAGCAGGTCAGCCCCAGCCTGTGGTGGCACTGGGGGGTATTCTTCTCCAGGTTCAGGACCCTGCATTTTTCCTTTGTACTCTGCAAATTATGGAAAAATATTATGTTGCCACACCTTGCCTTTAACAAGTGGTTATGAAAAACTGATAATTCAGAGCAGGTTGTGAATACTTCAAGGCTGAAGAGTCAGCTTTGAAATTTCATGGGACAACCAAGTTCCTGGTGGACAATTAGACTGTAAATAGAAACAGGAAGAAAAGCTGGGGAATATAATAATTTGATGGAAAATTAATCCTTGCTAAGATACCTTGAATATACATAGGAAGGATGTCTCTTATAAAACTAGTTGGCAGCAAAGGCGGCACCAAAGTAAAAAAAAAATATTCCTACTTCCACTTATAGTGTGACTCAACTTGAAGATTGCTTCTATTTCAATCAGCTTTTGAACTCTTAAAAAAGTGCCATAGTTATGTTCAACCCTCTTTTATATCTGTATTAAAAAGCATTTTCACATAAATTTGGATCACCAAACTTACTTGTGTATTTCCTAAGGCCCTATCCAGTTGTTAACCTTCTTTTCTGTGATTACTTAGGATGCACAATTCAATCAGGATATTAGTTTTAATACTTCTGAAGATCTACTGACTACTTCTTTCTGAATTTCAGAGATGCTAACAGATGCTTAATATCACTGGTTGCAACTTCCTACTCTCCAGCTAGCAAACAAGACTTGCTGCAACATCAGGAATGTTATACTGCTGGGAGTAGTATAATGTCATCTTGTTCCACCCAGCAGCACTGGGATCAATAATCATTATACAGCCACTTAACATACTTATATAAAATACATATTTCATATATACAGATAATTGAACATCATATTTTATAAAAAGCAACCTTTATTTCTTTTTCCTGCGGCTAAACTGGAACAAAACCACTTCGAGGAAGATGGTGGGTTCGGGTAAAAGTTCACCTTGAGGGAAGTGTAGCATGTGCCCTCTGATACCCCAAGGTGGTGCATTCATTGACAAAATATTTGAAACAGTTTTTGAGGATGTCATCCAGCAAGCAATGACATTCTCTGTGGGGCATAAAAGCAGAAAGCTTCTTTTCCTCTTTTTTTTTTTTTTTTACTCCTCATGTTCCCACTTACTTGCTCAGCTACAAGTTTATTATATTCTGCATTTCAGAGAGCATTAACCAAAACATAAACAGACAGAGAACAATAAATAAAATATACGACTCCTGTAGCAGAAAGAGCTACCACTTTCATGACTTTTACTCAATACCCATCTGTTTCCTCCCTTTAGACAATTCATAAAGATTGTGCAGTGTCTCACAGTCCACTGCACCTCCCATATTGCTATTATCCCTGTGGGAACTTTAGCACCTGAGAGCAAAAAATTATGTAACATGCACTGTGATTAGCTTCCTTTCCCTCATCTCCTTTTACAGCTCTATTGCTTACCTTCTTTGCCACCTACCTCTCTGTTTGCCAATCCCTGTTGCATTTACAATATGTTTCAATACACCCTTGCATTTAGTAAACCAATAATTTTGATAGCTTTTAGTCAATCTGATGGTCTAGCTTAAGCTAACAAAACACCTGATAACAGACCACAGAGATTAATTACAGTGTGGCATGCCCTTGCTTAGAGGAAATGAAAGTATGCTTACAGTCCAGTTTCTGAAACTATGATTTTAAACAATGCAGTAGAGCACATTGATACTGCATTTTAAGGATTTAGGACTCTATTCATATGTCTTCATTTAGGCATCGACTCTGAACTGACAAAAAATCATGGGTCTTTGAGTGCTTCAGATCAAAGAAGTCCTTTATGTCTTTAATAAGACACAAAGTGTCTGAAGAGCTCCAGGAAAATGGTACCTACAGACATCTATGACT
Organism: Vidua chalybeata; assembly: GCF_026979565.1. NCBI lineage: Eukaryota > Metazoa > Chordata > Aves > Passeriformes > Viduidae > Vidua > Vidua chalybeata. The sequence goes on along the minus strand of NC_071531.1, from coordinate 85,117,081 downwards.
CTTACCTCTTATGGAAGCCTAATCACCTGGTTCAGATGTGAACAGTTACCATCAAATCATATTCCTGATGCTGAGTGCTTCATGACTTAGCTGCTACTGCAAAATCATTATCTCTGAGAAGTGCATATTTAATATCTGCTGGCACCCTAATGTAAGTGAAATTCAGCTTGCTAACTAGGGGTCTAAATTTTTACGGAATAGGGATGAAACCATGGAAAGAAATATCTCCAAAAATTTTAACATAACAAGAATGTGCTGTTATTTGCATGACAGTATTATGTTTTTATTGTATACATTACATGCTGGGGGTTTTTCATATAGTTACAGAGTTGGTTTTTTTTTGTTTTTTGGTTTTTTTTTTTTTTAAATAGAAGTGTTACTTCTGTGACAGAAGAAAAATCCTCTAAGTCTCTCCTTATGCAAACTGCTTTTTAGTTTCGACCATGATCTCCTAAGCTGTTTGAAGCAGTCTCTCCTCCTCTCTGTTTATAAGAAGTGAATCACATTTTTGGTCGTACTACATCCTGAACAATGATAGTACAAAATTGTGAGCCACTGATTAACCGGAAAAAAGGAAAGCAGTATTTTTAACTTCTAAATTCTCTTCTCCAACAGGATGTGTAGAGCAATGTTGTAAGAAAGATCTGTATGAACTAAGACACTAATTCAGTGTAAACAATCTATAATTTTCCAGATTTAAACACTAGCTCACTCACTGTTTATATGGAGCAATCTTGACATACAAATGGAACACTTTAGTGTGAGAAAAGGAACTTAGATATTTTTGACCTTCACCCCATAGTTCAAGGTTTTTTAAAGAAAAAGTCTGTGATTTTGATATTTATACTGTTTGAGGGGGCTGTGTACTTGTCTTGTTTGTCACACAACATTGTCTTTTTATTTAAGCCAAAACCATTAGAAATATTTCAAAGGGTCTGTCAAAAAATTTTACTCTTTAAAAGTGTACAGTTGAAGGGCTGAATGGTTAAACAAATGCTCAGGAACTACTTAAAAAAATAAGTACAAATCTAGAGCATTACAGTAGGAGTTCTCAGTACAATTCTATTGCTATTCTTGTTGACATTTTATACAAGAATTGTGCTGAAAAGCAAGACAGATGAGAAATTTTGTTCAGTGCAGCTTTTACTTATACACAGTTCTTGAACAGAGCAAGAAAATAGACACAACTTATTCCAGCTCTCAGATATATTTTCACATTCTCACAGAATTTTAAAAAATGCAATAGTATCAAACAAACTCTCCAATGTTTTTATTTTGAGTTCAAAATAGGTCTGTACATAAGTACTTTCATACAGTTTGCTCTTTGAAAATTTTATATTCAGTAACATGCTACTGAATATAAAAAAAATGTCATTTTAGGTCTGAATTGAAAATATTAGTTTCAATTTTAATGGCTTGCAAATGAAAACTAGCTATAGATACACCATATGAAACCTGTTTTTCTTTAATGTTGATTGACATACCAACAAAGTGAATAAATGAAAATTAAGAAATGACAACAAATGAAAATTAAGAAATGAGTGCTAAAAAAATTAAGAGGGCATATTTTAAAATGTTCTTATTGAAAAGCCTGTAGTACCATAGCAATATCAGGGAAAGCTTCCAAATGATGTGAGAAAATCTAAGAGCAAAGAAACGAATCACAGAACTCCTTGGGTTGGAAGGGACCTTAAAGACCACCTAATTCCAAATCCCCTCTCACTAGATCATATTGCTCAATGCACTTCCAGATATGGGCACGAGGGTTTTGGACAGAGTAATGTAAAGATAATAAAAAAAGCTTCCAGTGAAAGTACATAGAAATCATGTGAAGCCAGTATAAATTAAAGTCCACTCACTTAGGTCCAATGAATTTCTTAAGGATAAAGAACCCCAAACATTTTCCTTACACAATGACAACTCAAAACAATTACTGTTACCATTAAAGATTTGAGTACATTTGTCAGGTCATAAAAATGAAATTAGGAAGCACAGCAGAAAACCTGGACAATATTTAGCTGCTAACATTTAGAAAAATAATGCAATTAGTAAATATTTATATTTCTGGTAAATATGTAGGTGTTTACAGTCTCATGGCCTTTTTAGAATTTTAATGGACAAGTCATGAGCAGCAGTGAGTGGAAACTGCTCAGTGCTGCTTTCCTTTCAGGACCCTCTATTCAGGCCATCTGTGGCTCTTTACCTCTCCTAGTCCAGAAGCAGTAGGAAGCGGGGAAGTCACTGTAAGGGAACATGTCTTTGGAGCACACTTTTATAAAGATGCAGGCCATTAATGCTGTGTGCATATGGGGAAGTGGAAATGAGAAAGCAAGGCAGTGGCAATAAAAAGGCGTGACAACCAGCTAACTAAACATGCAGCGTCAGGGGAAAACTGAAACGAGCACAGAGATGCACAGTACTGGAGATGAACTTCTCTCTCCTCTGAGAAAAAGCAGATTTGGGAGAAGAAATTTCATAGCATGTAAAACAGAAACTCATTAGTCACTGAAGCACTTGAAATTATTTTAATGTCATGTCCTTCCAGAACTGGGTAGCACCTCTTAAATAGTTCTTTTAACACTGGTTCCACTGATAGGTTTTGTGAAAACATCTTCAACTCCTGGTACTTGCTGGCCAAACAGTTCTTTCCCATGCAACATCAACAGAGTGAAACACTGCTGTTCAAGAAATATTCCTATACTCAACAAGTGTATTGAAAGTGCATCGTTCTGTTGAATCTCCTAAATGTGTATAGAGGTGCCCAAAATAACATCTGAGTTTTAAAATGCCATTTATTATCACATTGCCACAATTCTTTTGAATACAAAAAAAAATATATATTTTCTCCTGTTTATTCTTAAAGGAATAAAAAAGCAGAGTCCCAAAGCAGTCTATAAGCCAGTAGTGTTTTGACAAGAATAATGTAGAAAGTACACACCACATTGAATAATGTTTGTGGGAAGGAATAATGTTTGTGGGAAGCCACTGCTTCTATAAACTTGCCTTATATGATTTAATAAAACTAAAACAATTCTCAACAGTTATATTTCTCTCCCTGAGAAGCTGTCCTTTTCAGTCTGAAGATGTTTGGAAAGTAGAACAACAAAAGCATCAATTTTGTGGTGATCACAGCTTTTTTTGGAAAGAAAACTGTTTCCTTTCAGAAAAGCATGTTACACCTACAGGGCATAACCAAGGATTTAACAGCACACTTTGTTTATCAAAAAATATACTCATTCTACTTAAAGTCAGGAGGACTACTCCTACACCAATTTATTCTCTGTATCTTTCAACTCAAGTTTCTTTCCTGAGATTTCTATATAACAAAAAGTATACGAAAGGTTGCATTGGTTTTTTGTTTTTTTTTTTTTTCTTCACGTTAGTAGCTGTCCTATTGAGCTGAGTGGGTTCTGCCACAAAGCCAGCATTTTACACAAAATGCCAGCAATTAGCTAGTGACAGCTTCTTGGTCAGAACTAACCTGGGCTGAATTGCAACCTGCTATACGTAGGCTGGCCAGCCAGTCCTTTTTAAATGTCCTCTCATTTCCCTGACAAAGAAATTAAAATTTAAAAGCAATGAATGCCCCACTTTTCAAATCTTTTGCCGAAAAGATGTTGTGCTTCTTAGTGTAAAGGATGCTTTGACATCCTGTGATGTCACGTAAAGAACTTTACAATGCTTCGGTTTCCTTGCTACTGGAAAATGGATCGTGTATCAGGAGGGGTTTTGGAACAGAGCTTAGTCACGAAAAACTACATCGAACGTCTGGAGGGGACAGTGAAAAACAGGAAAAAGGGAGCCGCCACTGCAAATAAATAAAGCTTGTCTTTTTCTCTGCTCTCCAAAGCAGCGACCTAACAGCGGAGGCTGGTGCCCTCTGCTCAGTGCAGAGCTGCACTTCTTGGGATGGTGAAGCGAGAGGACAGAGCAGCGGCACAAGAGGTGGGAGAAAGGCATGAGAAGACAGGGAGATGATCAGGAGAAGCCAAAAAGCGCTGACCTAAGGCACAGGGCGCCGGATGCGATGGGAAAGGGACGAGGGTACGGCGAGCGATGGGAGGGGGACAGGCGGAGCGGAGGAGGAGCCGATGGAAGTGCCGCTGGAGGAGCAGCGATTTCCAGAGGCGGCACGGAGCGGCGGGACCGGGAGGCGGGAGCCCGCGCCCTGCAGCGCAGACCCTCGGTAAGGGACGGGGCTGGAGGCGAGGAGGGGCGGGGAGGGAGGCACGGGCGAGGGGGCGTGGAGCCCGCGGCCAGCCCGCCCGGGCGGTGGGAAACAGTCGGGGGACGAGCGGAGCGCGGAGTCAGCCTGTCCGCCTCCGCCGGAGCCTGGCAGGCACCCTCCTTTCCTGCACGCCTCCCGCACACGCTCCCATCGTTTCCCCTCTCCAGGCTGCACCGCCCCCGTCCCGGCGGCGGGGGCCGGGGCAGAGCCGTCCCCCCGAGAGCAGCACCATGTGAGCAGGAGCCGTGCCACCGCCGCAGCGGGCACGTCTAGGATGTAAAAAGCCGTCCGGCTGCTCGCACCCCGTCGCTGCCCGGCTGCCCGCGCTCTGTCGCTGCCGGAGATTCGCCGGCGTCCATCGCTGCCCCGGGCCAGCATGACCGAGGTGAAAGCCAAGGAGCCCAGAGCGCCTCCGCCTGCCACAGACGGGGCGGTCCTGCTGCAGGGTCAGCCCGGCCGAAATCCCTTCCGCGAGGAAGAGGAGTCAATCGACATCTCCCTGGACGGGCTGCTTTACCCCAAGAGCAGCGACGAGGAGGAGGACGAAGAGGAGGAGGAGGAGGAAGGGGAGGAGGAGGAGGAAGAGCCGCAGCAGCGGCATCTGGGGCGGGAGGACGGTCGGGACTCCCTCTGCTACCAGCCAGGAAGCGGCTCCCTCTCGGTCAAGGACTCCCTGGACACCGTCCTGGACACCTTCCTGGCGCCCGCGGCTCATGCCAGCTCCACCGTGGCCGCGGCGCCCTGGTCCTTCTTCGAGGCGGAGGAGGCGCCCGACGGCCCGATGAACAGCGGGGCCTCGCAGAAGGCGGCCGAAGCCGCCCCGGGGGAGCCGAGCCCCTCGCATCCCCCGCCGCGGCCCGCCGCGCTCTGGCCGCCCGGCGACGCCCTGATCCCCGCCGCTAAACCGCGGCCGGCAGGTCCGGGCACCGGCGCGGAGGGTCCCGCCGCGGCGCCCAAGGGCGATGCTCCCGGTGTCGGGGCGCTGTCCGGCGGGGCCCGGGCGGGGGACCCGGGGCAGGAATACCTGCACGTGCCGCTGCTGCCGCTCAACTCGGCCTTCCTGGCCTCTCGCACGCGGCAGCTGCTGGACGGGGCGGAGTACGAGGGCGGCGCGGTGCCGCGCTGCTCGCCCCCGGCCCCGGACCTGCCGGCCTACGGCTTCCCGCCGCCCGACGCCAAGGACGGGCCCTTCGCCTACGGCGACATCCAGCCCGTAATGAAGATCAAGGAGGAGGGTCTCGGCCTCACCGCCCGCTACCCGGGCGGCAGGGCCACTCCTGCGGCGGGCTGCCACGACTACCCGCAGGCTCCGCGGGCCGGGCAGGAGCCCTCGCTGGAGTGCGTCCTCTACAAGGCGGAGCCCACCCTGCTGGCCAGCGCCTACGGGCCGGCGGCGCCGTCCGACAGCCTGCCGTCCACCTCGGCCGCGCCGCCGGGGCTCTACCCGGCCCTGGGGCTCAACGGGCACCAGCCGCTGGGCTTCCCGGCCGCCGTGCTCAAGGAGGGCCTGCCCCAGCTCTGCCCGCCCTACCTCGGCTACGCGCGGTAAGGCGGGGGCGGCGGGGCGCTCGCTGAGGGACGGGACCGGGGGATCGCACTGCGCGGCCGGAGAGCTCCGCGCTTCCTCCTCCTCATTCTCCGGAGGGACGGACGGGCGGGCGTGCCGCGCGGTGGGCGCCTCGGGGGTATTAAGGGGATGCTGAGGAAAGGACAAAGTTTCTCTCGACGAGGGCCTTTTTGAGCTTTTAGGTAGTGCCCGCAGCCCCGTTCGCATTCCCTGCGTTGCCTGAGCACGCCGCGGTGTCCCGGCTCCGCTTTGGGCACCATAACGCCCCGGGGATGTTTGTTTGTTACCTCGGCGGGACTTCAGGGCCGCCCGATGTCTGAGCCAGTGCCCGGCCCTGGGGGACGGCGTGCAGCTTTTCTAGCTTGTCCTCACTTTAAGCGTTACCGTATTTATCAATACCTAAATATTTTCCAAAATAATGTTCCCGATTTGAAAAAGAACAAAATAACCCGAAAACAAAAAAACAAAAAAACAAACAAAAAAACAACAACAACAACAACAAAACCGCCAAAAAACCCAACACCGCAAAAAGCAGTTGATTTCACACGAAAAAGAAAACTAAAACACTTGTATATTGATTTGCTTGAATGAAATGGTGTACTGTCATGCTGAGATGTGCATTACCTAGAAATAGATGCAACAAAAGGTGCATGCAATGTTACAGTTTCAATGGATATCCTTTCTTTTAGTAAACACAGTGGTTACCTAGATTAGTCTGCCTTGGAGACAAATTGGAAATGTTATTGATATCCCCATCAGACTTAGTTACTGCTGAGAACGCTGAAGCTGAATGGGGGGTGAAAAACTGATTATTAAAGATTTTTTTTAAGTTGAAATGAAATTTCATGTTTTCCGTGTGAAAGAGGCCTTTGAAATTCAATCTATGTGATTCTGTCTCTGTACAGGAAAAAAAAATCACCACTATGACTCCACTCACAAGAGTTGTTGATCTGAGGAAGATGAACATTTTAACAGAGTGTCCTAGATGGTACCTTTTTTGCTAAATGGTTTAAAATACAACTTTCTGCTTTTTTTTTATTTTTGCAATACTTTCCTGTATTACCATAGTAGAGACAAACTATTAAGCAGAAAGGCAATCATACTTTAGTTTCTTTGTGTCCTTCTGTATCTTGACTACAAATTTTAAAATGAAGTTTTTAATATAAAACTCCTTAATACAGGTAAGTAGTAAACTGCACAAAGGTCGATCTTTCATTTCTTTGAATTCTTTTTCTTCTCAAGGCCAGATACGGAAACCAGCCAAAGTTCTCAGTTCAGTTTCGAATCACTACCCCAGAAGATTTGTCTCATCTGCGGTGATGAGGCTTCAGGTTGCCACTATGGAGTACTTACCTGTGGAAGTTGTAAAGTCTTCTTTAAAAGGGCAATGGAAGGTACTATAAGATGCCATTGTTCCTAATTATCTGAAATATGTCTTCTAGACACTAGGGCATACTGTTTATTTATTGCTCATTTTTATAAATATTGTCACTGCAGTGAATTTTTTTTATCAACTCTGTTTAAATATTACAGTGGATATTGACAAAGTTCTTCCTTAATTGTTTTTTTTTTCTAGTATTATTTGTTTTACTTTACTTTTCTGCTATTTATTATTTACTGTTTATCAGTTAATCTTTCCAGGTTGGCAGAGTTAAATAAAAAATTTGTGCATTATACAACTTGTTTTAAAAAGTATAAATGGTGTTCAAAGGAAAATGTTGTGGATATTAATTAATGATAGGCATACAAGAATTTATTTTGGCTTTGTTCTCTTTTTGAAATCATGAAATTTTTCTTGCTTTCTAGTTACAGAGTTTTGGCTTCCTGGAAGTTATGGAAGTATTTAAAATTTCACTTAACCTTTTCAAGTCATAATAGCAATAAATGTGTTTGACTTGTTCCAAATAGTCTTTAAATTGCAAAGCCAAGCTGCAAATTTAATGAAACAGTAGCAATATCTATGTTTATTTTTTCATTTTGTATTCTATTATACGCCTTGTCCACTGAGATTTTGAATACGAATACAAGAGCAGACTGTTTTATATGGTTCAACAGATAAAGCAGCAAAACAAATCCTTCTACTTTTTAGGCTTTGTCTCCTGTTTTGATTTTTATCTGATACTGCCAGATCTAGGATATTTGAATTTCTGTTCCATGTATTCAACCAAACCATTGTTCTAATGGATAGGATTCCTTAAAATAAAAACCCTGCATCCTGTATTTTCTTGTTGTGATACATAGTTTTTTCCACTTTATAGAGTTTATCTCTCTCCCGATGAAAAGGGAAATTTTGGAAAAGTAAAAGCTTAGCATAATAATATAATTAGATTTTTTGTTTCACTGTGCTGTTGCTTTCTACTTTAAGCATATGCTCATGTTCTTCCTTTAACATTAAAAATTTGCAAAGTGATCTTGGTGGTCTAAGTGAACTTCTGAGCTAGTGCCACGTTTCTCCAATGCATTCAATGGGTTTCATGAGAAAATTACTAGAAATATTTGTGTTAGGCTGCAAAGCTCTTAAGTCACTTGCAGGAATACATTTAAGTTTCACTCAGTCTGCTAGTTGGTCTCCTGGTTTGTCTTTACGTTTTTTTTCTATGTTTTTCTAAATCAGCCAGATATTCTTCTAAAAAGTCAGGGTTCTGAATTTAATACTAAGCGTAGTGTAATTTATGAGTACTGTATTTTAAAATAAATCTTATTTTTGCTTTTTTACCTATATAATAATGTTGTAATATTTCCTTTGTATTTTATTATGTCAATTTTAGATTTAATCTCTTTTCTAATTTAGTACCCAGTTCTGTTTGCAGTAGATGGACCTGCTCAAAAACTTTATATTACTGTTCAGCAGAACTATTTTAATGAAAAATGTGAAGAAGGAATAACTTGATACAGGGAACATCTTAAAGCTGTTTTCACAGACAAAGTCTATATTTACAGAATCTTACCAGGTTAAGAATATAGAGTTATTTATATCCTTAGCAGGTTAAGAATATAGAGTTATTTAGAGACAAATGAGAGGTCAATGTAATTACATAAACAAAAGTCTTAGGTTTTACATATCATCTTCATAATTTTAATTTTTAAATGAATCCACAGACTGAGAGTCTGTTGAGGATATGTGTTGGGGTTTTCTAGCAAGGATTTTCAAAGAATGTTCAAGAATGTACATCAGAAACCTGACTGTAATCAGAAAAGATACAGGTTATTGAGTTTGATGGAAAGCAATGTCAGGCAATGAGCAGTGTAGGCATTGGCAAAATGAACAAAACAGTTGTACCTGTTTTTGTGTAGAAAGTGCAAGCCTACAGGGGGTTCCTTAGAGATGGACTGATTGACTAATTATTTTCATTGCAGTATACTGTATAATTATCAGCACTGAAATAATCCTATTTATTGATATTTGATTTTCTATGGAGTTTAAAAACTTTTAAAAATTTTAATATCAGAAATAATGGTGGGAAATTGCTCCTCTGTAAAGAAGACACAGAGTAGCAATAGAAAATAGTGTTTAAAATTCTCACTGGCAATCGTAAAAATTTGAAACATATTTATTCCATGAAATGTCTCCCTACCCGTAATTTTTCTGAGCATAAGTGCATTATTTATTTTTTTAAAAATTTTAGTGCTACTAGAGACGTGGAATTTTTAATAATAATTAATGCAAATAAGATGTTAAATTTTGTGAGTAAAAACTCCTGGTGAAAACTCTACTTTTCATGTAATTTCCATACACTAATGTTCTTTATAAGAAATTAAAACATGATTTGAAATAGCTGGATTTTGCTATTTCATGGATTTTCTCTATCTTGAGAGGTTTTTTTGAATGTTATGAGGTTTTGTGCATAGGTAAAAAAGTACTTAATACAGGAGCTTTACATTTGTTGGAAAAGGCTTATTTTCTATTTTAATTATTTATGTAATCTGAGATGCATTTGCTGTTTGAAATCAAACAGCCTATATATTTTTTGTAATTTTTTTTCACAGGAACTGTTTTATTCATAGACTATTTATTTTACCTTTCATGGTGTGAGGACAACCCTTTATTGGTTAAATACATCCATTTGAATAAAATTAACTGCTCTGTTATCCAGAAAACTCTTTTTTTCCCATATCTAGTCTTTTTGAAATAAAAACAGACTATTTAAATTATTCAGACCGAACAATGATTTAAAACTCTATATACTAATTATGATTTAATAATACATTTGAATGTAACTAATACATACACACACAACTTAATGAGGGGTCAAAGTTATGTGAGAATCACAAAGATTGCTTAGAATGTTTCTTGGCACTGAATTCTAAAATATATATGCACTGTAGATACTTTCTGTCTTTTGGATTCTTGGTTCCCCATATATGGCTATATATATGAAAAAAAGACTGGTGTTAATACAATAAACATACATTTCTCAAGGCAAAATCTTGAAGCAGGTTAAACAAAAATGCAAGTTCTTTCTTTGGGAACCTGTAGTATAGCAGATATGTAAAAAAGTTAGTACTGCAAGTGAGGAGAAGAAAGGGGACAAAGATACAGGGTTGGTTTTACTTAGGAAACATTTATCTGCATTTAGAGGTTGTACATTTTCTGTTGGACTCCTACAAATAACTATTAGTCTGATAGAGTCACTTAATGTACAAAGAAATGACAAGGCTTTTTAAAAATACTTCAAAGATCTGCTTTGAGTATAATGAAAACAATGAAAATTACAGCTATTTATATTCAGTAAAGAAATTTGAAGAGAAAAAATTGGACTCACTGTGCTGATGGGGTAGGGCTGTTCCTGTCAGTGAGATGAGAGTGATGACCTTTTTGGAGATAAAAATAAAAAAGAATCAGAAATAATATTCAAAATGCTTTCAGATATGTAGAATTACTATATTTGTAAGATAATTTCCTCTTGATGAGCAAGTATTATTTAACTGCTACCAATATATCTCATTCATGGTAATAAAAACTAGAGGAGCATGTCTCTAACATTAGGAGAATGAAGATTAAGAGACAGACTTTTACTTTTCAATGACTAAATTGCCAAAAAGTCATTAGTGATGTCTTATAAAGATTCCATAATGTGAAATGATGCAGGGCAGCTATGATCAAAATGCTTGTAGAACACCACAATAAAATGTTTTTTCCCTTGAGAGGAGCCCAGTGTTCAAAGCTTTGGGATTCTGGAGCTGTGGCTAACACAGGGTTTCTTTGTAGCCTGCATTATTGCATCATGTTGAAAGTGTCTCTTTTGCAGTAGGTTTACTAATGAAAATTTTTAATTACCTAAATCCTGCAAAGAAATTCAAGTGCTGTTTTGCCTATAATAAAGCCTCATTTCTTATTTTTGTTCTCTATTTATACTTTCACTTTGCTTATATTGTTGATCTCTAAGGAAAAGTAGTTGTCCAAACCCAGAATATGAGACCAACATGATTACATGATATTACAGCAGATCGGTCAGAAACTGACTCTTGGTTTGTTTAAATACCTGGGAACATGTTACAAACTGATCAAGTGATTGTAGAACATTTGTCTAGTTTTAATATGTGCTTTATGGTCTGGGTAACTGACCTTAAACTCTGTTGCATCAATGGCATCAGGGAACAGGCTCAAACATATGTAGCAGATAACATTTAACCAACCACGTGTGAACTTTCCTTCTTTCTGAGATCTGAATTTGGTAAACTGGCAGAAAGTAAGATTTCCATGAGAGTTTTCACTGTCTGTGTATGGAGAGGGTTCGTGTGATGACGAGCTGCACCTACACAGTAAGAAAGTTGATCACAACTTCAAGCAAACTTTCTGATAACGTTTATCTGACCTTATCAGTGCTATGATAAGCAGTTTTGTGATAGCCGTGTGATTCACTATGTGCATAATGCAATACTATGTATAAGGAAAAGTGCTTGTCTAAAAAGTTATGCTTTTCCATAGCTAAAGAATCTAAAATGGTACGGCATGCCAAGTATTAAAAAAATGCCAACGACTAGTAAAAAATCCTCTTTGAAAAGAGAGAAATAATAGCGTAGACACCTTTTAGCTGGAAACTTGATGAAGCAGGTGTTAAAAGCTCCTTTTTCTCCTAACTCTGAAGGGTTTTCTAATTCTTAATCCAACTTTTCAGTCTGGGTCTTGAGATCAGAATTTGGTATAGCATGTACTACAAACCTGATGGTGATGAAATGTTCATGAAGAGTAGAAAACATGCAAACACACAAAGCATACACATGGCAAGGTGAGAAATAAAAATGCTTTTCACTCAATAAACAGATTTGATGTTTATTGAAGGTCTTTTATTTTACACATGGCCAAAATGCGTTAAAGTACAGTAAGCTAAGTGTATTTTCAAATTCAAATGTACAAAATTGCTTTGTTGGGGAGCCTAAAATACAGATGGAAAATGTCACTTTTGTGAGTTAAAAGAATTTGCATCATGAAAATGAAAAGAAAATCTGCATTGATACATAATGATATATCTTCATCATACTTCTGACTTCAAAAGGATTTGTTGTCCAGCAGTTTGACAAACAGCAGTTTGATGAATTGATTTATATGAAGCACAACAGTGAAGTGAGCTGAGGTGTCATCTGTTCTGGTGCTTTGACTCTTGAGCTAATGCTGGGCTTCCTACTGTTCTAACTGTGACTTTACCACTGTTTTCCCAATAGACATGGCTTAGTACATAATCAGCTGCAGAAATGTCAGTTACTAAAATTTTTAGTTTAACTTTTATGTAGTATTTTAGAAACAGTGCCATATATCATTTTAAACACATTTTCAGGGGATTAGAAGCCATTTCAGGTAGTGTAAAACTGCTTGCTTTAAAGAGCACCAGGAACTGACTGCTCAGGCTTGCTAATACCCTCTTCTAACTTCCCATGTGCACAATGTGAGCAACCTGAACTGCTTACCTTAAGTTCATTTTATGGTGAATGGAGACAAACAAGAAATTTTAGGAGGAAATACACTGACATTTCTAATATGTACCTGTGATGAAAATAGCAGTACTCTTAACAGTAACTATTTCTCAGAACTGATCATAAAGGAATGTCAGGTGACCATGTACATGGTCTGCATTTGGTGATACGAATCCTACCCACATCACCAAGGTAGCTAATATAGTTCTGTAGTATATTAAAAAAAGATAATAAGCATATAAAATACTAATTTCATATTGCTTAAGTATTATATATAAGGTATTGTAGATATCATTAAATTATTTCACATATAAAAATCATACTTATTTAAAGTTCTCAAATATTTATAAATTATATTACATAAGTATATAAAGTGTAAGTATTTATAGTAAAACTGTTCTCTGCTAAAAGTAGATTTGGGATTGATGGTGTCCATCAACTTAAATTGTGTATTTGTTCCACAGTATTCATTATGTACCACTAGCAGTGTTTTGATAGATATCTACATTTTAGAATCTAGTTAATTAAATAGAATCAAATTAATCTAAGGTGTTTCAATCAAGAGGCAGCAATATCTGGGTGTTTTGCATATTACTTTCTTCTGCTACTAATATTTCTGGGTTTTTCCACCTTCATTGCTCATATAGTGGATGACCCTGTCCTACTGGTGCAGTTGTAGGACAAGTCAAGGAATATAAGAAAATATACATGAAAAAAATTATCATGGCAATGTGCTATGATAATTCCACTAAAATAAGAATTATAGGATGACTGAAATGCAAATATAAAGTCATATCTTCATAGAAGAATATAAGAGGAATCAAAAGGAGAACAACTGATACTTTAGTGCTGTATACCTCTGAAATAGCTGGTATGTTTTTAAAGTAAGTTTTGTGTTCATATACCACGTTTTGTATTTGTAAGGAACAGACCCCCTATTGACAAATATGCTGACACTTCCATAATTTTACATATTTATATCCCTGATGTAGTTAATTACTTAAAAATTATGACCAAGGAACAATTGTGACACGATGCGATAAAAAGGACTGGAAATAGTGATTTGTAGATGCTACCATATCGTCCTGAAAGGGTATTAGCTGTGGGAAGTTTTTCCTGTTGTCAGTTCCTGTATTTAGACTCCAAGACTTTATATATTTCAAGGTGCTGTAGTGGTAAACAGTCTAGGCAAACCAACTGAAAATCGATATGAAACAGCATTCCTAATTTTGCAGTTCATTATAGTTTCCATGAATTATGAGTTAATCTTGTTTAATTTTGTTTTTCTGTGGTTTTCATTTTCTTTTCTTTCTTTTTCTTGTTGGAAGTGATGGAACAGACAGAGAAATATAAGAAATATTAAAAAACAGGATTGTAACTTTTGACTCTGTCTAGAAGTGAGTGAAAACAAGATAGCTACATTTAATTGTTCTATTTTATAGATATCATTTAAAAATTATGCTCTCTTTGGAGGTTGCTCTTTGGAGAAGTGATTTTGGAAGGAAAAACAATAGTATTGCAGGTTTCACAGCAAAAGGCAGCAAGATTTTGAGATCAGTATACAAGAGAAGGAAAAAGTCAGTCAAAGATGTTATAAACAATCATTTTTATTGCTTTCACTATGAAATATATTATTATGAAGAAAGAAATTCTTCATTACTTCAGTTAGATTCCAGGATGGAGCATATTCACAAGTTCATCTGCTTTCCACTCTTTGTCCCCTTTGGTCCACCGAATCCTTAATTCTTTGCTGAGGAGCAGACTTGCATCAATAGCAGGTCTTTCTTTACACCACTATAGGCTAAAGAGTGGAAGTCGTAAAACCTACTTAAGAACTGAAAGTGAGAATTTTACTTCAAGAGGGCCAAGAGGGAAACGAAAATCTTTATCAAAAGATTATGCATGGTAAAGTCCATGATGGATGTGGGTTTTGGTTAAGTAGTTGGAGTCAGAAGTCTCACTTCTGGGACTTTTTCTATTTTTATAGAAAACACACAGAAATAAAATCAATTATAAATTAAAACCCCAACAGCATTATCTGAAGTGTGTGGAATCTTGGAAACTAATAGCATGGGATGGCATGCAGGGGCATGGAGACTGTGTAGTGTAGATTCCTAGTTCTTCATGACTTAAAAAAGCCACATGATGAGAGGTAAATTCGACCCACATTTTCTGTCTTGTGGTTTGAGACAGTGTAAATAGAAGAGTGTTACATTTAGATCTGGACTAAATTCAATATAATTTTACTTCCCATTTTACCAAGGATGAACTAGGCCTGACTGTTTGCCTAGCTGTGGAAAACCTGTCTTGTCAGAGCATGTTCAGGGTAAGGATTATCCTGTATTTACTCAGACAAGTCAGGTTTTCCACAAGCTAGGGACTAGCCTAGTCCATTGCCTTAGCTTCCAGAAGTCAGATTTTTACTCAAAAGCTACATCTGCACCATTAACTTCTGTTTAGTGTACAGGTGAACTTGTTTGCCATTTTTAAAATTTTAAATCCATGTTTATTGTCAGCTTCCACAATTCCATTGTGATTTTTGTTTTGGTTGTGTTTTTACCTATTGATTTAATTGGTACTTTTTCAAAAGTTTATAAGATGTAAAACATACTTTTAGAAAATTATTGAGCAAAACCTTGAGGTGAGCCTTCAGGAAGCAAAGAGTCAATGTTGGGAGACATTTAGCTGTAAAATAATTTGCAAAGAGATGCAATAGATATCTGCAAACTTTAGACAGACATCTAAAACTAGACTAAATAAAACACCATGATGTGTTTTGCAAAGGTTGCTGGTTTTATACAAAAGCATTGGCAGTTAATAGAGATACAGGGAGGCAGAATCCCATTTGGGAGGGAGAAAAAAGAGTGGAGATAATACTCTTCTTTGCAGATAGAAAGAACTGAGAATTTGCAAGCATTTTGCTTCTGTGCAGGATGGCAGCAGTTCAGCACAGATGCACTTACCCAAAAAATTGAGTGCTGTGTCTGATACCCCAGGTGCAGATAAAGCTTTATTTTTCCCTTATTTTGTACATCTACAAAGTCTCTGAAGTCCTGAGTTTACTGGAGTGATTGTAAGTTACTTACAGCTTGTCAGTGAGCTAAGTTAGTAGTGCAGTTTGTAAAGATACTGTACATGCTACTTTCACCACTGTTTGGATTAAAACCCTCCCAATATAGCAGTAGTCATTACAGGACTTAAAATCGTGTTTGCCTGCTTACCTTAGCAACTTTACTAACACTAATGGATTTTTATACTATCCTACAAGAATCTGGAACATTTAATGACAGATAAAATCGTCTCTGTGTTTCCTCCATCAAGCTGGTCACGAACCAATACATTGAGAGTGACCCTCAATGAGCACTTTCAAAAAACAGTGAAAAGTAAACATGCATAGAAACCTTTACATTAGGTGAAGTTTTTGAAGGTGTGGCAATTGCCAGAAAGTTCCCAGGTTATTATTTTTGTAAGAAATACTAATACCAACCTTTTCCTTCAAACTTGTGCTCTAGTGACTATAATACTATCTTGTTTTTTTTCCTGAGTATTTTGTTTGCTTGTTTGTTTTGTTTTTTTGTTTTACTGCTTGTAATGACAGTAGTCATAGATAAGATACTGAATATCAAGCTACCAATTGAATGGTGATTTTATCTTGATGGAGGTTTTGGGTACTTCATTAGTACAGGCATTTGGTATAACTGTAATGCTCAGTGCTAATTGAAGATAATTAGTTCAAATCTAGATGATCCTGAAGACTGAACTGTTGTAAATACATTTTCAAATACATATTTCATCATCCCAGGAAGACCTTCCAAACATCTTAATCTAACTAAATATTGCCAGTAATTTTGAAATTAGGCAAATATCTGGCATGTGTTCATTTCTTACACAATCTCTCCTTCAGATGGCTGTTGTCCCTAAAATATTAATGTCAAGCAAGTAACCCTGCTTTGCACAATGGTAGAAGTGATTTCAAATGGGAACGTTTACTCAGATTTATCTATTGAGTTGAAATCCACACAGATCACTGCAATTAAAACCAAAATTCTTTAATGATGAAGCTAAAAACTACCAAACAATTGAAATTTACATGTTTTCCAAATAAGTTGCAGCTGAGTCAAAAAGAGTGGAATACACTTTGGGACAGAGGGTGTCAGGGAAAGGTGGGGTAGAGATGAGTGGAATGGAAAACTCACACGAAGGGGTAAGTCAGGTACAGGATATGACTGTGGTTTCTTAAAAGTCTTGAAAACAAGGAAGATGTTAACAGTAAGCATCAAGAAGTGCCTGAGATTTGTCACCATAATCCCCTGAGAGAATTGGGTTGGCAGCATTTTGGCTTTTAAGCAACTTTTACTGTGCCTAAATTTCAGTAACAGATTTCATTTCTGGCCTGGTGTACACAGGGCAGAGACACTGTTTAGTACTGTTTAATATGAAACTTCAGAACATATGAACATGGAAGTGTAGTTTTCATAACTGTGATTCAGTTACTCTTTGTTTTGTAAATGTGACAAATGTTATTCAGTCTTAGATTTATAATAAGCAGGACAAGGTTTATATGGAGTCAGACCATCTTGTGAAGAATTAACAAATTACCTGGAAAAGAGGTCCAGAAGAAATCTTCTTTCAGGGGACCAAAGAAAACCCCCAAAACAAGAAAAACACAAAGAAATCTTTAACTATACTTAAGCATTCCTTTGTAAATTTGTTGTGCATTAAAGCATTAGAATGCCATGGAGCTGAGAAAATACTCATGGATTTTAATTAAACTAATGGAGTTTTTAAATTGCTGTTGCTTATCAGAAGACTGTATGTTTTTTGTAGCTTATAAAGGCAAAGAAATACAAGGAAAAACTGCAAGTAATCCCAAGGAAGAATTGTTCAAAGTAAGTGTTTTGCTTACTGGTCTGCTGCCAATAGCAAGATGGATTTTTATTAATTTGTCTGCTTTTGGTAATGTTTCCTATAAGGACGAGTCCAGGATTAGCATTAATGGGACAAAGTAAATAAGAATTTCTCCTGATTAAAACCTTACCAAGGTTATTTTTGTTGCCAGGCAATGTGTGTGGCAACTGTTTTTGTTTGCCCGTAGTTTAAAAAAAAAATTGTTATGAAAAGGAATTTCAAATAATTGGTTTTCTTTCACTAAAATTAAGAAGCAAACTATTTATCTTTTTAAAATGGTGGTACAGAAGCAAATGCAGAATTAAGCAATAAACTAAGTTAATCTAAGCCACAGAGTTACAGCCTCCTTCTGTTTGTCCGTTTTGACTGTGTTGGTCAGCTGGTATTTCAGCAAGTTTAATACAGAACTGCTTCTCCATCAGAGGTAATTTGCTTTGCTTAAAGGGTTTTTTTTTACACTACCCCAACTTCTTCATTCTGTTTGCTGTCAGAAACTCCACATCGATTCAAGCAAAATGTAGTTAAGTTCTTTGAAAACAGGATCAATAACTTCACAGAAAAATAAGTTTTAAAGAAACAATTGGTCTCTCTTCGTGCTTGATTTACTTAAGAAATATTGTTAGTACAATAATTTAAGCAGTTCATGCTGCCTGCTAATTATTTTAGAATTTCATAGATGAGGAATTTTACCCTTAAACAGACCAAATAAAACAAAATATTCAAATAGTAACATGATTGGTCAAAAGTTAGCATAAAATGAAGGCGTTCTTTAATGGTTCAAGTACCCTTTTTTGAATCTTCAGTTATTTTTGCAACATTTATACACAGAAATTATTTTGTCATGTTAGAAAACATAGTGTTGACCCTGTTTTTCTCTTTCCTGCAGGGCAGCACAACTATTTATGTGCTGGAAGAAATGACTGCATAGTCGATAAAATCCGTAGGAAGAACTGCCCAGCATGTCGCTTGAGGAAGTGCTGTCAAGCTGGTATGGTCCTGGGAGGTGAGCTGTTTTTCAAGTGGATTTATAAAAACAGGCAGTCAAGTACACTACCTTCAGTCTGTTGAGGTTAAACAACAGTACTTTGATACTGTAAAAGAAAAACCACATTCAAATGTTATTTTTGGAAGAATTACCTAATGCTGTATAATTTTTTAGAATTTTTCTTTAGTGAATCTGGAAACTCTGACAAAGCACCTTTCTGTAGGAATCACTGTGTATCCTTACATTCATTTTCTTGAAAGGAAAGGAATTATGTCTTGGGTGTGTATTTATTAATAATTTTGGATCAGGTAATTTGATATGGGTAAAAATAAATACATTGAAATTGACAGTAGAGTCAGGAATTAGTACTGTGCTCTTCTAATTTGTGTTATACATTTCATCGCTTTGAGTACATGTCAACAAAATTGTATCCTTCTGTTCCACCAGAGAGGGCCAGGCAGTGGTTGCACCAGTACTGCAGGTTTTGCAGATTAGGTGCTAGGAAATCCCTAAATTAGGTGCTAATCTTTGTATTAGTTCTTTCTGTAACAGATTTGGGTTTTTTTTTTATGTGTCATTAAATGAGCACTGTGCCTTTGAAAACCTACAGGGAGAAAATGGTGTATTATCAGGTAGCCACATGGCAAGTTTTGATGTGCTTACAGGCAGCAATGATGCTTATTTTTACTGTTTTTTTTTTTTTTTTTTCCTATTTTGGATCAGCACAAAGCTTGAAAATATGTGGCTAAGAAAATGGCCATACAAACGTGATGGAAAGAAAACTCCCTAAAGGGAGTTAAAAAATAAAGGGGGAAGGACAAAAACCTGCATTATTTCCAATTTAATCTATTTTAGCCCATCAAAGCCCTCTGTCTGTCTCTCTCCCCTGCTCAACCCTGCATTCCCTCCCCTACATTTAAGTATTGTTTTTTATCCCTGAAGGAAGAGCTGGCACTATATACTGTATATAATTTCATTATCTGGCTGATCAGCATTCATTGATAATGTAAAACATGTATATAGTTCTCAGACTGATAGTTTGATTGCACAGCTCTGTGTTTCCAAATCCTGTAAGCTGAATGCAAGCTCCATGGAGCTGGAGTACTCATTGTGTCATTCTTATGTGGTCAGACAGTGGCCTCTCTCAGTTAAAAAAAAATAAATGGAGCTGAGAAGCACATTGGTGCCACTGGGCTGAGGGGAGAGGGACAAAAGGAGAACATGTCCTTTGGATCCTTCTCAGATGGGTGTTTTAAAACTGGAGTAGCAGTGCAGTAGAGAAACAGTATTACTACAAAGGCAGAACCTAAAGCCTTGTTTGCCCAACTTTGAAAGAGGAGAAAGCCAAGGAGGCAGAGGTCCTGAGTAGGCTGTGGAAAATACAGAGTAAGAATGAAGGCTCAGGAAGAGGAGTTGGCAGATGTAGTGCCTGCCTTTTAAAATTTGGGAGAACATGCAAGGTTTGATCAATTTGACCTCTAAAATATATACCTGTCTAAGGCAGGTGGTTTAGACTAGATGATTTTAAATCCCTTCCAATCCAAACCAATTTTTGATTCTAATGGGTGTAATACAGATAAAAATTCATTCTTGACTCTGAATTTTGCACAGCTAGGAGTTTGATGATGATCTAACCTAAATTTTCATTTATGATACCCTGGATAACACCAATAACTAAACTCTGTGTGTTTCAACATCACAGGCAGCAGTTTCAACAAGCAGAGTGTGAGATGACTCACTATCATTGTCTAGTCCTTTTGCTTCAGCATTGTTCTGCATAGTAATAGGAAAAGTCATCAGCAGGCTTGACATCGTTCTACACTTTGTGTGCATTTATGGATGCTAGTTTCCCTAGTGTTTTTAATATATACATTTTTGTCTGGGTGTACGTACTAGGAACAGAAAAAGTTGGACACTTTTGCCAACAATGTTGATCAGATGATATGTCCTCATTAGTGTATTCTCATAGTAAGATGTTACATCCTCCTACAAAACCTGAGGATAAAGGTGCTCTGACTTTTATTTTATTACTGTCAGGTATGAAGAGAGTAAAATCTTCATCTTTCTTGTCACCTTTTCGGATCACCTTTTTTTCTCAGCTGTTACAAAGCAAGCGTAAATATTGTCTTTGTATTTAATGCTAGATTTTTGTACCTAGCCAGTTTGTTGTGTTGCTTAGTCTTCTCCTAAAGTATACACAATCAAAGTTGTTACCCATTTTTTTAGAAGCCTGTGCAGTCTAGTTTCTCTAGTTCTTAGAGGGACATTGCATTTCATCAGATCTCTGCCCTGATATCCTCACTTACACCATCTTCTGGAAAGGAGTAATCTGGCAGCAAAGAGAAAGCAGAAGAGGATAATTGGGCAATGGAAAAAAGGAAATATTGAGTGGAGTTGTGACTGTGGCACCTCTATTTTTTTGTCAGCTGCTTCAGGTTAAGTGCCTCAGGTGCTCTTAGTGATGTCAGCAGTTCTGGGCGGAATTAGGAAGCTAGTTGTTTTATGCAGGCTGAAATGGAGTGCTTAGTACTGAAAGAAGAAGAAAAGACAAATGTAGACCAAAAATGAGGAAAACTGGAGTGAAATTATACTATTTGTAAATGAGGATTTAAAATTCAAACTGCAAACAAAATCTCAAGATAAACTGTTACTCTTTCTATGGTTATATTGTTGCCTTTCTTCCTTTTGCTCATCTGACATTTCTTATAATTCCTTTGTTGTATCACATGAGCAATATTTCCTGCCCATGACTTGATGTGCTGATCAACACAATATGATTCATATATGGAGTGTTACAGGGCTCAGATAATTTTCCCAAAGACATCAGTGATCAAAGGGCTGGGAAGCCTGCCATACAAGGAAAGGGTAAACATGAGCCAGCAATGTGCCCAGGGGGCCAAGAAGGCCAATGGCACCCTGGCCTGTATCAAGAATCGTGTTACAACCAGGATTAGGGCAGTGATTGATTGTCCCTCTGTACTTGGCACTGCTGAGGCCACACCTCGAGTGCTGTGTCTAGCTCTGGGCCCCTCACTACAAGAAAGACATTGAGGGGCTGGAGTGTGTCCAGAGAAGGGCAACGGAGTTGTAGAAGGGTTTGGAGCATAAATCCTATGATGAGCAGCTGAGGGAGACAGGGTTGTTTAGCTAGGAGAAAAGGATGTTCAGGAGGGACCTTCTTACTCTCTACAACTGCCTGAAAGGAGATTGTAGCAAGACGGGGGTTGGCATCTTTTCCCAGGGATCATATGAGAGTATGAGAGGACATAGCCTCAAGCTGTGCCAAGGGAGATTCAGCTTGGACATCAGGAGCAAATTTTTCACATATAGGGTTGTTAAACTTTGGAATGGGCTGCCCAGAGAGGTGGTGGTGTCACCATCCCTGGAGGTGTTTGACGAAAGGCTGGACATGGCACTTAGTGCTCTAGTTAACAAGGTGGTGATGCATCGAAGTTTGTACTTGATAGTCTTGGAGGTCTTTTGCAACCTATAAGATTCTGTGGTTCTCTGATTCTGTGAACTGAGTTTGTTCAGCCTTCAGAAAAGAAGGCCTAGGGGACACCTTATCACTGGTTTCCACTATTTAAGGGTGACTGCAAAGAAGATGGAAACTCCCTTTTTACAAGCAGTCACATGGAAAAGACAAGGGATAATGAGTACAAGTTACTCCTAGGGAGATTCTGATTAGACACAAGAGGAAGATATTCCACAATGAGAAAAATCAGCCATTGGCATTATCACCCAAGATTAGTGGTGGACTCATCAGTGTTGAATACTTTTAAGATTCATCTGGACAAGGTGCTGGGTCATCTTGTCTAACTGTGATTTTGACAAGGAAGGTTGGACTGGATTGTCCTTGAGATTCTTCCCATCCTGGAATTCTGTGATTCTGTGATAAAAGCCCATATGCAAATTTCCAATTTTTGAAATAAAGTACATGCTTAGAGACATCCTTGAGTATTTTAAATTAATTTGAATTGGCAATACTTTAAATCTGTTCTTGTATTTACAACCTTTATAGGTCAAGATTTTTTGTGCATTTTGTGATTTCTGCCATTTAGATCTATGAGATTTTATCTCATAGATATATTTTTGTTCTTTTACCTCTGATACTTAGTTTCTTAATGCTGGCCTTGAATTAAATGCAGACCTGCTATATTGCTTAATTAACATGAGAAACACTAAGATTTTACAGCATATTAATGATAAGCTTCCAAAAATTACAATATTAATTAAATTAAACCTACTTCTTAGGGAAGTACACTTATCTTCCATTGAATGTTACTGAGTGGCAACCATATAGATGAAATGTAATATTTTATTATACGGACAAGTGTTCCATTTTTCAACCCTAAATTCAAAGAAATTTCAAACCCCTGAAATATTTTAAAAGAAATTTTAAGTCAGTTGTAAGTAAATTATAGAATAGCAACCAATATCTTCAGTAATTTATTTACCTATATGGACTGTTTCTTAATCTATAGAAGGAGAGTATCAATAAAAACATGCATTTCATAGTAATATATTTGTCATTTTATGTGAAAGTATTAATTGTCTTTGGGTTTTATAACCTCATAACTTGAGACATTAATCTATCCCCTTTCTAATCTTAAACCTAATAGGATAGCAGGCAGTTGGATCAGGTCCTGGAATAAACAAGTACTCAACTCTTTTATTTATTATGAGTGAATCTGTAATTTTCCCAGGCTGATTATCACAGATTCCTTGTTCAGCTGTATTGCTAAATTACTGTGTCCTTCATTGTTTCAATCAGCTTTCAGTCTGCAGTGCAGTGGTTACATGGAGAAAAAGGTGATTTAATTTTTCCAGGTAATATTTTCTGAGGTAGGATCAAAGGGTTTATTAAAACCAAGATTTGTTACTTCTGCTTTGCTACTTTTTCTACGTTGTATACACCCCATTAAGGTGTACATGGCTTGTTTCTCTACACAAAACGCAGGAGCATAGTGACCTTAAAGTAAGGGCCATTGTGTTCTGTCAAAAATAATACATCATTGATGCTTTTCACCTCATTACAGGGTAAGGAGAAGGGTAGTGAGATGTTAGACTTCTACTAGAAACCCAGCCCTTTTAATATAAAGTAATGTCAGTAATGTCTGATTGTCTGTATGATTCTGTATACCTAGTTTAAAAAAACTATTGAAATACAGAATTAGGTAGTAAGGGGAAAATCATAATATATTTGATAGTTGTATTAAACAGATTTTTAAAATGTCTTCTAGGTACATGTAGAACGCAAACATTTTAAACAAGCTATTCGTAGTAATCAAGGGTAGGGGAACAGTGAGTATGAAGAAACTGCTTGAGTGGTTAGCTGTCTTAAAGCGAAGCAGTGAAAATGTTACAAAAAAGTGTGTGCTGTCTAAATATGTACAGACATATTGTATCAAGAAGTCTATATTACAGTATTAAGAAAAGTAGTTGTCAGAGTGGATTGGTATTATTTACCCATTATGGGACTAAGTGGAGACATTTATTTATCTTACAGCACAAACTTACCTGCTTTGTAAACAGCAAATGAAAAACTAAGCTATTGTCAAATTTTCATTGTTTTCCTTATGTCTTTAAGTGTTTTTATTAATTTAATGTGGTCTCCTTGTTGTAGATGGGAAAGTTTGCTGCAAGTTATTAACAGTCACCTCTCCTTTAGATAGGTAACAAGTGGAGTTGTTTTACTGATGGCTGTTAAGCAACATAATTAGCAATAAACACACGAGCAGTTCTACAAACCAGTGTGACATTAATTCTGATACATTTAGTCACTTGGAAACATGGGTACTTATTAACTACTAGCATTTCCATGTGATAAGCATTCTGTTTGGTTTCTTTATTTACTTGTTCTCTGAACTGTAAAAGTATCTGAAGCCATTATTTCTGAAAATACCTGAAATCATTATTTATGAACTATCAAATGCATTGTTACTTCTGTTTTCCTTCATGCCTACACAATACTTAGTGGAAATTCCCAGCATGTCTATGACTATGTATATGTTTGTTATAAAAATTGGCTCAAGGTCTTTCGGCATAATAAATTGTCTATTTTTTTGTGGGTTTTTGTTTTGCTTTTTTTTCCTTGGTTCAGCTGTAACATAAGATGTAACTTCGTGTTTGGTTCTTTACTAAGACATCTCTAATTAGAAATATTTTTATTCTTACCACAAGTGATAAAATGAGCATATGATTGTTGGGGCACTTGGTACTGAACTAATTAAACCTGCAGTTAAGTTAGCGGGGAATATGACCCCTGAATGCCATTGCATGATGAGTGTTACTGTTTTTGCCATCACCCCTATGTCTATTTCTGTCCCCCTGTCATGTAAATCAGACCATAAGTGTCAGTATCTTTATTGTATTTTTTGACCCTTTTTTCCCTAAGACAAACTTGTTTGGCAGAACTAAAGATCAAGCAGAGTTTTCATCACCTTTGAGGATCTATTTAAAGCAAATGTGTTCCATGTAGTCACCTCTGCATGGATTTGCCTTTTTATTGAAACTTTGCCTTTTTATTATGTCACTGAGACACCTCTGAAGGTTTGATTTTTTCTGTGTCTGTTGGGTGCACTGCCAGACTGTTTCCATGAAAGAAATTTGAAGAATTGCTACCTAAACCTGTATATTTCCATAACCATACCATATGTATCTGTGCTTATTTTGGGAAGGCAGTTCAGCTATTAATGTGTTTTAGTTAGTGTTGTTCATACCACTGCAGTATGGAAATATGCTGGGAAAGGGAAGTTATGCTTTAGGAAGTCAAATATCTTCTAAGCGTTTACAGTATTTGTTGGTCTTTCACTCATCCCCCTGGGCACCAAAATAGGATTCAGCCATGAGACTGAAATGCTCTTAGGGAACTGGAGGAAAGGAGTTTCTATGTGTAGTAATTAATTACTAACATTTTTGGTTTTGAATATTTGGGAGTAAAAGAAGTAGTATCTTGAATTGACATGAAATAGAAACTGAATTGTAGAGCCAGCTGGCTCAGCTGTTGGCATATGACAGAACAGTGGGAATTGAACCAGAAAACACTTTATGAGGTTACTGTAACCTAGAACTCATGGCAATAATTTTAATGGGTGGGTGCTGTTCATCCCTTAATGAAGAGAGCAGGATACAGAGGGAGAAGCTTGAAAAAATTTTCCATTATCATTTTTCAATTACATCAATAGTCAAAAAATAGAAAACTTATTCTGAAGACGGTTCTGATTTCCTTGTATAGATTAAAAATGTAATCCAACACTAGTGGAAAATACTAATGTTCTTGGTTAACTCTTTCTAACAGATCAACAATTTTCTTTTTCAGGTCGAAAATTGAAAAAGTTTAACAAAATTAAGGTTGTGAGAACGTTAGATGTTGCACTCCAGCAGCCAGCAGCCCTTCAAGATGAAAGCCAGTCTCTAACACAAAGGCTGTCGTTTTCCCCAAATCAAGAAATACAGTTTGTTCCCCCAATGATAAGTGTTCTACGAGGCATTGAGCCAGAAGTTGTCTATGCTGGTTATGACAATACAAAACCTGAAACACCAAGTTCCTTGCTGACCAGTCTGAATCATCTTTGTGAGAGGCAACTTCTTTGTGTAGTCAAGTGGTCTAAATTACTACCAGGTAATATAATTTCTTATATGCAGTGAATTGTAGTTAAGCAAATACTTCATGGGAGGAGCAGTCTGAGGAGAATATTATTGACTGCCTGTTAATTCTTTGCAAATTCCAAAATGATTAAGCTTTCACTTATCAGATAATATAACTAATAAAATATATTTTAATAGGGAAGCACATTTGAAAGAATCCATCTAAATATT
Organism: Vidua chalybeata; assembly: GCF_026979565.1. Lineage (NCBI taxonomy): Eukaryota > Metazoa > Chordata > Aves > Passeriformes > Viduidae > Vidua > Vidua chalybeata. The sequence continues at coordinate 85,090,660 of NC_071531.1, read as the reverse complement.
TATATTGACTCCAAGAAAGCACAGGAGCTCAGCAGTTCCTGTATGTGATTGTTATTGCAGCCTTTCTACCCCAGCCCCTCTTACTCTATTATTTATTCATTTGATATAAAAAGGTTGTGTACCTGCTTATCCTTTATTCTTATTACTAAAATGAATTTTTGAAAGTAACAAAGAAAAATTTTTATAAATAATACCAATTAGAACTGAGCAGCTCACAAACAGACTGGTAATGAGAAGTAATGGAATTTATGAAGATACACAACTGGATTAAAAAAAATACCCATGTTATGTATGTATATGTGCTGTATGGTGATGGGGATCATCATGGTCATCCTGGGATATATAGAAATCAATATATTGAGCAGAAAGCCTGGAAAATACAGTTTCATGTGAGCTCAGTTTGATGCTTTGGTGCTGCAGGAAGCAGTAGTCTCAATCACTCCTCTTCCCATTGCAGATGGCACTTAAGAGACCTCTGAAGGAGGTAACAGGAACAGGTGCACTGCTTTCAGTGGCAGGAAGCTGTTAGTCTCACTCAGATAATTCATGGCAATCTTTAAATTTATCAAACAGCAAAAGTAATAAAACACAAGTGCACAACAGAATATGGTTCGCTTTAGTTGAGTGCAAGAAAGATACTCATATATGGATGTTTTTGTGTGACAACTGCATCTTATGGTAAGAGCACTGATGTTCAAGCTACCAACATTAAATGAGAGTTGGTTACAGTGATCATATTACAAACTGTCATATTTTTACCAAAGGAAAAAGAGATGCATTCCTATCCTCTGAAACAGTCATTTTTGTTAAATAATTTTTGGTGTGAACATTTCAAAATACTGGATGAGAACAAAAAGAGAAGAGGTTAACTATCAAAGTAAGATAAGCAGTTATTACCCAAGCACTGGAGACCTACATGCCCAAAACCTTTTTAGGTCTTTCTAGGTGTTCTTAGTTTGATAGCTCAGATTTGTAACCTCAATACACCTATTTATCTGCTGTCTAAATGAGAATTATGAAATAATTTATCTTTCGTTTCATTTTCAGGTTTTCGGAATTTGCATATTGACGATCAGATAACCCTCATCCAGTATTCCTGGATGAGTCTAATGGTTTTTGCGATGGGTTGGAGATCATACAAACACGTCAGTGGTCAGATGTTGTATTTTGCACCAGATCTGATTCTAAATGAGTAAGTAGAATGCTTCCATGGTATATGAATAACATGTTGAACTTTTATGTGTCAAAGGGAATGTGACTCCATTGAGACCGAGATTTCATTAATTACTTGTTCTGTTTCAAAAGTAACGGCCAAGTCCTCTGACCATATCAAAGTTCAGTATCTCTGGGAGGGGTTTTGTGGGAACCTCAACAATTCTGTGTACATGGTTAAGCAAAAGCAGTTCAGATAGTATTTTAATTATCTAAGAAAAAAAAAATTATGCTGTCAGAAGATTTACTTCTATTCACCTGAATAAGTCATGAGTTAGTGTTTACTAAGTGGAACTGAGTGTGGGGGTTTTTGGTTGTTTTTGTTTGGGTGGTTTTCTCAAATAGTTTGCCTGAAATCTAAATGCTCAATAAAAAACTATTTATCAGTTAGGAATTTTAATATCAAGGAAGCATTATATGAGACTGCTCTTTTCTGCTGAGGGATGGGAGGGGCTTTTTGGCTTGAATTTTCCTTCTCTATGCTGTTTAATTTAGATAATCGTCATTTCAGTCTTTGTCATTTTTCCAGCTCTGCGAATTAGTATTGTCAGACTTGTAATTTTATATTCTTTGGTTATAGTACATAGAAGGTTGCCAGGAACAATAAAACATAATTTAATCCCTATATTTATTTTTCCTTAATAAATTTTTCTCAGTTTTTTTTTTCTTAAAATACTAAAAGAACTGCTATGAAGCAAGCTGAAAGAAAAGCAGGTGTGTTGTAAGACATATTGTTTAAGGATTAAGAGGTAGATTTGCAGAAGATCTAGACACCTGATTTTAAAATCTATAGATGTGCAAGATCCTCCCAGTGAAGTTCTTTGTAGAAGATATTCAGTAGAGCCAACCCTATAGCTCCTGACCTTTTCTCTTCCAGATGATTGTAAATCACTGTGAGGTTGTTGAGTAATGAATTCTTTCCTCTCCCATTTTTATTAATTGTGCTGCACAAATGGAAATACTTAGAAGTGATGCGATTGAATGAATTTCTGGCTGCATTGTTGTCCCAGCATAGTCTGATGCATCTTATGGTTACATTCAGAAGAAACAAAGAGTGAGATGGCTTTAAGCAGTAATGTTGTGTCTTGGAGTATCACCCCACTTGTGGATCACTGCTGCCAGCTTGTGAAGAAGACTTTAAGTACTTTGTTTGGGAATGGTGTTGAGATTTATGAACCCTGATTGTAATCCACCAGAGACAGCTTCTAATTACCAACTCAAGATCATCTGCGCTGGTGCTGACAACATATTCCTCTCTTGGTTGTAGAACATCCCATCAGGGTCATACTAGAGATGTTATAAACAAAGAGCTATAAAAAGTAACTGATGCACTGAATCATACCTGCAACTATTTATTGAAAATAAGTTAGCTTTTAGGTCAGTAAAATGTAAACAACTTTGTTATCTACAATGATGTCTAAGCTTGTACTTTCATGTTCACCTTAAGCAAGAGTAACTTCTGAACACTGCCAAAAAAAGTTAACAGTTCTGGTTATGCATCCCCATGACTTGAGCTGAGCTGGACGAAACACTCTCTGGCTGCACTGTCAAACAGATAAGGAGATTATATGCCTGAGATGTACCCCAGAAAAAGCCATTCATTAGCAAGTGGAGGTGATCCCTGACATGATTCACCACGTAGGAATGCAAGCACTATGCCAGAATCACAGGAGAGTGTGCCTACAGATAGAAAGAGATAATGGAAAGTCCTTCTGCAGGGGCAATGCACACCATAGCTGTTTCATGATTACCATGAAACCACAATCCAAAGTGTGTGTCACAGCCAATCTATCATTTAGTGAACTGAGTTGTTATGCTTCTGGGAAAGGACGTGTTTGGTAGCATCAATTTCAGACCAAGAAAGCCAGTAGTGCTAGTTTGACAAAGATTTCTTTGTACAAACACACTACAAGGACTTACTGTTACTTGTATTTTGCAGTCTGAAAATTTGAGTAAGAACAACATTTAAGCTGCTAACCCCGAAAGCTGCTATTGCTCTTCATAGAAAATAATTAGCAAAAGATGCTACCAAAAAGTAATAGAAAAGGAGATTTAAACTAGATCCAGAAACAAGTCTATTCAGGTTTAAAAGATTAAATTTCTATGGTTATGTCATTTAAGAGCTGCTACAAGATATCAGATGTTGAACAACATTGAAATAATTTTAATTCAAGCTGACAGTAACACTTTAAATAACAAGAAAAAAATTCAGTGTATTGTAAGAGTATTTTTTAAATGGAAAATATCTTCTGTTTTATTGCGGAGGTCACTACCTGCAGTCAGGTTGGAATGCTGATCTGAACCCCTTAGCAGGCAGGGGAGCAAAATTTAATATTTCTGTTGTTGTACCTGATTCATCTGGATTGGGGTACAGCCTTTTAAAATCAGTCCAAGTTACTGGATCATCAGGTTAATATGCTGTGAATTCAGTCTAGATTAGAAACTTTGTAATGCTACCATTGCAGTAATTTCAGTTGAAAATTATTCTCCTACTAAGTACACTCAATAATATATACTCAATATACCAAACTCACAAGGAGAAAAGTGGTATCAAAGTGCTGCAAAAACCCCACAGTTTTATGTATTTCCTGTGTGATTTGTTCTGGTTACTTCTGTGGGAATTTAGGAAAGGTTGTGTTAATGTCTCCATTTACTTAGCATGTAACATTTTTAACTGTTTCTTTAATGGCATAACATGCTACAAAGTAATATCATTGCTGCTTGAAGGCTAGAGTTGTTACAAGGTATCTTGATACAGACATTTTTGCAAACCTAGCAACAAGTTTTCTATAGACTTTCAGATTTGTATTCAGTTCTGTGCTTTGAAATCTTTATGGAGATACAAGAGCCTATGGACTTCTAAAATAAGATAGTACCTCAAATTATTCATTAGGGTATTTTTAATTAATAAATTCCCCTTATTTTTGGTGGTTAGCATTCAGCTTTGCTAGTTTTTTTTGTTTTTTTTTCTGGACAGCAGTAACAGATTAAACATCCAAAACAGTAGCACATTCGTTACAATAAAAAACTAGCATAGGAACAGAAAAAATCAGAAAATTGTTTATGTGTCTAAGCTTATCTTTAATTTTTGTAATGTGATAAACTGTTAACAAGTCCGTTCTTTCAAGCAGTTAGTACTGGAGCCATTCTTCATCTTTGTTTTCATGTTTTTTAATTTTTTTTTTTTTAACTTTTCTGGGTGTAAGACAGAGGATGAAAGAATCATCATTCTATTCCCTGTGTCTATCCATGTGGCAACTCCCACAGGAATTTGTCAGACTTCAAGTTAGCCAAGAAGAGTTCCTGTGTATGAAAGCACTGTTACTTCTCAACACAAGTAGGTTCTTTTATTTCTTTGTAACACAGCACTACTAAAATGGTTTTGAACCATGTTGTTTAACTTGACAATCACTAAGCTCTCTGGCTTAACAAATGGAAATGTCCTAGATGGAATGTTAATATTCTAAGACTAAAAAATACTTTTTTCTAATGTTTATAAAGAACAAAGAATTTGTGATTCATTATTGGTGTATAAAGATGCTGGGGAAATTTTGGATCCCTTTTGACATATGGCTAAACTGTGTTACACATTTTCAAAATAACTGTGCAGTATTTCTGCCTGGAAACATCAGTTCAAGTGACTCTACACAGATTTAAAAAACCCCAACCAAACCAAAACAACCTTAAAAGTATTAGAATATATTTTAAAATATTTAATAAATTATCTGAGGGCTTTATCTTGACCAAGATCTTAAAGCATGCTTGCTCAAAAGAATTAGGGAAGTGGCCATGACAGACAATACTAGCATTTATTCAACTTTTTATAGTTATAAATAGGTGAAGTTTAGCACAGATGTAAACAAATGGAAATGTTTTTCTTTGGTTTGTTTCTCTGGAAACAAAATCTGTGGTCACTTAATTATACACATCTTTTAAAGAACGCAGCATACAGCTGCATTCCCCTTTACATAGGAAATGTGGTTACTGGTGAACTTATCTCCAAAATCTTCTCTGAAATACTAAAATTTACATCTGCTGAGGCCATAATTGTTAGTTATGAATCCCCAAATAGAAAGTTTCAAAGTTATACAGGTACTGTTAGAAATGAGAATAAGCACTTTTGAAAAATATAGTTGAAAGAATGTAAAAGTTTGATTCTCAACACACAATGGAGTCAGAGGAGAGATGGGTAAATCCTGCATGACCTGCTTCTTGGTTTTACAAAGTTTAAATAATGGATAAGGAATTAAAATTTAGTCCCTCTCAATCTGTGCATGGCTGGTATTTGCATAAACCCATTCTTAAAAAAAAAAAAAAAAAAAAAAAACTGGTCTCAGCAGAGAGTAAGCTTAAAAATATTAAATTTAGGTCATATGAACATGGAAATTACTAAAAGAATGGCAAAATGCCACACACTCTGCTAAAGCAGTAAAGGTAATGTGGATAAAAATCCTGATATAACTCCAGTTGCTTTGTTAGAATATGAATGTATTCCTATTTTAAATGTTTTCCACCTTGTTTTCATCCCAAAGAAACTCTCTTGTGTATCTTCTGAAATTTTAGTTACATTTAGATAAATTTGTGAAATTTCAGCTATCTCTATTCCAGAAAGTTCATATCAAATTCAAAAAAGCATTACAGTTGGTCCAATCCCTCTCATTTCTAAGTGCATCAGTTTAACAGAATTCATCTAGTTACCTTTCTTTATCAACTGTATTGCACTCAGAAGCTATTTTTTAAAGATTATATATTCATGTATATGCAAGAAATTACTTAAAAAAAAAAAAGTATTTCTACCTGTTCTGATGAGTTTTGCTTTTTGTTCTCTCCTGCATTTATTTTCTTGTAGGAAAAAACTATTTGTCAGATCTTTGGGAAAAGGAACACACTTAACAGTTGTTGCTGAGACTTTTATTAACAATTTGGTGCTGTATAAATATAATTCCACAAAAGTATTTTCAAAAAGCCATATAACCTCGTTGTTGTTCTAAAGTATTTTAAGACTACTTTTATTTTAGTCATGATATTCATCTTAATCTATTTCAATTGTGAAAGTACAGCCATTTCAGGCTTTTGTGTACTAACAGTAAATCAAGTCTAATCCTTTAGTCTCTCATTGTGTCTTCTGTTCAATTTATTATTTAGATGAACTGTTTTTGACATTTTTAGGTAATTCCACAGAAACAATAATTTGAATTAAACTGAGTGTCAGTCTCAATAAATTTCTAATTTTGAATGGACTCCCAGCCTAAGTTTTAACATTATATTTGATTTTATGGTGTTTTTTTTTTCCTTTGAGTTGGCTGAGGCTTAAATGTAATGCTTTCCAGACTTCTGATTTAAAGAATTTCTAAATCTTGTTACATAAAATTTTGGCTCGGTTCGTGCCACTGAATAAAAGCATCCTCATTCTTGACATATGTTCAAGGAAGCAGCTCGAATAGATAGCTCCAAAGAACTTTTTGTTGTTGGGCAGGGATGTGACTGTCTTTTTGCAGAACTCAGAGGAAAAAGGCCATTCACTGGTGGAAAATACCTTTAAAATTAATTTTCAGGGAAAATATAAAGACTTAATTGCTGGTTTAGAGATGTAAGTCAATGATAGCTTCCATCTAACCCTAAACTCAATCAGAGTCACTTTAATATAAAAATTCCTTAGTTCTCTTTAAAACTGCTGTCAAGAAATGTCCAGAATCATCCAGGCTTTGAAAATTAAAGTATTCTTTTTACCATGACACTTATCGCTAGCAGTCACTAACAGGTTCTTTGCTCAGTGTTCTCTTCATGTTCTCATTTTGATTCTCACCCTGACCTTTAAGAGAAGAGAGAGTTCAACCAGTGTATCCTCCTTATTCATTTTTCTAAAAAGCTATTCACCTTTAAGTCTCTGATCAGTTCTGTTAAGTGAAAGAGGTTCAAACAGGAGATCTGAGCCCTGGCAGCTTTACTGTCTTCACTACTTCAGAGCTGTTAGTTCATTCCTAGACTCCATTTTGGAGCACTCCAGCTAGATCTCTCTACCACAAATTCGCTGTGAAGAGGGCAGATCCTCAGCAGTGTAAACATGGATCAGTCCATAACATGTTTCCTCAAAGACAGGAGTGGTTCTTTAAGCCATATTTTTTTTCCCCAGGAAACACATGTAACTGAAGCTTAGGGTTATTTCTAGACATAAGGCAATTAGCAAAATGAACTGATTGCTCCTGGTATACTTCTAACTAATTGTATCACTGTTTTTGGAGTAACTCTTGAATGGGAAGAAGTACCTGGCACATAATAATGAATTGCACTGTGCAGCATAAAATACTGTAAATTTTTCCTGTACTTTAAATTTCATTGCCTTCAGAGTAAATTGTAGCCCAACTGGTTTGTTTGGTTTTTTTTTTAAGTTCCTTTGGAAGGTCTAAGAAGTCAAAGTCAATTTGATGAGATGAGAACAAGTTACATCAGAGAACTGGTAAAGGCAATTGGTTTGCGCCAGAAAGGTGTTGTGGCCAACTCACAGCGTTTCTATCAACTTACAAAACTGATGGATTCCATGCATGATGTAAGTTTATTTGTTAATGCTTTCTGCTCTTTATGTAAGAAGGAATTTCTTAAAAGTAATTCTATGGAAGGAAGTCGTCAGCATTGCTAAACAACAGAAGAAAGCAAAAAAAAATCCTTTATTGTATGTTTGTGTGAATAGATAGTTATGTATTCAGCATCAGTGTATGTATTGTGCACATATTTTATGGTACACAATATCAAAGTATTTGTGAAACCTTCATTATAGTGCTACCATTTTGTTTCATTTTTAGTGCAACATAGCCAGTACAATTGTGGGCTTTGGTAGGGGTGATGTATATGTGTGTGTGAGCACGTGTGTACTTGTTCAGGAAAATAGTGTGAGGAAGAGGCAATTCAAAGTCAGACTCCTAAGAATTAGTGAAAGGCAAGCAAGATTGTCTTTACAACCTTAGTTCAACTGGTTTTATGTAGATATTCTATACCACTTTTTTAGTATCTGTCTAGGTTTGGAAATCGAGGAATCTTTGACAATTCTAGATACCAAGCCCTGGACACTTTTGAACTCAATGTTGGTTGTGAGGAACTCTCAAGGACTTCAAGGTGGACAGGATCTTTGCATCTTTGTATTCTTCAGAACCCAGCAAATCTGCATTTTATTTTAATTCAATCTCTTCCTTTTAAATGCATACAGTAAAATAACGTGTGAGGAAGAGAAAGAGGGAGAGAGGCTTGCTGCAAAATAACAAAGTGATGTTTGATCCATGGAGTATCTTCATTCAAGTCTTGTTTCAGCTTAGGCTGTTAAAGTGATGGGAGATACAAGGAAAAGAGAAATCATCACACTAGAGAGATTGTGTGATGTTAAAGCCTAAGGTAGCAGAAATAGTCTGATATTTAACAACATAGTGGTCACTGGTCTGAAATAAAAATCAGAACCTCTGAGAGATGCTAGAAGAGATGCAATAATCACACGTTGAGCAGTTGCTTTCAAGGGGTGAGGGTCTGTGGAGTTCAGTGTTTGCAGCATACATGGATATGATCATAATGAAAACCATGGAAAAGCTCACAGGTAAGTAGTAAATGCTGTCTCCCAGAGCAGTGTTTAAATAGCAGGAGGTGACCAAAGCACACACTTGGGTGTGAGAATAAGATGAAAGTTTGAAAGCTTATTAAGTAGTTGCCATTGTTCATCGCATATGTCATGAGTGAGGGTGATACTACTTTGTAATATTAGTAAAGCAGTGGTTTTATATGACTTGCCATAGCTATATGTATGATTTTTGCCATTAATAGGGTCTGACAGGTACCCTCATTACTGATTCAAGAAAGGACAGGGTAAGGTATAGAATGATGTCAACTGATGAATGTATAAGTGATTGACAGCATGTTTATGTGGCTGCATTTCTGTTAGCCTGATTGATCGTTTGTATTTTATCAAATCCAGCTGGTGAAACAGCTCCATCTCTTCTGTTTGAACACATTTCTCCAGTCCCGTGCACTGAGCGTTGAATTCCCTGAGATGATGTCAGAGGTGATTGCTGCACAGCTACCCAAGATTCTAGCAGGGATGGTGAAACCTCTTCTCTTTCACAAGAAGTGAAATGTCTTCTCTCTTATCATAGAGATGATACCTGGGTCATTTTTTGGTGTTTATTTTGGTCAAGATTTTGCCATGTCAGGACTTCAGCATATTTGACATACTTACCCTGCCGACTGCTTTATACCTGTAACATACACAAGCCATTCAAGCTTGATGTACATATTGTGAGTTCCTGATTCCTTAACTGCAAAAATCACAACAGTGATTAAGAAATGTTTTGTAAACTTGTCTGAGCTGCTTTTTAGATATGCATATGAATGACAGTGAATAGACTTTCCAGATTTCTAACAACAGTTATACATTTTTCTTACGCATTGCACACTCTTGTATTTCTAGTATGACATGGTGCAAAATTTTTACTTTAGTACATTGTGTGCATGGGTACATGTGGGCACGTGCATAATGTAAGATTTTGGAGGAATTAAAATAAATATTGCCCACATTTTCTTATGGCTATTTTACTTTTTATTACTGCAATGCCATCAGAAATAACTAATGTGCTAGGCACACAGTATACATTAATAGTCTTACATGTGGTCATGTTGCATTGAAAGTCTTAAATCCAGCATACTGTTTTCTGCATAATTCAGTGGGGCTCTTCTTCAAAAATCAGAAAGTTTAGGAAAATTTCAGTGTGTATTACACCAGAAGTAATGTGTATGCAAACCCACTAAGCTTTGGTTTGTGTTATTTTTCCTTAAAAGTTCAGCACTTGCTAAAGCTAAATCACTTAGCTGTAATCCTAAATTCATCAACTCTTACATTCTGTATTTCAGAAGCTTTAAATAGAGATGTTTTCACTGACTGCAACTCTTAATAATCTTAATGTTTTGAATTCCAATACTGAACACTCAATCAGCCATTAGCATCAAATTATAGTAAGATTAGATGCAAAAAGAAATGGAAAATATGACTGCAAACATTTTGATACACATCAGACTCATTTCAGTATGATTTAGTGGAGCTACATATTTTCTATTTTAGAAGCATGCCATTATAAATGGGGCAACTGTAAAAAAGGAATTGGACTCAATTAGAAATGAATATTCAACTGAAAAATTATAACATGGTGGTGTTTGTTCCTTTGATACACTTATGAAGCAACTCATGCATTTAAGGCAGTAAATTGTAGATATATTCAAACAACAGAGAAACAGATAAACCTTAAGAATTTATGAGTTTATCAAAATATGACAAATTTTGGCAGTCATTACAAATGATACAGAAACATAGGAAATGGTGAGTCTTGTTTGGATACTTCTGGCCTTATGCTTTTGCTTTTGCACATGGCTTGTTAGATGCGCCCATTGTGTGACTGTGTCCTGCTGGTGGTGTGTAGCTTGGTCGGTACAGATATATCCTTGTCACATGAACAAAGGCCCCTGGGATGTAAGTTCACCCAGCTAAGTCAGGGTGCCCCTCATTAAAACTGTAAGTGATGTTGCTTGTTGGTAAAGATTACATCTTGGCTCTTGAAAAAGCTGTGGACAAGTACAGGAATGTCTCAAGGTGTCCTTACTGGTCATAATTTCCTAAAGCCAATGAAGAAGAATCTACATTACAACTGGGAATAAGAGCATTTTTGAGATCCCCACATAGCAGTACAAAATCCACTAGAGCTGGTGCAATTGTGTGACCCTAGATAAAGTGGTATAGACAGACTTCTATGTTAATTGACTGTGTTTGTCATTTCTAACTGCCTAGGAAACAATGTCTTTGATATTCCATACAGTCTGACTTTTAACTGTGATCCTTAAAGCAATTGCATTTTAATAAATAGCACAAAATTCTTTATTTCTACATCCTGAAGGTTTTTTTTCTTTATTTTGTGTTTGCATTCAGTAAATGTGATTTTCAGTAAAAAAAATCCATTTCAATCATTCCACTTCCATGTAACAACAGTATTTCCATGCATTCTTTTGGAATTGAAGTATTGCCACATGATTTACTACTGAGTAAGCAGACTGTCTATGTTACTGTTTAGATTAAACCGATAACAGAAACTTCCCACACTAAAAATTACTCCTCATCACCCTAATTTTGAAATTAGAAGACAGATCAGGCAGTATGTTTGCCTTAGGAATGCATGAATCTGCCTACATCTGCGTTTTACTCAATCCCTAAGTGGCTGACATGTCACCGTGTCCCATGAACATGGCAGATTAGTCTGAAATGCACTATATTTGCCTCAAAGGCATAATCAAAAAGGAAAAAAAGATACCTTTTGGGAATACATAACAAAGCTTAAAAGCATTCTCAAACTGTATTTCTAAAAGACCTCTAACTCACAGAAAAAAATCCCCAAAAGTTCGTGGCCATGCTGAATTCACTACACAAGATAGAATGATTGGGTAATTGTGTCTGCTATAAGTTTGATAGTCCTGTGATCATTATGTGATGACCTGAAGTTTGAAAAAAAAATTCCAGCTATAAGCCCAGATTATAAAATGGCCTTTAGTGTCCATTTTGATATTGTCATTTGCTCTGGGTTATGTAGAGACCATGAACAGTGGAAAAGGACTTGGGGGTGCTGGTTGACAGTGGCTGAACATGAACCAGTGTGTGCCCAGGTGGCCAAGAAGGCCGATGGCATCCTGGCCTGGATCAGCACTGGTGTGGCCAGCAGGAGCAGGGCAGTGACCGTCCCCCTGCACTCAGCACTGGTGAGGCCACAGCTCCAATCCTGTGTTCAGTTCTGGGCCTCTCACTGCAAGAAAGACATTGAGGGGCTGGAGCATGTCCAGAGAAGGGCAGCGGAGCTGGGGAAGGGTCTGGAGCACAAGTCCTGTGAGGAACAGCTGAGGGAGCTGGGGGTGTTCAGCCTGGAGAAAAGGAGGGTCAGAGGGACCTTATCACTCTCTGCAACTGCCTGAAAGGAGGCTGTAGCTGGGGGGGGTCAGGGGTCAACCTCTTCTGGCTAACAACTGACAGGAGGAGAGGATGTGACCTCAAGCTGTTCTAGAGGAAGTTCAGGTTGGATATCAGGAAGAATTTCTTTATTGAAAGTGTGGTTAAGCATTGGAAGGGGCTGCCCAGGGAAGTGATGAAGTCGCCAACCCTGGAAGTGTTCAAGAAATGACTGGACTGACATCTATAGTTTACTTGACAAGGTGGAGATCAGTCAAAGCTTGGACTCAATGATCTTGGCAGGTCTTTTCCAAACTAAATGATTGTGATTCTGTGAACATCTATCAATACACCTGATTTCTTCCTTCCCTGCAGAAATCTTGTGTACTATGACTTTTCAACCCTGCAGCAATGTTCAGAGAGCCATTACTTGATTTTTTTACTGAGTACAAGGTTTTATAGTTGTTATGTGCTTATGTTCTTTAATAGTTTTTTAAAGAGCAAAGCATTTTGGACCTGAGCTTTACAAATAGGTCTAAATAAACATCTTGTATTGCTTCTCAATGTATTGAGCAAGGCAGAATGCTGGATCTTCTTATGGTGTGTTTATACACTAGGAATAAGAGGTTTCAGCAGATTGATTTTTCTTGTTTTCTGACATTTAGGATGTGCCTGATTACATACCTGTTGTATTAATTAGAAAGCTTGCCAGCCATCTTCTACAGGCTTTTATTTCAAGCTATCACTGAAAGTTCTTCATGCACTGAATAATGCAGGCTGTGTCTGAAGCTACTTCTCTCCTGTTCCATACAGTTGAGATATTTTTGACCAAAGGCCCTTCAGCATTACCTTCTGTGCTTGAGTGAAATAAACAAACCAACCCATGAAATCATCAGCTTTCTTTGAGCTCTGCTGCTGTGATTCAGCTCTGTACAGGTATCATATTTATAGTTTTTAAATAATGTTTTGGAGGTTGAAGTGCCTGGCCATGGCAGCTCACCTGTATTTGGAAAGCTGAGACCTCCAGCCCCTGCAAGCTTTTCTCTTGCCTACGAGCTGCTCCGCAGTGGTCCAAGAAACATGAAAGATCAAACACTTGTCTCATGTTTTCAAAGATCTCAGCTGTATCTACAATTGGGACTAGCCTTTAGGGGTGGAGGATGTGTGTTTCTTAATACCTAGTCCATGACAGAGGGAAATGTGGTCTAAGAAGCTTTCAGTTGATTTCATGGCACTGGTTATATATGTGCATAATAAATGTACATAATAATTTCTGATCTCCAGCTGTTTCTTCAGCTGCACTGCTGCTATGGTTTTTCATGCTATATGTGCAACATTGAAAGTGAGACCTAAATTTGTATTTTCTGATAGCCATTGCCTTGTAGTACCTTAGCTGGGTTTTTTTTTTCTTTTTTTTCAAGTAGGTCTCTATCCATTACCTTTGCTGGGAAGGTAAGCTGCTTTCCTGTGTTCCCACCTACACCCAAACATTCATCTCAGTTACCAGTGATGTGTCAGTAACATGAAGAGCAGGGTTCCTACAGGGATCCTTCATTTCCGTCCTCTCCTCCCTGCCCAAACTTAAGGTTGGTTTATCTGCAGAGCAGGAGAGTATGAGGCTGCACTCCACCCATGCAGTGCAACTTCAAGCACACATTTCTTGCCTTACATGCTGTTTGTGGCAGGCTGACCTTTCTTTCCTTCCGAGAAGTCAGCGTTCAGCCACAGAGCTAATATCCAAAGCCCTCCCAACTTTCCACGGCTCAAAAGCCTGTGAGCACACTGCCAGGCTGGACTGTCAGCATTGCTGGATTTATTGGTTTGTACTGCTTTGTGTCATGGTGACCTGACTTGAACAGAGATTTGCTTTTAGTTTAGTTCTCTTTTTCCCTTGGAAGATGAAAAGGAAAAAACTCTAATATTTTAGGTATTGTTTGGTTCAAAATTTACGTGTTTTTTTTTTTTTTTTTTGTTTGGTTTTTTTTTTAATGAATACTATTAATTTATTAGATTGATGTTATTTGCATGCAGAATGGTACTGTAGCTCCTCAGATGCTTGGACAGAAACATGCTGTAAAAGGTGGCTGCACAGATATTAATAACTAAGTTAAAATTTATCTGTCTGTTTACCTTAAAGAGAAAATAAATAACCCACAGAAAATAGTCTTTAAGTGCTGTTGGAATCTATGCAGCAGTTGCATAACTTCAATTACATGAGCAGTGCTGCTCCCTTCATGATTTTTTCACTCACATTTAGGAATTGTTTTCCCTAGGTTGAGCCCACAGTGCTCTGTATGGGGCATTTAAGCATGTATAGAGGACATCAAAGAGTGGTGAGCTTTCATTTAATTCTAGCATATCCTTTAAAACTGGCAACATTTCAATTTCTTGCTGGTGTGGGGTGGACTCATTATAAAAATACCATCATGAACCTTTTAGTCATAGATCACGTTTTCTGGCCATGAAAACTAAGCTACCTTTTCACCTCTATGGGTACAATAGTTCCACCAATTTAACATTCAGGCATATCAGTGAGGAAGTTCTCACAGTGTCATTTAAATAGTCTCACTCTATTGCATTTTCCCACAATCAATTCAAATACCTACCCAGCCAGTTCATGAATAAAATCTCCTTTTGCTTTGTGGAAGAAAAAAAAAGAAATAAATCATTGTCAGGAGATCAGAACACTACATCACTGAGCTTCAAACAAGGGGCTAGATTGAATGAAAAGCAGGTAGAGAGCATAATAAGCACCTTTGACATCGCATCAGAAATAACTGGGCAGAGAAGTCCAGAGACCTTTGTGTTATACAGGTGAGATTTATATGAATATCACCAGAAGTTGCTCATTCCAGGGATGTACAGTTCTCCCAGAGGCCTATTTTTCATATGCTGGATGGGAATATAGCAATGTTCTTACATGTCATACCTGGTATTGTTGGGTGATGTCCAGTCTGGGACTCTAATCTGCAATATCTCCAGTTGAGAGCAATGTTCTCATCATGGTGCTGCTCAAAGAAACTGATTTATTCTGGCAGGCCTGTCTTGGTTATATGGAGCATGAATAAGGGAAGCACCAAACCAACAAGTGGAAGGCAGTATGAATCCACAAAGGTGTGGATGTGGTCTTACTGAGAGTATTTGAAAAAGAAACACCTGGCTACCTGCAATTAATATGTTCCCAACCATTTCCCCAGATTCCAACAAAATTCCTAAGAGTAAAACATGGATTTTGATGGCCCATGTAGGCATATTCTGTTGTAGACAAAGGATAACACACTTGATAAAAGTTTACCACTGTTAAATAGAAAAAACTGTGACATGATGCTGTCAGGACAGGCTCTCAGCTCGCCTGTGGGGCATTAAACACAACAGATGGGAATATCATCTTTTGGGACTGTCACACCACACATCAAGCATTGGTCAGCTGAGGATGCCAAGGCTTTTCACTTGAAAATTTAGATGTTTTGGATCCTAAAGCTCAGCTTACAATATAGTCACACTGCACTGGCCAATTCACTTCTTACAATAATTTTACACTCTCACATCCCTAATTGCTGTTACAAGCAGTTCCTAGTGATGGCTACAGCCAGCTTAGGCTTTACTGGGAGACAGAAACTGCTTCCCTTTCTCAAGCTTCAAAATACAGGTAATTTGTCTATTTGGCTGCCCAGAGCCAAAAGGTTGCACAAATCTGACATAAAAAAAACCCAAAAAGAACTCAAAAATCTGATAATTTGAAAATACTACTTTATGAAGTTTTCCACTTAAAGTATCATTAAAGCATTCCCTGAAGACAGACATTAATTTTAAGAAAAACTACATGATAGAGGAAAGCACAAACCAAAGCTGGGCACTCCTGGAATGCATGATCTGTTGAAGTTTCTGAATATCTTACAGCCTCTAAATCCTAGTTTCCATATTTGTGAAACTTTTATTCTCCCTTCCTTACTGTGCCTTCAACACACCTTCTCCCAATGAGTTTCTTGGATGTGTAATACATTAACACTTCGTAGTCTTTGTAATCCTTAACGGAAAAATCTGTAGAAAGACAAATAATCCTTAACTGTGAGACATCTTTGGACTGATCTTCATATTTCTCTGTATTTAACATTCAGGATCATGATAGATACAATTTTGCTTTGCTGCAATTGTTTTTATTTTTGGAAAAAAAGACTTGTATAAGATTTCTGTATTTTCCTCTTGAGGAGCTTTCATCTCTATATTTGTACAACTGAAATAATAGCTTCAAATATTTTTGCAAAGGTGTTGTCTAGCTACATTGTGTTGTGTCCAATAAACTGGGGATGTACTTGCTTTGTAGTAGTATGAGAAGTGTTTAAGATCTTCAAGAGATGTAAAAAAATCCACTAGACTGAGTGTAAGCTAAAGCTGCAGAATGACACTGCTGTCACTGGACACTGGGCTGCAGCTAGCAGTACCAGGCTGGTGAAGCCACTTGTGCTGCCATCCTACAGAGCAGCTGCTGGCAGGCTGATTTTGGGGGGAATACTTCAGCACCTCCAGGTTAGAGATGATACACACTGATTAGTTACTGAGTTCAAACCTCAAATGGTTGGGACAGTGTAGGGTGGGGGGGCAGAATTGTCTTCCACATTTTTTGCCATTCAAACCTTCTACAAGACAGGATACAATAAAACCTTATTGATTTATTTATATCTTTCTTTATTCTTACATGGAAGATCGTGACTTTAATCAAAACTACAACAGTCAACCTGCCAGCTGATAGAAGCATCATAATAAGTTACACTGCATTCCTGATCTCCTGGCATAAACACACACAAAGGGAAAGTTTATTAAAAAGCCTGCCCTGCAGTGCAGAAGGTCCAAGCGCAGCAGCATTAGCAAGAGGTGCTGATGTGGAAGCAGAGGCCGTGGCTCTGTGGAAGAGGTGCTGGCATGGCACTGCTGGTCCAGATCAGCAAGAATACACCTGAGTAGAGACACCATTCGCACAGCAATCTACACATTGAGTAATCATTAATTTGTAACTATTTAAAAGCCTGGCTTTGAGAATAAATTGTCCCCAGACTTTGCAGAGGCAGTCCACACCAAGAACTGGAGATTTCTGCTGCCAGAATTGGTCAGTGCCAGATCTACCCTCTGAGGTGCAAGGTGCAGCACACTGCAGGATGCATCCATCCACCATCCATCCACCCAGGGATCCTCAGTCATGGGGAAGAAGAGCTTTTCTTGTTGCTGCTCATTGACCAGGTGTAACCTTTCCTTGGCTGCACCAACAGGGCACATCATCCCTGGCTTTTAAGGAACTGACTCCAGTGCTCAGGTGATCCTTCCCTCATCCTTAATGTGTTCCACTTTCCACCCCACTGCCTTGTGATGTAGTGTGCAACAGGCAAAGGAGTTGGACCTGCAGCCTGGTGAGGGGCACAGACAGAAGGGCTGGGAAATTCCAGGTTCCCTCCATCAACAGGAGAGACCACCAACTTCCTTTCCTGTTCCAAGGAAATGCTAGCAAAAAAATGGACTGTTGGTTTAGATGTCATGCCTTTCTAAGGACGTGCTGCAGTGTTAGTGTGCCCTTAGGGGAGGATTAGTCATGCCAACACCAGTACTCATGGACATAATTTCCATATAATACAGAACATCTTGAAAGGGATGTTGTAGTTTCATTTCTGAATGTCCTCGTTCTTTTCATTTGATATCTTGGATGTTACCACTGCTCCATGTACACATCACAAACAATTTGACAGTGCTGGGACTTACCACACAGATCATTCAGTTTCCAAATTAGTTTAGTTTTAAGCATTCCATGCAGTGTAAAACAACTGGGGAAGACATTTAGTCAGTACAAAAATACATTAATTTCTTTTAAGTGGAAGCTCTGTTAGCAGCTAGCACACAGAAGAAAATAATCTTATAAGGTCTTTGAGACACTTCAAGGTGTTGAAGTTAAAAAATGTGGTCCTACTTAAATATGCATTGTGGAGCACATCTGCATTGGTACCTTAATTTAGGCCCCCATTATTTACTTACACAGCAATGTTCCTCAGGTTTGTGTGTGCATATATATCCACATGTATGTATGTATGTATATATCTGTGTCTCTTTTTATCTATGTATGTATCTGCTCTGTCCCAATTCAACCTCAATGCACACCTCTTTTTCTCAAGGATAGTTTGGGGTTTTATTCTTTTCAACAGACATAGTAATAGAAGGGTATAAAGAATAAAATAATATTACTCATTATTTGACATAGGATATCTAGACCCTTTGAGGTAGAAGGTTTTACTTTAACCTTTAGCAGATAACAGTCTCCCTAAATGAGATGGGTTTTTTATTGTGACATCTCAGACTCCATAATGATGCAGATGCTCTCGAGCCTGACTCATCTCTGCACAGCACAGTGAGCTTCCTCTCATACTAACGAGTTAAGCAATAATCACTGCCTGCTCACAGGGAAGGCAGCACTGGCATTTTGTGATTATCTAAATGAAAGCAATAAGTGGTGTCAGAGATCCTGCCGTGTGGGAATTCAGATGAAACCATCATTTGCTTTCTTGTGTGTCAGTAATGAAGGTGCTGCAGCACTGGAGCCAAAGGCTGAGGTGGTGCTCTGAGGAGGTCCAGTATCCTAAATCACCCCCTGTGAGCTGCACTGGGTTTGGTGTTACCACTGTTTCACTCAGATGTTCCTGCAGGGAAGGCTGACCTAAATGTGTGCCAGGGAAAGAGCCGTGCTTGTTCCTTCTGCCTTCAGGAGAGGAGCTATTTGTGAGAGATTCACACAAATAACACCATGATAAACACTCTGTCTTGATTTTCCCTCTGGATAGAAACTATCCAGCAAAGCTAATTAGCTAAGTTTCTCATGCTGATGTGCTTACCGATATCATTATTAGGATCATGCTTACATTTGGTTTCCCAGTTCATTTAGGAAATATTTCAAGGCATCATTTGAACAAAGATGAGGAAAAAATATTAAGGCAAGGGTTTGGCAGGGGCAGACTTCGTTCTGTGTTGCTCTGAGGATAAAAATAATTGTGCTTATTTTTTTTGTATTGTCTGAACTTCAGGGGGATGGGGAAGGCACGGAGAAGAGCCCATCTGGAAATGTTACAAATAACAACTGGAAGACGGTGACACACTCCTATGGCATTCACTGCAGGTTTCTCAGGGAAGGTCTGGGGAGCAGGACATTGTGCAGAACAGCCATTTTTCCCATCAGAGGCAGGCAGTTTGTCCTAATTACAGAAAAGATACAGCCCTTCACAGGACCAAACAAAAGCATCCCTCGAGCAACAGCAGGAAATAACAAACTTAAAATGACAATTTAAGATGAGGTTTTATGTAAGGATATATTTGCATCACAGCTGCCCAGCAAAATTTGTTTGCACCTAAATGTCTCTGAGATCTCTGCTATCTACCTGATTAATTTAGATGTCCCTGGAGGGTGCACCAGGGTCCCCCAGTGTGGTTTTTGTCTTCTTCTTGCAGATTTTCCCTGCTGAGAGGCATCCTGCTTGTTTTGTGGTAATTCAGGGCTCACAGTTGTCACTACTTACACAGTCTCTGTTTCCAGCACTTTGTGCTCAGCTCAGGTGCACTGAAACCCTAACCCTTGTGAGGCTCTTGCAAACAGCACATGCTCTATTCTAGGAACCAGTTGTATCCTGTATGCCAGTTAATTTATTTGAAGGAACATTCTATGGATCAAGCTCAGGTTTCTTATCCCCCTTCTGCCTGAGTTTGGGAATTGTCCTCTGAAAGACTTCTCACGGGGCTTCCCAGCTGTCTCACCTGCTTGTGCACTATGCCAATGTTTCCCCAGGGCTGCCATGAGTGTACGGTCATCTCTGGAACATGGAGACCCCAAAGGAGCTTGGCTGGAGCCCATTGCTCCTGCCCTGAGCTCTGCTGGGCCGTGACATGTTGGGCTTCTTCCACACCCCACCCTGCCCCAAGCCTACCCAGGTCTGAACCCCCATGCTCTCAGCCCCCTGCCACCTGCTGCTGTAGCCAAAGCACAGCATTGCAAACCTTGTTTTGAAAATACCCCAAATCCAGATGTGCTGCATGTTTCCTTTTGCATGTGTGATTTTTTTTTTTGTAGGAATACAAAAGCAATGATTATCAACAAAATTAAATCACTGATGTTTTTCATTCAGATGGGACTCTAATCCCTTCTAAGGGCACCTAAGAGCCATTAACAGTAATTTTAAATGAAATAGACCCGTGCTGGGTCTAACCCGTTGCTGGGTCTAACTAATCAGTTCCTCAATTATACTGGCAGAAAGATGTATTCCAATTACCAAAGTACTTTCAAGTGAATTAAGACTCCTTTCTGTACTGGCTGTGGAGGTCACTCAATGTTCCCATGAATCCCTGCATGTTTACATTAAAAAAGCACACCATGATCTTTGGCAAAGGCACTTGCTCTAGGTTAGTTCAGCTTTTGAGTTTGTTGCCATAAATACAATAGAAAAGAAGCCAAGCATTGCAAAAGAAGCCAAGAATATATTTCAATACTTTGTTTCTGTATCAGCGATTAATCCAAATGACACGGGAAAAGTTTTACAAACATGAAATAAAATTTTAAAAGATGAAAGTGCAGATACCTTATTTACCATGTTTAATAAGCTGTGTTTGTGTTAGAAAAGCTAGTTTTGAAGGAATGCATCATGCCAAAGTAATGAGAAAATGTTCTGAACCAGGACCTGAACTGACTTTGCCACCTGCTCAGTTTACACCTATGCTGTTTCCTTGGATCACTGAAGTTTTTCCTCTTTAGGCAGAAGGCTGTGGCCAGCCTGGCTCATCTCAGCACACATTCTATACCAAAGCAATTCCACACATCACTTTCTCCATAGTCGACATTGAAGCCCAAAATACTAATTTTTCCAAACATGAGAATCATGCCCTGTAAAGTGCTTTAATGCAACCAAGTAATGAAATGTGTCTTCACCCTTTCTGGTAAGAAGCACAGATGTCTCACCCCTTGAGAGTTTGAAATTAGGTGTTAATGTGGTAATTCAACACAGTTGTGTTGATTCAACAGCAATATAAGTCTTTTTACATTTAAATGTTTAATGAAATGTCAAAATATAGCATATCAGACAGAACATAGGTTTCCCAGAAAAAAAAAAATCGTAGTTATTCCCTGATGTCAAGTAAAATGGGACACTGTGAAAATTAGTATGAGAACTATTTTAGAGCTTAGTCTAGACTCCAAAGTAGTGTGCATTCACTCACTCTTGCAGATCAGGACCTCTAAAGCTGAGAAGCCTTCATCCCCATGGAAAAGAGCAGAAAACGCTAACAGAAAACACAACTTTCTTTTTTTTTCAGATTTTTAACATAAAATCAGTAATGAACTGTCATTTTTTATGAACTATCAAAATGCAGATACTCTCTATTTCCTCTTGTGCCTACTCACAGTGCAGAGCTGGGCATCTGTGGCATTTCCAGCTCCTACCGCTCCTGCTTTCATGGCCCCCAATAGGAGCTGAGGGGAATCAAATCCCAAGTGCTGGTGCCAGAGGGAGCTGTGGCAGTGTTGATACAGGCACAGGCACAGCCCAGCTCGCCAGGCACAAAGAGCAGCAGGGCAGGGCAGCTGCCTCAGGGCATCTGTTCCTGCACTTCCCTGCTTCCCAAAAGCCCCCGTGGCACCCGGGAATGTTGCAGGGAGTGATGGTGACAACTTCCATTGCTATTGTTCCACACTACACCCCAGGGGTGATTCTCTACACTTAAAGTCAGGGCACTGAGCTTCAGCTCAGCTCTAACCCCTTGCTGCAGCCCCTCTACTTCTCAGGTTTTTCCAGCTGAACTAATACAGCCAGAAGGGGCTTTGCCAGCTCAACTGCATCCCTTGGTCCCAAGGGGAACCTTGCCTTATCCCTGGCCCCATCCTGCCTGGGACACCAGGATCGCAGCAAGGTGCAAGACAGTTTGGTGACTGCAGGCTGCAGGTCATGTTTTGATTCCTGAGAGTCCACATCTCTCAAATCCTCAAGCAGGTAGAGCTGTGAAATAAGGCTTCACCTCAGAGCAGTTGTTAGAAAGCATCAGAAGGGAAAGACACTTTTTCCATCTGGTCTGTGCTGCTTGGCTTCTCAACAGTCTCATTT
This sequence comes from Vidua chalybeata, assembly GCF_026979565.1. Classification (NCBI taxonomy): domain Eukaryota; kingdom Metazoa; phylum Chordata; class Aves; order Passeriformes; family Viduidae; genus Vidua; species Vidua chalybeata. The sequence goes on along the minus strand of NC_071531.1, from coordinate 85,068,376 downwards.
TTACTTACAGCCACTGTATTGGTGTTTTGTTTCTGTCTGTCTCTGATGTGCCCCTGGGCACAGCTGTGGGCACAGTGCCCGCACAGAAGGAGGCTGGCTGGCAGGCAGGAGCCACAGCAGCCTGAGCGTGCCAGGGGCAGGAGCTGGCAGCTGGCAGCCATGGACACAGGAGCAGTATCCATCCTCCCTGGCCTCCTGCAGTTTTCTGCACTGACCAAGCACAAGCACAGTGAACAGGGAAAGAGTTTATCAGTTGGCTGGTTTGACCTTGTTTTAAGAAACACAGGTTTTTTTAGTCTGTATCATAACAAAGCCTGATTGCTTCAGGGATATTAAAGTCCCCCAAGTTTCTGGTGAGTTCCTGCAGTGAAAAGGCAAGGCGGGCCATCTCACAGCTCCCTTTGCCAGGGGCACAGCTGTAACTCCAGCCTGATGACTGTAAAAACTGAGGCAAAAAATTTTGGAGAGATTCTGGGGAGGGCATGCAAGGGAACTTGCAGAGGCCACTGTACTCCCTTGCTTCCCCCACCTGGCAGTGCTGTTGGAATGGACCCACGGAAGGCTCTCCCACAAGCCCATCCACCTGCTGAATTCCAGAGGCAAAGACATCATCAGTGAGATTCTGCCATGCCAGGGCTCTGCTTCTTGCTACCTAACATCCAAAGCTGTCATTTTCTTTTCCTCAAGAGCCACATCTTTGGAGACTTCTAAGTGTATGACAGACTATTGTCTGGTATTCACATGTCCACCTACGTAAAGCATCGTCAGGGCTGAAATGTTACTCTAAAATGCAGGTATGGATAGAAGTAGAACCAAAGTGTTATTACTTGGAAAAATGTAAGAGCTGAACCAGACCCCAAATTTAAAACAAATAAAAAACCAGTTTGCGTATAAAGGATTTTTATTTTGAAAAACATTTTTTCAAATTTTTGAAATACAGTGTAAAGTACAACATAGAATTATGTCTGCAAAGTCAGCTTATGCATGTCATGCTAGTTATTTACATGTAGATATATACAGAGTGCAGATAATTATTGAAACCACACTACAAAATAAACAGAGAGTTCAAAAAGATAATTTAGTAGGACTTTATTAAATAGATATAGTTATTGATTGTATATATATTCCTATTAAAATACCACATAGTATCTAAAGTAACCCCTATAAACTCTAATACCTCCAAAATTGCCATAAATATGATTGAAAATTAAAACTATCCATGTGACTTGTTCAGCTGTTCTGCCCTTTGCTCCAACAGAAACTCTTGCAGAGATTATGGTGCTATCTTTAGTGCCAGAGCTTTGATGACAATTGCCAATAAAACACTTGCAGAAAGCTCAGAGGCAAAACAGCTTTCAGCTGAGGCATCCAAGGGTTGGAGCACTGTGCTCCACACTTAAAACAACGAGAATAATATGATGGCTTCTTATTAAACACTGCCACACACAGGACAATTAAAGAACTGATATGATCCTCAGTGACTGAATTAGGATACCAAGCACCTTATTAAATCAAAACAAAGCAAACTCCCAAAGCCCATGCAAAATCTTAAACAAAAAGAAAAGAGACCTCCCAATGGGTACAGACACAGCCTGACTGACAGTGGACTTTAGCAGGAGCAGGAGCTGGATGGGCTGCAGCAGCAGCACCATCTTCAGGCCTCTGTGACCAGCCAGAGAGAGACCAAGGCTGTCTATGCTTTGATCTCTGGCCACTGAACGATTCAGCCAGGCCTCTCTGCTGAAAGAAAGGACAACGCCAAGCTGGATCATAGATTATCCCATTAGCAGAATATTCCATCTCCTTTCTAGGGGCTTCTGGCCAGCAATACCTCACTATAAATTGCCAAAGGTCTGTCTTTGACTTCACTAGAACTTTGAAAGCTTCCATCAGTGGAGAAGATCCATCCCAGTCTGGAGGATGTGCTCCCCAGCTGGGATTTCTCTTCTTGCTGCTCAAGCCAAAATTGCACAACCTTCCTCCTTAGGAAAAGAAATATTAAGAACAATGTGCTTTTTAGTTACATTATTTAATCTGATGCAATCTTATTAAGTAGAAAATAGGCCAGGGGAGAAAAGTAAATTAAAAAAAATTCCAATTACAGCCATTCAGTGCTTTTTTTTTGTTGTTGCAATTACTGCTCTGAACTGCAGAATTTTACAGCTTTTCCTCTCCTAACATGTCTTTACTAAAGGCATATTACAATTCAATCCAATTATAGGCAAAGAATAGAGATTAGCACCAGAAAATATATAAAAGGAAAATAAGTTACTATTACTCTCAAAGAATAGTGCTGGTCAGGAAATCTGTGCATTTTTTTTTCCAGAAATAATTGTACAATGAATATTATAGATTAGTTAGGGACATAAGTGATAATGATGTTTTAATTTAACAGTTTTATTACATATAAATCTAAATGCCAAGGCATGCCATGGCAAGGACATTTTAATACTGAACGCATAGGAATTACACACAAAAAAGTAATCTTTATCATCATTAATAAAAAGTGTGAATATAGAATATTAATATACTTTACATATTTATCATACAATATATCCTTCACACTATTAATTTGATTCATGTTGTGCTGCAACATGTATCAAAAGGTTTAACAAAGAAAAAACATGGCTAATTATATGCTGTGGGTACAGACATTAGTACAGACAAACAACAACAACAATGTATCATCTACCTTGAGTTCTACAGTGATATTTGGAACAAACCTGCTGCATCCTTTTAGGAAGGATAGTAATAATAATAATAGTAATTATTTTTAGAAGTGTTTAACTTTTGCTTGTAGAGTGAGTCTGATTTCCATGAAAAATAGTAAATCACTACTATGAGATAATTTAATTCAGATTGCCTAATTTTCTGATAAGGCATTATCAAAATATTATATCTCCACTTAAATGTTATATGGATTTCTGATTCTTTGCTATTGTCAGAAAAGATTTTCGGTCAGGCCTGAGAGTATCATCATTAGAGAAGCTTTGGTGCTGCCCCCTACCCCACTTCAGTCTCTGCACCCCTACTTACTCAGCTTTCTGGTTTACTGTTCAGCTTCTTGTAGAGATAAAGTCCCTCTTGAAAGGCAGGGAAGGGTTGGGGCACCCACAACCCAGCAGTGAGACCATACAGAAAGTGCTACTATGTGCTGCAGAGGAGAGTACAAGAAAAAACATAGAGTTCCAAAAATGAAAACCCCTACTCCTGGAGAGTGAGTGGCTAACTGTAAGTAAGAATGGGCATGACATTTTTCAGATGGAAATGTCATTTTAAAGCTAAATGACTTGAAAATTATTTATGGCTAGTTTGGAAGATGGGCCTGACAAAGCTGCAGAGCATTACAGAGGAAAATACAGATTTGTTTTGTGAGCAGCACATGAATGGAATCCAGTTTCTTATGAAGTTGTCTTCTCCAATCCTAAATTCGGTCTAATGTGAGATGAATGTGTGGGAACACATGAAACACCTCTCCTCCACAGGGATTCCTCCAGGTCTTTCTACAACCTTCCCCTCAGCCTTCACAGGCTCTACTTAATCTGTAACTGAACTTGGCAGTTCGTCAAAATTTTTAATGAACTTGGCATCTTTGACTTCTCTAGCTTGCACTCAGATCAGCTGCTTTCAAAACACAGTACTGGAGAATTGTGAGACACATACAAGGGATGTGAAATTACCTAAGCTTAGGGTTTTTTTTCCCACTTTTTTTTAAATCAGGCTAGAACAAAGCAAGTAAGAGCAAACATTTTTTACATTTTCTATTTCACAATTCCTCAAGAATTTCACAACAATTAAATTGCTCTTAAGAACTATGAGGAGTCATCAAAGGATGTTCAATACAGGTTTGCTACTGACCCCATGCAAGAGACAGAAGCTGGGATTTTTTCCCTCTGATCACTGCATTTTTCTGCCTGTGTGAGATGTGCTGGGCTCCCAGCCTCTGCTCAAAGTTCTGCTTCCCTTTCTGCTCCTTTTGGCCGGCAGCAGCACTTCTCCTGGGAAGGTCACCAGAGACAAACCTTTTGGCAGCCTACAGTTTACTGATTGTAAAATACACAACCAAAACCATGCTGGTCTTCTCAGGGCAATGGCAGTCTTAGGCATAGGTTAGACTAAGCAAACTTGGCGTGCCTTAAAATAAAGATTCAACTAGCTGAGGAAAGACCTTCACTTCCTTTCACATCTGCTCTGGGCAAATTAGATGAGCACACACTTGTCTGCCTTCACTACCAGTGCCATTTGGAACAACCCTTCATCACAATGCACTGGGCACAGTCTGGATTTAAGATGAAGTGAAACATGTTTTAGGATTAATAAAACAGTTTAGGGTGAAGAAAGAACCCAGGGCACTCAGTCACTAATGCACAGGGTCTGTCGTCAACTGCCTGCAGCCAGTCTTGCTCAGACTCCCCCTATGAAAAAAACATTTTTGGAAGGATGTTCTTCGAGCCTCTTTCTTTCTCTGATCATCACTCAATACTTGAATTAGAAGATCCTGCAGGGCTCTGCCACCAGCCTGAAATCCAGCAATTGCTCTGAAGAATTCATACCCTACATATAAGTAAATAGAGTTCTGATGTGCTTCTTGTGTTGGCAATGAATCTTACTTTTCAATTTAAACAAGAGAAAGGCCATGGAAAGAAAAAAGCAGCAGGTAAAAAAGTACTGATGTTTTTAGCCCTAACAGCAGCTCTTCCTTAAACTTTCTTCAAACAGGGCACAACTTGGAGATCAACAGATGGTTTGTATGTTGATTTCTGCAACTGAAGAAAAAACTGAGCTTTGACAGATCTATGAAACTAAGCCTAGATAGTTCTGTGAACCAGTGAATTCTTTTGGAAGCACTGGTGTTGAAGAAATACTAAGATGGAGGTTAAATGTCACTGTTTTCAATCAGGAATGGTAAGTAGCTAAGCAAGCAGTGCATGTTTTCCCTTAAAGTATACAAGAAAACTGCTCAGATTCAGAAAGCCACTTAATGGTTTCTGGGGTTTTCTTTGACTTGGTTTTATTTTTTTTTTTTGTTTGTTTGTTTGTTTTTGTTTTGTTTTCAGTCCTATCAGGAGCAATCAATAGATCTTTACATCACCTTTAAAAAGTAAGGACTTTTTATTCTGTGGAAAGAGAGAATATTTGTCAAATATTTTAGCAGAAGTCAGGAGAAATAACACTAACTTCTTTAATTGCTACATGGAGCTTTTAGCATTCATAGCTTATAAAACGGGCTAGTTCACAGGTCATTTGTCTTACTTGCAATGGAAAAAGAATGAGTTACAATTTATCTCAGGTTTCAAAACATACTGCTGTTTTTCACTGCTCACTTCACATGACTACCAATCAGTCCAGATTCAGCATCTCCTTGTTTTCTACAGATGTTCTGGGACACAGAGAGAGTATCTTCCAGATGATGATTATCACAGAAATAAAAGTTGTTAATATTATCTATGCTGATACAGAAAGTAGGAAAGAAATCTACTAAGTATTTGAATGAAACATTCATTAAACATATCACATTTTGAATGAGCACTCACTGCACAGACAGTGTATAAACTGGTATTATCAACTGTATAAATTCTATACCATATTGTAGCTCAATGACTAACAGAAGTCCCAACTTCTGATTTATGGTAAAGTCATTTCTTATTTGAAATGATTAGGATCAATTTTAGAATCAAGTTTTCTAAGGGAGAATTCAGATCACAATAGAAGCAGTACTTACATTATGAAAAAGTCCACGATTTTCCATATTAAAAATCATAGATTAAAAGAAATGTCAGAGTGCATTGCCTCTAAATTTCACATTTCTGTGAGCAACATCCTTGGACCTGAAAGTCTGCAGCTAAATAGCAATTTTTTTTTTAATTTTATTGCTCTAGTGTTCCTTACCCATAAAAGAAGAACAGAACAACCTTTTGCAAACAATGGAAGTTATTCAAACAGAGTACCGTCCTCAGCACAGAAACTGTTAACTGTTTCATCACATTCTGTTCCATTGGCAGGGAGCTTTGTAACCTGCAGCTGCAGCATCTGAAGGAAATATACCACTCAGCTAAGGGGCTGATCCCATATCTGTGTCAGATAAAAATCATAGTGCTTATTATTTGTTACCATGGATACCATGAAGATATTGCTGTCCACTAAAGATTACTAGAGGAAGACAACATAATTCTCAGGAACTAGTCCTGTTTTGCCTTCATAAGTTGCCTTTAACCAGCCTGGTTCCACTGATGGATACACTGCAAAAAAACCATACAATTTTTAACACTGTTAAGAAAAAACATACCATTTTTAACACTGTTAAAAACCCCATACATACCACATACATTTATTTAGATGGCATTTATTCAAGAGCAACTGAAAAATCAGGGCAAAATCTGACAGCTAAAAAGGGAATTATGCCCCCATTTTGTGATACGGTTCAGTTTTTTATAGGTTCTTTTTTAATACATAAGGCAATGTAAAACGAATCTTACCATTAGAAAATATTGCCCCCTGTGGGAAAGACAGCTCATGACTATGCTCAGCCTTACAGGAATACATGGCTTTTGCTTGTCTGAAAGAAAAAATACAGGCTTGCAATAAATGAGATGACAAGGAAAAAGGTATAAAGGAAATTAAAACCTGGGAACTACAGGAATAAGCATATGTACAAATGCTATATGATAATGACTGCAGTTCAGAGGAGTAGAATTATAGTAGCTAATAACTTCAAGCTTAGTGGAGTTAACAAGCATGTTATTGCAGAAAAGAGACTGACATCCCACTTAGATATTTAAACAGGAATATAATTTGGAACTTTTAAAATGAAGTTGCCATTCAAATAAGTACTGAAATGAGCATACTTTTTGAAGCAAGCCATGGACTGCCTGGAGACAAATTCAAAAGTGATCATCAAGTTATTAAAGGTCTAAAAACTTGACCTGCGAGAAACTATTGTTAATAGGACTACAGAGGAAAATAATATTTAGAAAGTAAACTTGAGACAAAAAGGAGTCATGATTCTGTCCCAGAGAAGGTGGACAGAGAAAGCCACCTTGTAGGGTCTGGCACTATGATTCTGCAAAGTACAAAATGAACGTTTGAACATGAAGATGGAAATTAGGAGCTCTCTTTAGATTCCTGCACTTCATCTAAGACCTTGACTTTAACTTACACACTCAGAAAAATTTTACATGAGCCACCAATTTTTCTGGATTCCTTTAGACCCACACTACACTAAGTGAAGATGAACTTGTTGATTATTTCACCTTTGTGTGATATAATGGGGAATTGCCAGCTGATGTTTCCTTCTAGCCAGGATTTATCTCAATGACCCAAAATGTGACCTGTGGCAAAGCTTAAAATTTTCTGCATACTTTTTGAGAGTGTGTATATGCAAGTGGCATGTAATCTATCATGTTTTTCTCAGAAAATAGTGAGATAAAAGAGTTACATGATAGATTAATTAACAGTGCCACATCATAAGCATTATCATCATTCATTTGAACCTTTAAAAGTGTATGAGAGTGGATGGACATATTCTGAAGTTTTTATGTGAGAGCTTTCCAGAGATGATTTGTCCCTCTGAATAAAAAGCTTTGCTGTTGGTTCTCTGACTTGACTGGACTAAATGGCATGTTTTGCCTTCATCTTAAGAGAACTAATGGCTCTTCAAGGGTTACATTCTCAGGATGAGATTTTCAGAGGAGATCAGGAATTTTGAGTTGTACAATATCCAAGGGGCAGTTTATTTTCAGGGCCCTGGAAACATTTCTGATTTTTAGTACTGTCATCCTGGTTACATCCCATCAGTTAACTAAAAGAAGATGAGCACTGGATCCCTGTTTGTTCACTTTGCTTAAATGTTAGCTTGCTCTCTGGCTGGTGTAGACTACTCTGAGTAGAGTTTTCCCAAAATAACTCCTTGGTGCCTCTTGTTGTGAAGAGTTTGCCATCTACACTTAACAAGACAGGTGTCTTGATTCATTACTCTATATAGTCTGTACAAGTTTACACATAATAACCTACATAATGTATATACAAAGGGAGCTTAGATAACTTTACCGAAGGTTACACATAACTAAAATTATTTAATCTTTTTTTTTCCTCAAAGCCTTCAGAGAGCACTACAGATGTTCTAATTATGCTGACCCAAATCTGTAACACTATGACAAAACAGCGTGTTGGGATGGGTTGACCCTGGCATGACCCCTTGTTATGCAAACCCAATACACCTGTGTGGCACAATAATGGATTTTACACATATAAAACAGCAGAGTAACTGTTAAAGATTGCTGTAGTTGTAATGAACACAAAGTAGTAGGTAATGAATTTACTAAATCACAGGGATTATTTCAAATCTGGGTAGTTTGACTATCAAGCCAGGTGCCCATCTTAATGGGAGTAATATTGTATAATTAACAGTGTTACCTGAATAATATTGTGACAAAAGAGATTTAAGGCAATATTTAAATGTGAGGCAGAATTTCTGAAGTCATTCTTGAAATATGATGTCCTTTTTATTCCTCTTAGAAAAAGTTAAGAAATTAATGCTATTTTCTCCTCTATTCTCTAATGTCTAATAAGCTATTTTGTTTTCAACCTCCAATTTAATCTGATCCAACTATGTTTACCTTAAAAATAAAAAAAGACAAGACAACATAGACTCTGTCTTAGAATTATACAATCACAGAATTTCTAAGGTTGGAAAAAACCTCTAAAACCATCTCCTATGGAAAGAGAAAGGTTGTCAGCACTTGACATTTACACAAACAGAGAAACACAAGAAGTCTGTTTCTCAAAAGCTAATGAATGATAGTATTCTTCACACTAACCTGCTCCTGAGGCAGAGCAATTACAACCCAAAGTTATCTACAAATCATCTGTGATGGTATAATGAGTGACAGATTTAAAATATTTACTCATAATTCTGGAGCAATTTTCAAGCACCTGGTTATTGCCTCCACACTTGATTGGATTATTTAGGTTCTCATATTTGTTATTACTCATTTCAACCCTATCCATCTGGAGGCAATGCTCATGAAATGAGCTTTCAGGTTCTTGGGCATTTTGTTTGTGATTACAAATATAAACATTGTTACTGATGGTGTTAATGTTGTGCTCCCTAGAAACAGGGCTGTTAAAAAAGCACGTGGTAATATCACCATCATCAGTTCTTTTAAGATTATGCTAATAACCTTAGAGGAGTGTGATTCATGTTGTTTAGGGCAGAGGGAAAAAAAAGCAACTTCAGAAAATGTTAACCACATTTCCTAGAAGTTCTTTTGTTCCATGACCTTATTGGGTAGATTCCAGATGAGAAAAATGCATTTTCCATTTCCTTACTTCCTATTATAGTTGTTTTGAGCCCATAATGATAAATATACTAGCAGTCACATCAGTAGACATCAGATCATAAATTCTTTTGCTTGACTACCCACAGTCAACAATACCTGAGGCTCTAATAATAATAGTAATAATAATTATTTTGAAAGATAAACAAGATTTAAAACTATGCCCCTGCCCTAATGACCTTTCAGTCTAGCAAGACAAAACTAGAAGAGGAATGAACAAGAAAAAGCATATGAATCTCTCTCAGATGAGTCACCAGTTAACATTATCCTACGGGAAGAAGAAAGGTTTATAAAGCCCTGGAGATGGAAGATTCAAAACCAAGCCTGAGTAAAACACACTGGTCTGGTCTGAGTAAGGCATTCCAGGTGGTTTAGGATGAAAAATATAGCATGAAAAAAAAAAAAAAAAAAAAAAGAAGAATGACTGGAAGAGAATATTTAATCATATGGGTTGGGAAGGGAGTATGAGTCTAGAGGGTTTCAAAACACCAGTCTGCTCCTATTGAAATCCCAGCCTGGCACCTAGAGATCCTCCTGAAAGGTTGAGCCTTTTGCTGTCACCTACTCCTTCCCATTTTTCTAATGAAAATTCTTCTTCTAATGCAGTTTCTCACTACAGGAGACTTGACTTCCTGTGTACTTCTAAATCAAAGTCAAGAATAAGTAGAGTCAGGGATTATGTGTTGCATTTCTGTACAGAAGCTGAAATAAACAGACCTCAGGCCTGACTGACTTACCTGACTTACCTGACTAACTGCAGCATTTGTGAAAATAGTAAGGAAGCTCCTTCACCGCTTTCAAGTGCATACTAAATTAGCGACAGAGACTGATTTCAGTGTACACAGTGGCTTAATACCATAGTGAGGGAGACTGATGAGTAATAAACTTCAAATCAGGAAATAGGAAGACAGAAGTCAAAGTAACTGTAACTGGAAAAAGAGAGCACAGGCTGGACAGAGCATCAAATTTTGGTCTTTCTTGTCCAATCCTAACATATGTACTGTGGTCTCTTCTTGTCTTCCTGACTAGAAAAACCCTTTAGTGTTACAGAAGCATATACTCATGTATGCAAGGAGAGAAAACAGGTCAAATAGTTCATTAAAAAAGAGGACACACAACTCATTATAGACCTGTTGCATCATACAAAATCAGAAAGCAGGGTTGCAAACACTGCAGATAAGAAGGAACTAAGTAGGACCAGACCACTGTGGCAGTAAAATATCAAATGCAGAATTACCTGCTGGAATACAGAAAACAACATGAGACTGCAAAACCATACAGGTACTTTTGATCTGCCATCTGTGCAAAAGACCACATCAGGCAACAGGTGCTTCAAGCAGGGATGAAGTTACTTACATTCTATAATGCATAGGTAAGCAGTAGCTTAACATTTATCTTAACAGGGTAAATTACCTAGGCATAGAGTCCAACACTGTCTTGACTTGAGTATTTCTGGTATCAAACCAGGCAGTTTAAAAATAGTTTCTCTAACTTGTACTTGACCCTGCATATATTCATTGGTTAGCAGAGTTATGAACACAGGAGGCCTTTCTACTAAATGATCAGTTGTAATTACCATGATTTCTACATACTTCAGAGTCAAAAAAAAACCCCAAAAAATCCCAGCAAAGGCTATTGTGTAGTTTTAAATCAGCCTTCATGTTCATAAAATGCAGCTAAATAATAGCTGGCTCTGAATTGTAAAATCATACTCAGACTTAAGCAGCACTGTAAGAACAGCTGAGCTACTTCTGATTTCTTCCACATTCTGCCTGCTAACCTCTCATTTTCCATTCTCCTTGCTCTTCTGTTACTCTTCTGCCTTCTTACGAAGGCTGAAGTAGAGGACCTATTCAGCCTTTCAGTGTTTTCGGCTTTGTTATCCCCTCTCCACATCCATTACCAAACTGCTACTTTTTCCTTTGTCAGATTTTTGCTTCTTACATGCTTTTTATATACAGATACAGGTGGCACAGGCTCTGAAGGAACAACAGGGGAGAGTTTGAAAGAAGGAAGTAATACAAAATAAGAAAAGGAACAGTGTTGAAGACGAAATGATGCAGGACTGGTGAAGCAGTCATTGCTTTCAACTTAGGACACTGGCTTAAGAACATTTCAGACCCTTCATTTATACTTTTCTTCCTTAAATTATTGCCCTGATCTTTTCACATCCCTTTCCTCCCCTGCCACCCTCCTTTTTGTTCATCTTACAGTTCATGGTACTACACAAAACAAAAGCCTTGATTCCTGAAAGCTGCTTCTCTCACAAAATCAGTAGGCCTTTGCAGGAGAGCTTTTTCTTTCCCTCCCCTGCTACATCTGCCAGAGAGGACAGACACATTCCATGGCCACACATTTCAGGATGTTGGCATCTTCCTTTACATCTGTACTACTTTAGGCTACTACTTCTGGATTCATGGATTGACATATTTTTTTCATTGCTCAACAGTTCTGGTAAGTTGTGGGTTTATCAGTGAGTAAATCTCTGTTCTGCCTCAAAGAATTTGAAAAGCTGGGACACTGAGAAGAGATACATTTATTTACTCATCTGCTTTGTCTATTAATTGTAAGGGGAGTATTACTGTACAGAAGATACTGCTTCCTAGACAAACACTTACTGGAACATTCTAATTTCATTTAATATAAAAATTAATCAAATTCATGAAATAAATTTAAACAATTGTGAAGACAATGCCAATACTTTCTGCTGCACACTATCAAGAAGAAAGGTCAGCAGTTTCTCCAGACAGACACTGGGCCATGGAAGGTGTGATGGTAAAGACAGAAATCCTGATCAAGTTAATCTTGAACTTTCTAAAGTAGATGTTATTCCAGATCTGCCTATATGAGCAAATTACCATAAACCAGCAGGTTTGCTACTCTGCTGAAGCCATTCCATACAAACAGCTGTATGGAGAAAGTACAACACCCTCATCCCAATTTAAATACTGGTAATTTTCTCTTGTATCTGTGTCTTTAAGCAGGCAGCTGACCTGAGCTTCTCTCACAATTCCCTCAGGTGAGAGAATAACCAGACTGGCTGCTATTCTCTGTGAAATTTAGCTTTCTTTTGAAGAAAGGATGAGCTTAGTAAACCAAAACATTTCACATGCCACATGATGCTGTCCAAAAGAACAAAGCTCCAACTCTTCTCTTTCAATCTCTGAAGCCAGCAAAACAGAAAGAATTTTACAGAATGTTAAACAGTTTGTAGCACTTACCGTCCTGAAGAAACTTGTTTAAGTGAACCAGCACTTTCGAACAACTGTGCTCTTGCAGCCACTCTGAAAATAAATGCAAAGCCTTGCTTTATACTACACACACTAGTTTCACTTCTAATCATCTAAACACATGGACACATTTGAATTTTTTTTTAAATTATTCACTTTCATCCCTATTCACCACACTTTTTAAGGGTGTAACCTAACTGGGGCAACAGACTTCCACATGCTCCAGTGCCATGCTGAGTTACCCATGGAAACCTCAATATCTTGTGTTTGAAACTATATTCATGGATGTCCAATAGATATATTGGAAATGCTTTTACTGAAAGTCTATCACTATCATGCTGGAACTCTGAGCTGTGCAGAATTCTCTGTTTAAGTAAGACACAGGAGTCTGTGAATGACTACAGTGATCCCCTCCAGATACAAAGTGGAGAGGCTGAATGATATCCTGCAGTATTTGAAAAACTTCTTGATGCTCTGTAGATCTGGAAATACTTTTTCATGGGGACAGAGATATTCTGGGTCAAAGTCAGATCAGGAGAGATCTTCTGACTTTTCAGTCTTCTGAAAGCACTGAGAAACATTATTAACCCAAATCTCAATAGGCTAAATCACAATCTTTATCACTTAGAACTATCTTCCTTTCAGCATTTAAGAAATAAAACTAAACAAAAACCAAACCAAACCACACCCCAGCTGTTAAAAATCAACTATTTATCATGCAGCAACTGAAGACACTTCAGAGCTGAAGGTTGGTTTTGTTTTCTTTTTCCTTCCTCCAATTTTAGAATTCCACAAATAAAATCTGATGTTTTTTTTCTGAAATAACCACATAGACAGTAAACAGCATTTCTGCTCCTTGAAATATTAAATTCCAGAAGAACCAGAGATAGTTATACTAATCCTTTTCCTAGGAAACATTTCTACCTTGTCTCCAGTCTAATAAAGTCAATGGTAGCCTTTCAATGGACTTAAACAGACTTTGTGCCATCTCCTTTGTTTACAATTTTACCAAAACTAGACAAATAATTAACAAATACAGAAATATTAAAATCAAGTATTCATGCATACTTTTTCAATTACTTATGAACGTTTCTGGAATCACTTTACAGTAGGCAATATTGTAACAACACAAATCTCCAAAGGGCCTTAATGACTTACACAGATCCTGGTCTTTGATAGCCATTACTTGATGCAGTATCTAATCTTAATCTCCTGCACATTTTGGGAGGCAAATCAGGGTTTGGTGGAGCCTTTAGTGTATCTTTGGTATCTGTAGAAGATAAGCTCTGTATAGATCCACTGCAGCTTTTGTTACCTAAAGAAAACATCAAATTATAGGGAACATTAAAGCTGATTTCAAGTTGTTACAAAATATGTATAACTGTGCTAAGCAAAGGTTGTGCTGTTGTTGAGGCTTTTTTTTTTTTTTTTAGGAGTCAAAACAGGTAGACAAACTACTTATTAAGAACGAGAAAAAACTATCTTTCAGGCAAAAAGCCAGGAGAAAAGAATCAACCGAAAGAATGAGGAAATGACACTAAAATTGAGAAGGCTAAAAAATTATATTGCAATTACATGGCTAGACAGTACAATCACTAAAAAGTGACAATGTAAGCATTATAAAGCAGCACTTTGCATAAAATTGAAAAAAATCACTGGGAAATGGTTCTCAGGAAGTCAACTGATCAAAGCAGTGTGAAGTCAGACCACAATAATTTGTATGAATTAACATTTTGATATCCACAAAAGCTTCATGAAGTTAAAAAAAATATACTTAGGAATAAATGACCATGATTTGCCTTAAACAATTGCCACTGTAAAGCAAATCTATATGTGTACAGACTGTATAGCACATAAAAGAAGTCTTTTAATGAATATAAGCTATGTCTACATGTGTCCTTCCAGGTGATTTATCAGTGGGCCATCCATATCCATGGATTCTCTGCAAGAAGAAAACTGCATCTGCTTCTCTCCCTGTGCCAAAGACCAACCAATGCTTAATAATGCTTTAAAAACTGTCAAAATACAGAGATCCCAAATATACAAGCACAATACCTCTATTACTAGTATTTCTAATCTATAGTATTATTCTGAATCAAATTATAGATGAATTGTAGGAAGATAGAGAGTGATCTAAATTTGAGAAACTTTTTTTTTAAGCTGTGTGAACTATGCAGGTTATAAGCAGTGGAAATATGTCAGAAGCAGTTTCAAAACTGAAACAACATACCACAAAAATTAAAAACAAGCAAACAAACTTTACTAATGAGTATCATTAGCTTTCAGACACAGCTCTTGTTTTTTGATGCATAAGTTAATACTGATGTGATAAAAGACCTTGGAAATTACCTTCAGCTGATGGAAGTGATCTAAGGGAAGATGCTGAAGACCTTTTCAGCCCAGACAGACTGTAGGAACTCTTTTTGGTCAGATCTGTTGGTGGAGAGGCATTTTCTGGTCCAGTGACAGAAGCTACACTTTGGCAGTCTGATTCCACATCTGTTTTGGTTGCATCCTCCTTTGATGAGGATTCTGGACTTGTAGTCCACAGGCCTGAACTTTTCTGGCCATTAGAAGAAGCAGGAGAGGCAATCCATGGAATCCCTCCTGATTTCTCCCTTGGCTGTGAGGGCGTGCACTTGGTGGTGCTGTTCTGCTCGGAGGAGTGAGAAGACAGAGATTCGATGCTGCCCATGGGAGTGCTGTCGGGGCTACTGCTGTACGAGTCACCTAGGGAGGAGGCAGGGGAAGGGAGAGAGAGTGAAAAACATAATCTGGATTTTCTAATCATGTGCAGTTCTTTCAAGCCACTTTCAGCTCTTTTCTACCTTACTTGTTATCAATTTCATTAATCTGTGGTTTCCTGAAGAAAGAAGACAACTCTTTTTTTTATTTACAACTTGAAGACTCATGTTGCCTGTTTACAAAGCATTAGTCCCTTGAAAGTTGTAAGACTGCTGATGCATTTTTTGCCAGATGCATTTTCTATAATTTTTTATCATTCCCTACCATATGAAACCTGTATCTCTTTTCTCACCCCAAACAGATTTCCTTTATTTCCTGCAATATAATTGTGTCCATGCTTCATTTAAATGATGACTTAAAACCATCTAGTACTCTGAAAATGTTATTGCCAGAAGTCTTGGCTCCCTCTTACCTGCCACACCTAGAGATATTTGGTAAGAAGAGTACCTCTGTTTCTACCTCAGCATTTAAGGGCACAAGTGAGATACTAAACTGAAACAAACTAAACAAGTTTATTTACAGAAGTGCTGAGTTTCAGTTAATAAGCAAAACACAAATGAAGAGCTGTTGGATCAGACCTAGTGGTAATCAAACTGCCTCCAAACATAGCATCATAGAAGTCATACAATCATTTGGGTTGCAAAAGACCCCCAAGATCATCGAATCCAACCTTTGACTGAACACCGCCATATCAAATGAAGCACAGCACTAATGTCACATAATTTCTTGAATACTTTCAGGGATGGTGATTACACCACTTCCCTGGTAAGTCTGTTTCAATGCTTGACAAGCCTTTCAGTGAAGAAATTCTTCCTATGTCCAGCATGAAGCTCCCCTGGCATAGCCTGAAGAAGCTTGCATACACTCTGCGAAATACTTGCACAGAAATGTCCCTTTTTTATACTGGTATGCATTCATTGAAGTTACACAGTGAAAAACAACTGAAACTTGCCCAGTTTGTCCTCTGGTGAGTGTAACTGACTGGTCCTTTGTAACTTTGTACTTGGGACCCCATATCATTCACACTGGCAACCCATGTGCAGGGAGCTATTGTTATTTAGTATTTAAACTCTCCCTGGCAGGAAACAAGTAATATTACAGACTTCAGAATTATTACATATCCTCAAGAACTGATGCACTTTAACTGTAGATTTATTTACTGAACCAGACTCATCTTTTTGAGGAACCAAGGGACACAGAAATTCTTTAGGAAATCTGTTGCAGTAGCGGAATTGTTAACAACTTAAGCTTTTATAAAATTTCAACACTCCTTACAGGACAAGCCAGTAAGTAAAAAAGTAATGACCCAAATGGATAAGAATGAATGAAGTAAACCTTTTTAATTACATCTATATAAAATTAAGTAAGCATTCTAAGCAAGCAATTAATTATAGATATAACTCCCTGCTGATAAACAGTAAGCCATATGATGAGTATACTGCTTCTCCCAGGAATATTAATTTGTTTCCATTCCAGAAAATGTAAGAAAGTTTCAGTGGTTTTGGCAGCTGAGGCAGTGGCTGACTTTGAAGCAATGACCACAGTTTCATGCATGTGAAAAAAGCCAAGTGATGGTTTTGATCTCCTGTCCTTTACTGAATAACATTTGTTATAGGAGAATATAATGTTTAAATGATGTTGAACACTGTATACAACGCAAGACTTGCCTATAACCAAACATCCTTCCTCATCAGAGAAGTGATGAATGTAGTCAGTCAACAGTGCTGCTGTGACTCATAGAGGTTAAAAAGCTGATGCTTATGATCATTCGAATACAGTATCTATAGGATAATATTCAGGCAAAGTTAAGAGATGATAAAAAGCAAGATAACCAGTATGCAATGACAAACTTACTGTCAGGATCTGCTAGACATGGTGTGTACCTTCCTTTGGGTTTACGTGAGCCTGTGGAGAGACAAATTGCTCTTGTTCTTCTTGAACTCGATCGAGACTGAGGCTGGGGAAGAGGAATATTGGGGTCTGGTGCAGTGTGAAATATCTGCATGATTAAAAAAAAGGGGAAAAATGACATTACACAACAGAGGTACTCTTGCACTTTCACTATTAATCCACTTGTTTTCCTCCCCACAGTGCTTGAAATTAACACTACCATAGCCTCATACATTACAAAAGAGTAAAGCTACAGAATATAAGCTTTGCTTTGATCTCATTTTACAACTCAAGAACCACAATACTGAGCTGTACTTAATATCTGTATTAATTTGTTGAAATAGATTTATTTTCTAGCTCTTGTTAAGAAGAGCTTAACAGTTGAAATTGTAAAACAAAATAGGTGCCTACTAATGACTCTTCTCCAAGAAGTAATATACTTTTTAAAATATTATGACAAAGTGATTTTTGCCTCTGTGTTCCAGAGAAAGTTTTTATGTATCACACAAAGTTTTATGTCACGGTCATAACTTACTACAATCAAATTTGGATTTCAGAAAGCTTTATTTGACCAAACAAATCAAGTTTAATGAGGAACAACAACTTTACATTTCAGGCATCTCCTGGTTCTTATCTTTTACATGCCACTGCTACCAATGGTCAATTTTGCAATTCATTGCTGCAGAAAAAACTTAGTTTTTTACCATGCTATGCCAGAAGGCATCTCTGAAAGGATTTCTGGGCCCTCTAACTATAGGGCATTCCCAAAAGGAGATGAAGCAAGCCATGAAAAGACACCTTTGTGCCATTCATAAAAGTGGAAAAAACCATATGCACTTCCACAGTAGGAAATAATTTGGTGGACATCTTGAGATTCTCTCGGAGTACATCAAAACTGTATTAAGCACTAGTGAGTAGCACATCAATATAAAAACATATCTGTCGACAGAGAAATAGAGCAGGAGTGACTTTGGTTGTGCAGAGTCTTTGTGCTGAATGAGCTCTGATTTTCTGGAGAAGAAATTCAGTGTTGGAAAAATGCAATATATATGTTCTGCAATCAGAGCCAAGAAGGCTATCAGGTTCATAGCCATTTCGAGGAGTCCCTATGAAATATAACTGATGATACCAAGCTGTACTGTCAGCACCTACTGATCAACCAGTGCAGGGGATCTTGGCATCGACTGGGAACTGTCCCTTAGCTGAGTAGTATTTTATGAAAGAAACTCAGACTTTTTTCACTGAGTTTTGTCAGTCATCAGAGGAGATAACATAGCTCAGCTAAGATCCCCAGAATAAAAACGCTTTTGAGTACTTAGTAAAGGAGGTCTTGACTGAATTCTGAATTCTTGGCTGAATTCTGAAATCAAACAGTTTAAAATTAAAACAAAAAATCTGGGGAGGCCTTTCAGTGAAGCTGATATCAGCAGTGGTAGTGACTGAAAGTAAGCGTGTAAGATTTCCTCCTTAAGTCCTTCTCAACCCTTCTAGTGACTAATCTCCACTATGCAGCTGACATGTCCCCTAAGGACAGCAGTGGCCAGAAACACTCTGACCTGATGCACTCAGAGGAGAATCTGTGCATTCACCTAGAGTGAATCTTCATACAATGGTAACAAGAAAGAGCTGGAGCAGCCAGGACAGAAGCTATGACCTTCTCTTTCTGTTTCTAGTTTCAGGAAGCAATCTTCAGAAAGCAACTGAAGATTCAAAGCAATGCCTTCAAAGCATGGAAAATTATGTCTTGGATTTGTACCTTGCACAGCCATGAAAGACTTGCTAGGAACACAGATACATAGCATGGAGTGGGAAGAAGCTATTACTTCTATTAATGACCTTCTGCACATTTTGGACTCTTTATTCTTAAGGACTTAATCATGGTAATGAAAATGAGATCTTAGTTCCAATTCATAACAAAACAGATAATTTCTTTCTACCTTTTCATAATGCTCTATCAGAATTTCAACGACGATATTCTGAAACTTAATGTTCATCATAGCAGCCACGGTTTCCTCTTGTGCTCTCATCAGAGTTGGTCCAAAGATAACACCAAGGTTGGATACGGTCATTAGATTTTGTTGACTGTGCAATGATACCCTTTAAATGAACACAAACAATATGTGATTTAATTGCTGTGCTAAACTACAATTTTAACAGGCAAAAACTTGCTAAGACTACTACTTTTACAGGATCTCAAGTTCATGCCTCTATTTAAAATACGTTTTTAAAACTTCCACTTACACTAGAATCAAAATACAATGTAGTACAACTACTATGTTACCATTAAGGCTCCTGTCATGCAATAACTTAATGGATAATGAGTATGTCCTCCTAGAGTAGTATTTCAGTTCCTGATATACCTGACAGGGAAAGGCAACTGTATTTGGAGATCTACACAGAGAGATTCAGAACACCTGAAGTTTAGAAGTCTTAGGGCAAGCACTATCTCTCTCCAATGATTATACAGGTCCTTATATACTTTCAACTGGATTGACTGAAAATGCTGTGTGGTAACAGAGATCTACCACATACCTTAGTGCTCACGTAAAGGAAAGAAGCTTAGTTACTGAAAACACTTAATTTGCAATAGGACCTCTTTATTAATTTGATGAAAACACGGGATCAATGGATTAAGTGAAATTATTGTTTCTGTGTGATAGGTAACATTAGATGATCATAATGACATCTGGCTTTAAAATATATTAACATTTTACTTCTTGTATATTCTGTTATCACATACTTTACCTTTTCTACTTTTTTTTTTCTTTTTAATGTAGAATTTAAAAGATTAGTTTTCCCAATAATTTATTAGATAGTTAAATCTCAATCAGTAATACTCATTGCCCCATTTCTCTCCTTACTACTAAGATTTGCCAATTAAAAACTGTATCATCATAGATCCTTTGAAACAACTGCTAGTGATTCCCCAGTCACAGCTGCCCTATTGCCTCATTTCTGAGGAATATTATGCCAAGTCACAATTATAAAATCACCTTAATGCATAATTTTATTGAATCTGTTACCAAATTGAACTTAATAATGCGTCACTGGATCCCATTTTTCTCTTCCTTCTCACCACCATCTGCTACTATGGTCAAGCTGAGCATTTTTAGCCATTTCCTATGCAATTAAAATAATTCTTGCAACTTCTAAAATTAAGAAATAGTAAAATCAATAAAATATTCCCTTCATATTTGGGATAAGAAGATTTTAGCATCCCATTTTCATCAAGAAGTAGGAGAAATATGGGAAAGGGTTTTGTGTAGGAGGCAGCACAGTTATAAACTGTAGGAAAACAAATGCCTATCTTCTTAGATATTTCTTATATTGCTTCAGTAAGTTATCTCAAAACTTTCAAAATTGTTACCTCAGACAGACACACTGGCAGAGATCATTATTTGGAAGCCACATCATGAAAATGACTCCACTATTAAAGCACAGTTTTAGCTTAAACTAACTTTCTCTGAAACAGATCTTATGTTTATCTCAGATGACTAAGGGTCTTTTGGGAAGTCCACTAGTATTTTAATGAAACTGGAATGTTGAATAATTCAGCTCTAGATATGCTATTAAAAAAGCTTAAAAAAACCCCTCCCTTTGCAATCTAACTCTGCTGTGTGCTGCACAGTAACCATAGAGGTCTGTTACACAAATCTTATAGCATAAGAGAGAAGGTAGTGTTTGTCTGGTGTTTGGGTTTCCTTGGTTACAAATTTGGGAGCTTGGTTAATAAGAGAAATGGTGAATTCAATAACACTGCGGTGGGAAAGGGCTTTCTACAATGCATTCCAAAGGCTCGATTTCTTGCAAACGAGAAAGAACCCAGGGCTGTCAATGGATCATTTTGATAGCCACTTTCCCCTGACTTGCTCCTACTGGTGCTGAGCTACAGCACAGACACAAACTGAGGTAACCACCATTTCAGATGGCTGTAGGGCATTCATGGAAATGCCATTGCTTTCTCCTCAGAATCTCTTAATTTGATGCATGACCAGCAAATTTGTGATACTGCCAGACTGCAGACTCTCAACTGCCTACCACAGGTTGTTAAATTATACCAAAGAATGATTCATTCTTTAGACTAGGCATAATTTGACTAGATAGCTTGAAAAACCAAAAAGTGAGTTACCACTGTGAAAGTAACACCAAACTTGCCATGTTTATCTAGCTCCTGACTATGTATCCATGAAATATCACCTCTCTCCAGGGTGCTTTTCAGGATTTGCCAGTTTTGTATGTTTGTTTCTAGTATGATCTACATCCCACATCTGATCCTATTTAAATTTGCACGGTAACACAGAAGTCAAGCTAGGCAAAGACCTAAAGACTTAAACCAAGAGAAAAATAACATTATCTTTATTTTAAAACCCAGAGCTACAGTGTTTTTTCTTTGTTGCAAAAGCATTTATGAAAAAACTGAACAGCTAAAAGAAATATAGGGAAGGAATTATGCACTTTGAAATTGGATTTTCAACAAAAGAATGATGAAAACAGGAGGTTGGATTTTTTCCCCAAGTTTTCCCATTTCTATAAAATTAGGCACTTTACCTGCCATTTATTTGTTCTTTGAAAAATCTCCACACATCTCTTTGAAAAAGATGAGGGAGGAAGATGGCTAATACACTCAAGAGACTAATTTTAAATTCAGTCTCATTAGAATTGCTAGCATAAACAACAGCTGGCAAATTATATGGAAATCAGAAGGGGTGAATTTTATGTTGGAAAGAAAAGCACTGAAGGCATTCAGTGTAAAATTAAGATTATATCTCTATGAAATGAGAATCACAACAAAGATGAGAAAAGCAAAAGTTAAAGAGAACAATTAAATAAGGGAATACTACAGGTATGCTTTCCTTTGGAATTGCATCTGAGATCACACTGAGAATAAAGAGAAAAGAAAGGAAAGGAAGAAAGTAATGCTTGCCTAACAGTAATTGCATCGACAAATAATTCAGTTCCTATGCTTATATATTCCTCTAATTTTGAAGATTCCAGACAAGCAGCTTTTACAAAATTGTTAATCCTTCATTAAATACTTTCATATTTTTTAGGGTTCTAAAGGAGTAGGTACTGCATTTTTTAGTTAATTAAACAATTCAGTGAGTAAAGAAACTTATAAAATCTTTTTCCATCTGGCTCACTGTGTCAGCCCAAGTATAACAAGAGGCAAGGTCTGCCTAATCAGGTTTTGCAATGAATGCATTTACAGCAGCTTGCTATAGTGCTAGGTCTCCAGGGGCTAATGATACAATGGGCTAAAACCATTTATTTTAGGGCTAAATTATTTCCTGTCAAAGAAATGTTCAAAGTTCTCATTTCTATAACAGGAAGCAGAACTGCACTAGGTTCCACTGTAGACAGCTTACTGCAGCCTGTAGCTCAAGCTGTGATGAAAAAAGCAAAACCTTTGGGATGTAGTGAATTGAATGAAAACAACATGGACTCGTCTCATGTCTTCTAAAAGTGAGCCTTATCTGAACAACTATTGTTTCACTATTCACATTCCTAGATGACTGATACATGTACTATACAGCATCCTAAATCAGAAAGAGTAATACATATTCAAAAGTATTGAGCAAATACCAGCAAAAACTAACCAAATACAGAAACCTACGAGAATAAAAACTTGTCTTTTTTTTATCTCACTGCACATGCCAAGCATAATTCTGTGAAGACAAAAGGTTACTAATTTAAAGAAATGCAAAATGTTTTCCATCTGACAATTAAAAATCAAGAGAATATTAACACAGAGTCAAAAGTTGGACATCTATGTAGATATCAAAAATATAAATAAAAATACTTCAAATTACTGCTTTCAAGTGATACTATACTTCAGACTTGCTAGAGAGAAAAATAAGATCAAACATGAAGAACAGGAATTATCATATCATCTATCTCATTCTATATCCTTTCTAATCTGTCTCATCCTGAAACACTCTGGGACTTTGAGACAGATTCAAACCAGTGTTTTCCATCAACCTTGGCATAGTGTTAGATGTTTCTTACATTTAATTGGTTACAAGTCCTGTATTAAGAACATGAATGAAAACATTGACTAGGTTTATTTTATAAATATAGTTTACCATAAAATACTTAATGTTTTTATTCTGTTTCTACAGAGAGTATTATTCCAGTTAAGTTGAGAACAGTATTTTAGAAATCAAATGTAACTTTGAGTGTCATTGTTTCGACACAGAGAACGGATTAAGCAACACTGACAAATTTAAAGCAGAAATGATAACATATTACAATAATCCCAAAGAGAAAAATAAAAAATAATTACTTGACCAAGTGCTTAATAAGGATGTCCAGCATCTCTCTGTTCTTCTCTGGTAATTTATGCACAAGTGCATGCACTGCCTCAACTCTGTAGTTCTGATCATCTGACTCTATTAAACAGAAAACAAATTGTTGATAAATCAGAACATGTGTGAAGAAGTGACTACAAATGGTATCAGTGCCTGTATGCTAACACAAACATGCATTAAGACGAGCCAAACAAAATTAGCTTTCAAATGCTGAGGAAAATTTGATTATATTTATTACACTGTGAAATCTGTATTTCAAGTAACTTGCCTAAAGCAATTACTATCAATACTGGAACCAACAAATTAATGGCAGTATTGACTTGATTGTACCATTACTTGTACCATTTCAGTGAAGTCAAAGATTTAATCTATGAAATATAGATTAAAATAGCTAAAATTGTTTTCTGTCTTTTATTCTTATCAAGACAAGAGAAAATGGAGAAATATCTCCAAATTCTAAACTGAAGTCATTAGAAAAATGATCTCTGCTATCTCTGTATCCAATTACTTCATTTGTGAAAAGGAGTTCAGATTTGACCTTTCTGATTTCTCAAGGCAAGCTAGGAAAATAAAGGTCTCTGGATGAGAGGGATGAATGTTACAAAAGAATTATCAGCCTATATAAAACAAACAAACAAACAAACAAACAAACATCTAAATGAGGATTCAAAACTTCATGCAGAAGGCAGTCACGCAGAACCACTAAAAGGATCAGAACAAACCACTGAACAGCTTCATCTAGTGTGACTTCTCTGTTTTGAGGGCTGGATCACTGCATATTAGAGCAAGAAGAAAAGTAAAGATAGTGACTGAGGAGAGTAGGGGTTAGAAACAACACTACTTTCATGAAAGCATATTTATTATTTTATTTTTTACTTACTAACAGCAACAATGAAATCTTTGTGCAGCTTGAAAGTCATCAGTGGTTCTGAAAGACACCTGATGGTGAAAAAAACAAATTTTAAATTTAAAACAGACTCATAATCTAAGTTTTATGAGAGTGATTATGATAGCCCTCAACATCTGCACAATGCTCTACTGATCCTAGGAAATCCAATTCAGTGGTGACCGATTAGAAGTAGTATAAAACTCAGTCATGTACACTGTCTGAAAATCAGTTTGAATTGAATCTGGTGCCACCATGTAAGTTAATAAGGAAAATGTTACTTCATCACAGAGCCTCAATGTTTCCTGTCTTCCATATTGTAGGATGGGAGTAAATACAGCTGGTATAACATAGATATGGTATAATGGGCTGCAAAAGCAACATTTTGCCTGAGAAAGAAAAATAAGATGAAATTTAGGATTGAAATTCTGATCTGAGAGATCTTAAAAGAGTCATCCTCTGAAAGGCAGACTGTGAGTTGCCTTACAGACACAAACACACAGCTACTCCTTGCTCACTCATGTCCTAATTTCACAAACACAGTAGCTACGATGACTTGTGCTTCTGAAGATGTATTATAAACTTCTTCAGCCAAAGCCAGTCTTTTCAGTGAAATGTACATGAGCATTCTGCTATAAATCCTAGGCATGTTTTCCAGATTAGCAGTGATTTCTGATGCTGCCCTTTGTTAGGTGACTTGTATAGGAAATCTAGATTTGTAGAAGGCATGTACACCCACCATCTGGGTTTCACACTTTTCATTATGTCTCTTTTAAACTATATATGTCTCTTTTAAATTATATATTGACATCCAAAAGAGTTATCTCAGAAATACCATAATTTTTGAGTATTCTGTCTCTTATCAACAAAAATGACAGGAGGGGTATTTTATTTGTGAAGATATTAAGAACATAAGATAAAAAATCTATCCTTTTGCTGGGATTTTCATTCAACCATAATGTCATGAAATTTTACGGTACACAACTTAAGGGATTCACAAAGAAAAGACTAAGCACAACATGCTATGCGGTTAATATTAAAAAAATTAAATAAAAACATGCAATTAATTGAATTTAGGGCTATATATGGCAGGATTATCTTAAAAAGGTGTAAGGTATGTCTTATTATACATAATCACAGGAATATTAAGCAGGATAATAAAATACTCATGTAATACCAGGGCAATGATACAAGAAATGTATCCAAGAAATATTAACAAGACAAAGATTAATGGGTCAGAAAATGAAAACTGAAACTGTGTGGGATCATACTTACCTGAGGTAGTTTTTTAGTCCACTTGTTATTGTTTTATTGTCCCAAATTTCCATATCAATATCCATATCAGGAGGTGATTTAGGAGCTGGTAGAAATTTGAATTAGAATTTTGTTACAGTTTGACTAGCACATTAACTAGAAAAGCAGCAAAACAGAAGCTACTAGATCAGCCATTTAGCCCAACTAATTATTTATTAGCTAGACTAACCACTGATCTGATCAATTTAAACATTTTCATCTCTGCCAAATTAGAAATAAAAATAAATTCAGTGCTCATAGTTAGTAACCATAAACATTAACTATGCACTGTATCAAAGTGTTAAGTAAGCCTAAGTCCACAGAGAATTGCTAATTCATTTGTCTTAGACATGCAAACACAAGCACCAGAGAGATCAATTAGCAAGAAAAGTGAAAGACTGAAACAAGTGTCTATTAAGGTGAGCCATGATGTGTTATGGAACTAAACTGTGGAGAACTTGTGGAAAAAGCCAAATATATATCAATAAATAGAACTTTAAAGCCAGAAGAAGAAAAGCATTTTAGTAATTTTGCTCATGTGTAACATGTAGAAGTGAATACTAATGCACACAATAAACTGCAGATGAATCACTCATTTTAAGAGTGCGAACTTAATTCAGTGGCAGCCAGTGCACATAAAAAATTTGAATATTGTGACACACTCTTCTGAGCACAGCAGTTGAGGCAATAGGGATCACAGCAAACACACTGCACAATGACAAAAGTTCACTTCAGATACTTACAAAATATGGTATTCATCAGCTTTTGCACCTTGGAATTTACACCACCTATTCTGTACAGCCCCAGGATTGTAATACCTACATTGGGAAAACAAGTAGATGAAAAAAATTAAAATAATGAAAATATGGTTATTTCAATATATGCTGATGCATTCTTGGTGTATGTTTTCAAAACATCAGAATGTATTTATGAAAAACTGTACCATTAGATTCTTAAGTACTGCTTTACCCTACTGCAATCTCTTGTGTGTTTTTAACAAATTCATTCCACTGAGTCCACACCAGTGGAATTATGCTTATACACTAAGCATAATTTTACATTAACAGAACCCTTCTGCATAGAAATGATCCATATTAGCAAACAACAAGGTGATGGCTAGGAAAAGTGAAAAATAAGACCCAAAAACAGTCTTAAAGCACAGTACTCATCAACAAGTTTATATCGCCTAGATGTCAGTGGAATTACCATGCACCTATGTTTGCTTAGACCATCATCCCTTTCAAATAAGATGTGATTGACATTTATATGAAAACAAAAACATATACTGTATACTGTTCTAACACATCAGTTGAGAATTTGTGTTGCCAGTTATAATTGCCACGACTTTTTTAATAGCACAGATAATAATAATAACAAATAATGTTAAAGAGTGACATTCAGAATATAGTATTTAGAACACAGAATCACTAGGTTGGAAGAAACCTTCAAGATCATCGAGTCCAACCCATGCCCTAACACCTTAACTAAACCATGGCACCAAATGCCACATCCAATCTTCTTTTAAACACATCCAGGGATGGTGACTCCCCAGGCAGACCATTCCAACACTTTACCACCCTTTCTGTAAAAAACTTTTTCCTAATATCCAATCTATATTTCCTTTGGTGCAGCTTAAGACTTATTTGATTATCTCAGTCATGATTATTTTATTATTTTTAACTGCCTTTTAAAATCAGCAGGGTTTAAATGTCTTCCATTCTCCCCACTTCAATTCTTAACATTTAAAATTGTCTACTTTTCCTTTGAAAACAAAATTCCTAAATCTGATCTCACTTAAACTAGGTATTTTGTTTTGAAACCCTCTTTCACCCTCCCTGCCCCAGAAAATAATGCAAGCTCTGAGTCAGCAGTGACTCAACAATGATAACATTGCTGGCTGAGAAACTAAATTCAAGTTGAATTCAAAGTTGCATAGAGAACGCATTTGGATTAGAAGAGATCTGCACACTGACAGCTCAGGAAAAGCTATCTCATTTATCTTATTTTATCTCCATTTAAAACTTACTGTGACTTGTTAGATACCACCTCATTCGCAGAGTGATTATTACTTCCTTTTTTTACATTCCCACTAACAAAAATGACTGTTGCTAAACATTAAATGCTGCTAAACAATAAAAAAATAATAAACAATGTACAACATTAGTGAATAAAATTATAGGAGTTATACTCTGCAAAAAAACCAGATGTACCAGCAGAGAATGTTGATTGATGTCATTTTTGGATCTTCAGATTTCACACCTGAAACCAAAGTTGGGAGCTGAGACTCCCTACAGTTGTATCAAAAGAAAAGTTAAGTCAGTGCACACAAAGGAAAGACTAAAGATGTGCGCAATTGTGTATTAAGCTATCTAATCAACAAGAAATTACAGAAAAAGTTTACAAATCTCAAATATGTTAAGAATTGTTGATGGAACTGAAGACAACAATTTGGAGTGCAACACACCCAGATAAATTATGAAAAGTCCAAACCAAACAATGGATGCACTTCAAACAAAGCACAGATGTAAAACATGTAGAATTTTAAAAAGGCCATATTTTAGGAAAAAAGTCACAACCATCTAATACCTTCTTTGTGGGTTAATACACACCTCTTGTTTCAACAGCATGAATACATTTCCTCACAAAGTTGAAACCCGCTTCATTTAAGAACACTATAAAAAAAAAGGCAATTACTTTCCAACATCAATATACGAAATATTCTGTTTAGCTACACTCACACACTAGTCAAGGAGGGCTAATACACAGTTATCCATTACATTATAATACTTCTTCTGTAACAGGCTCTTTGTAGATACATCCATAGCATTCACAACCCAACTTTGTAGTCATTCTGTACCATTAGCAGCTTAATATTCTACTGTCTTTCTCAGCAATGAGTAGCCTCTCTAAAGACACAGTTGAAAGCTGCTGAGCAAAATGCTTTTAAGAGTCCAGGACCTAGATTATTAACAGAATATATTAATTGTTTTTAATATAACAATATTCTTTGTTCCTTGCACATGCACATAATCACTCATAAAATTAATGTAGGAAATCAATCCTTGTTACTGAGTTTAATTAGTCATCTTATTTCAAGTGATTGTACTTCTCATTAATGTTGCATCTTCAATACTCACTGCTCTAACTACCTAAAGATCTTAAAACTGCATATTTGTCACCATTAAAAGAAACACCATCATATTAAAAAAACAGATAGTGAGTTAAATTTCAGATTTTCAAAGTCTTAAATATACCTCCAGTGAAGATATATGTCCAAATTTTACAAATCTTTTTCTCTGAGATATATTATTTAAATTAATTTTACATATTTGTGTTAATATAATGTGACAATAACCAATTTATTAATACAGTGTTAATACAATTACGCACACAAATGTCATAGTATCTTTAAATACACTAATTTTGCTACTCAGTGTATGTCTAACAGGTACATATACAGCTAAAATGAAAAAGATGTGATGGACCAAGGCCAGTTGTATGAGGTTCAACAAGGCCAAGTACTGGGTCCTGCACTTGGGTCACAACAACCCCAGGCAGTGCTACAGGCTGGGGGCAGTGACTAGAAAGCTGCCTGGTGGAAAAGACCTGGCTCTGCTGGTCAATAGCAGCTGAACATGATCCAGGGTGTGCCCAGGTGGCCAAGAAGGCCGATGGCATCCTGGCCTGGATCAGCACTGGTGTGGCCAGCAGGAGCAGGGCAGTGACCGTCCCCCTGCACTCAGCACTGGTGAGGCCACAGCTCCAATCCTGTGTTCAGTTCTGGGCCCCTCACTGCAAGAAAGACATTGAGGGGCTGGAGCGTGTCCAGAGAAGGGCAACGGAGCTGGGGAAGGGTCTGGAGCACAAGTCCTGTGAGGAGCAGCTGAGGGAGCTGGGGGTGTTCAGCCTGGAGAAAAGGAGGGTCAGAGGGGATCTTAACTGCTCTCTACAACTGCCTGAAAGGAGGGTGAAGCCAGGTGGGGGTCAGCCTCTTATCTTAAGTAATAAGCAATAGGACAAGAGGAAATGGCTTCAAGTTGTTCCAGGGAAAGTTTAGATAGCCAACCAAGCTATTCCACAGCAACAGAACTAAAATATATAATAATCTCTTTCTCCCACACATATATTAAGAAACTATAACATTACAGAAATCTAGCAAGATATGGCAACTCAACATGAAGAGCTTACTTTCTTCCTTCTTGCTAATAATGGCTGGCAGTGTGTAGATCTGTAAAAAAAAAAAAAAAAACCACAACAACAATGCAATAGGACAATGTTTCTGCTTTAAATCCTTTATTGCCAGGTTTGTTAGAAGTTGCAACATGCTGTGTACTAGATTGCTGACAGGGAAATCCCAACCTTGCCTTTCAAAATCTCTTGACATTTACTGCTCCAGCACACAGCTGGGTTACAGCTCTATGCTACCATAATGCAACTAATGCATTGGAAATCAGATTTACTGAGTCCAGATGAGTTAAATTTCAAACCAGCTTGTGATTATAATTCCTGTACTGGTTCAGGCCAACAAGAAGCATGTAAAAACTCTAATAGAGCTCATAAAACGGATCAGCCGTTCTTTTCCTATCAGATACAGGTCTGACATCAGCCTCATTCTGTGACTACTTTAAGAGCACAAATAGTGGGAAGAAAACTCAGACAAGCCTGTCTCTCAGTAGCTTTCAACAAGTGTTTCTGCTCTGTGCAATGCCTTTTGAGATGGTACTAATTGTTTACTCCATTAAAGTGCCCAAAAGATGGCTTTTCTTTACCACTGTAATAACAACCACTTCACATATGTTACCTGAACCACGAATCCTATTAGACAATATGCTATGGTGTTACTTAAAATAGCATTACTTTAAATATCCTAACAAAAAATAATGATATATATATAAATGTCGGTTTAAACTAATAGATCTACTTTTCTACTTTGTAGTTATTCTCACTATGTACTTGCAATAGTGTCTCACAAAGAAAAGAACTCTATTTGTTGGTATTGCAACAGAGTATCTGAAATGTATACTAGCTTCTTTCTGTGAAATGTGATCCAGAAAACTGTAAAATGAAAATTAAAAAACATCCTTACTGGTTCCTTTCCATCCATAGCTTCAAGCCAAAGTTTTCGGTTGGATTCTGAAAAAGCTTGTAGTGTGATGATTCCAGGTCTGTCAAAAACACATTCATTGAAGTTACTGTTTTTCTCAAAAAGTATCCAAAGTCAGAATCCACATGCATAGTGATATTAATATATAAAAGACAGACAGAGTTAGAGAAAGTGGTATCAGAGCTTCTGATATAACAGAATAATTCTGAGCTAGATATAAAACACATCTGTTTTTTAGAAGTTTGCTAACAGTCATAAAACAATTTTTAGGAGAACAAATAAAAAAGTCAGTCTATTTATCATATTTTAACACCAAAATTAATTCAATATTTCTCTTTATTCCCAAGATTGGAAAAAATGCTTCTACAAATACTGCATACCTGTATCTTAAATACAGGAAATCTATTCTCATGTATCTGATATAATAATAATATCCAGGAGTAAGTGGAAAAAAAATTGTGGACATAATATTCAAGAAAAAAAAAGTACTACCATGCATTTCTGAAAGTAATAGAGATTTGTATAGAATATGCTTATTAACAAGTATTTATAAAATATTTATAAAAATATTTATGATCTGTTTCTAAAAGAGGATAATCAGTTTTGCTGCAAGTTCCATAAGAATCCATACTGTATCTACCTGCAAACATCATGTAGTAAAGACAACACATATTCTGTGTAGTGAATTTAATTAGAAAACCAGGTCTGAATAAAGAAGTACTAAGTCTTGAAAGTCTAGCTTGTCTGTATACAAATATATTGGTAAACGTGTTCCTACTACAGGAGTAATTTTTATCTATTGGTTGCAATTATTTTCAAATTGTTAAGACAATGGAAACAAACCTCTCAAATACTTCAATATCGAAACAGAAACGTTTGTCAATTGAATCTGTCTTTCTCCTGATGCAAGATTTTAGCTTGAACATTTCTGGTGAGCTTGTGACAAGGCCATTCTACGAAACAACAAAATAGAATTAGCACAGGCAGTACGCTTATACACCTTGGCTTCATCCTGAATTTAACTGCATGAACAGTCCAAAGAACATGTCTTAACATAGGGATTATTTACGAATATTTACAATATTTTTCCTGTATATTAAGACTACATTTAATAGCTTTCTGTCTTATAGTTGCTACTTAACCATTATATTTCAAGAAATTCCCTAAATTCAAATCTTACAAACACGTGTGTATATAACTTGATTACATGCATGTTAGGATGAAAATCATGTACTTCTGCCAACTCTCACATGCAGATAAAAAGATTTCTGAAGAATCTTTTAAATGCTTCCAGGTTTGGTGACTCAACTACTTCCCTGGCAGACTGTTTCACTGCTTGACAACCCTCCTGGTGAAGAAATTTTTTGTAATACCTACCTCCCCTGAAGTTGCAGGCCTCCCCTGCAACCGGAGGCCTCACATCTTATGGGGAACTATAGGCTAGTCAGCATCAGCTTTATCCCTGGGAAGGTGATGAAGTGAATAATCATGGAAAGCACTTCCAAACATATTAAGGGCAGAAAGATGACTGGAAGCAGTCAGCATGAATTTAATAAAGGAAAAATTACACAGGATCAACCTGATAGCCCTCTACAATGTGTTGGATGGCTCAGTGTGTGATGGAAGAGCAATGAATATTGTTTATCTCAACTTTAGCCATGCTTTTGACACTACGTCCTACTACATCCTCATGGACAAGTACAGGTGAAATATGGGTGAGATGGTGAGGTGGACTGAGCACTGCCTGAACTGCTGAGCTCACAAAAGAAGCCCAGGTGCAGCCAGTGGTATGCCCATGGGGTCAGTACTGTTCAGCATAAATAGCAATTAGCCCAGGCACCAGGACAGGATGAGACTGACAGGATAGAGAGCAGCTTGGCAGAAAAGGAATTTCAGGTTCTGGTGGGCAACAAGGTGACCATGAGCCAGCAATGTGATGTTGCTGCAAAGAAGGCAACCAGCTTCCTGGGAGGCATCAGGCAGGGTACTGCCTGCAAGTGCAGGAAAGAGATCCTCACCCTCCATTCAACACTGGTGAGGGACACCTGGAATGCTATGCCCAATGCTGGGCTCCCTGGTACAAGAGAGGCAGTGATGTGCTAGAATAAAAGCTAAAGGCTACAAAGGTGATTAAGAACTTGGAGCACAACTACCAGAAAGGAGGCTTTGTGAGGTGGGGGTCAGTCTCTTCTGCCACGTCTTCAGTGAAAGAACATGAGGGAGAAGCCTTAAGTTGTGCCAGGGAAGGTTCAGATTAGATATTAAAAATAAAATTTTCACTGGAAGAGTGGTTAGGCATTGAAATAAGTTAACCAGGTGGAGTCACCACCTCTGAGAGTATACAAGAAGAGCCTGGATGTGGCACATGGGGATATGGTTTAGGGGTGATTACGGTGGTGCTACACTGACGGTTGGACTAGATGACCTTGAATGTCTCCTACAACCTTGAAGATCCTGTGATTTGTCATATAAGGAGAAGCTGAGAGAGCTGGGACTGTTTGGTCTGGGGAAGAGGGATCACATCACTGACTGATCTACAGATACCTCATGGGAAGGAAAGTAGACTGAGTCAGATTCTTCTCAGTGGTGCCCAGTGGAAGGGTGAGGGTCGATAGGCACAAACACAAATACAAGTAATTTGTATTTGAACTTAGGAAAAGTATATGAACTTTAGAAGAAGTTTTTTATGGTGGTTGAACACAGGAACAGGTTGCTCATAAAGGGCTCCATCCTTGGAGATATCTAAAACCTGACTGGACACAGACGTCACCAACCTGTTCTGGTTGATGCTGAATTGAGTTTATACTAGAGATCTCCAGAGCCCCCTTCTAAACCTCATCCATTCTATGATTCTGTGCAAGTGTGATAAATTTCACATGCATTTACAACAACCACATTAGAGAAGTTATTTAATAT
This sequence comes from Vidua chalybeata, assembly GCF_026979565.1. NCBI lineage: Eukaryota > Metazoa > Chordata > Aves > Passeriformes > Viduidae > Vidua > Vidua chalybeata. The sequence continues at coordinate 85,034,669 of NC_071531.1, read as the reverse complement.
GTGATTTAAATATGTTTTAAAATAAATATTACTTAAATATTTATTCATGCGATATGATACATGCACTGCTTCACTTATGAGATCAGCCTTATCTGTTTGCATTTTTTTCTTTTAGCTGTTCTTAAATGCTTTATAAAAAAGGAATATACAGCTCATGTATGTGTTCATGTACAAGTAACTCACCACTTTTCCACCAGATTTTGTTTCAGCTATACTCATTGTAAAAGTTTTTGTTCCTTTGTCGTAAGTGCAGTAATGTTTTACCCATGTAAATCCAAGGGGTCCTAGAGCAAAGGGAGATAGTATCAAAAGTAATTGTCATTTTACCACTATTACAGTTGGAATTAGAGTAGAAAAATGAAATATAGTAGCATCCACATGCAGCCTACTCCTTATTTTTTAATCTGAACATGTTGTTCTGGTATAATTTTCAAATATTGCAGCTTGATAATCTTGCCCAATAAAGTTCCAGCAGACTGACTTTCTTTGGCAACTGGACAGCAGCATTCTATTATGGCAGCAAGGCAGGAAAAAGGCAAGAACAGACCTAGAGAAGTTTTCAACAATATTAATACCAAAGTGTACAAGACACAAATGATTCATATGTGAGTGCTCACCACATACAGACATCTGAGCGCTCCCTCTGCCACCTTCGGGACCCAGAAATTATCCCTTCCCCTATCCCCAGAAAATGATGAGGTGGTATTAAGTAAGGACCTAGTAATGGCCAGCTCCTGGCTACTGCAAAAAATAACCCTGTCCTGTCTAGAACAAGGACAAAAAGAAAGAACCCTGACTTTAAAAAATGGTATTTTAATTTTTTTTTTAAATTTTAGCTGTAGGTTTGTTTTTTTTTTGGTTTTTTTTTTTGGTTTTTTTTTTTTTTTTTTTGTTTTTTTTTTTTTTTTTTTTTTTAATGTGAAGAAATAAATAAAAATGTTGGTAAAAAAACTCTAATAGTTTTACTATAGATACACATGTTTTGCCTTCTCAATGTACCCACAAATGTGGTGGTTATATGAGAGAATGAATGAGTCACGTAAGTCAGATGTCTGTCAATCCAGAAACCTAGCTGTGGAAATTTATACCGTCTGTTACACTGATTTTGAGAAAGCTCTCCTACTGCCTGTGTTCTGGAAGAAAGTAAACTCATGAATCAAAAATTTAAATAGTTATGTACCCTCAGAAGTTAGCTGTTCTGCTCCTATATTTTAAGTTATTTTCACTTAGCATAACAAAATCTGTAATTATTCAGAATCAATTTTTCTTCTGATGGCAATTCATTATCTCTTTTAGCACATTATAAGATGGATGAGCACTCTCAAAGCAGTTTTAGATGAGTTAAGAAGTCACCTTTTTTCATTAGAAAATTGTAGCCAGACACCTGTGTTGCAACTTTAAGCTTGTTGGCCATCCAGCTGAAAGAAAACAATTTATGGCCTAGTGCCATTTTTTTAAAAAAAACCTGTATTTACTACCATGCATATCAGTAATAAATATATATAAAATTTACTTTCAAGAAGAGCAGACATTTAACCCAGTTGCTCACAATTAGACCAGAACCTATAGGATAAGGGTTGTAGGCAAGTAAACTTGCACGACAAAGAATTATACAACTAGTACCTTTCCCACTACACAGTGATTACAGACCGTATTAATACAGAACAAAAATTTCTTTTCAGTAAGAAGATGTCAAGCTGGCCTTTCACTATTTAATGAAGCACAGCATGTGCCTAGTGCTTCACTCCTTTTCTCCCTCCCCCATTAGCACAGCTCAGTGTAACAGATTTCTTTTATGATTATTAATCAATTAAAAAATAGACTGTGTTCTTAAAACTTGCAGCACTACTGAGGATAAAACTGGCTGTGGTTAACTATGGTAAGATGGTACTTAGATGACCGTTTCTTACATCTTTGATTTCCATTAAGCACATGTTCATTTAAGATGGTTGGGTCATTGGAGGTCTCTGGTACAAGGTGCTCCTGATGTCTGAACTAAAGGCCCTGTTCAGGCAGGGAAAGTACAGGAAACACAGAAGGGAGCCATAGCAGAGTGCTGGGAGTTTGCAGCAAGGTGCAGGGCAGCCAGCCAGAGCAGAGCTTGCTACCAGTCAACCACCGGGGCAAACAACAGCACAGACCTTCCTTTTGTCTTGCTGTACTTACGTTTCTCCTGCACATACAGATAGCCTTCCATTGTCCATTGACTCGGTGGTCTGTAATCTTGATTGGCTGATTTCATTCTCTGCATGAGTCTCTCCACTTCCTGCCTAGTGCTTTCAAAGTTATTGCGAGTCTAATACCCAGAAAAGGAAAAAAACAAAACCCCACATTATCTCACACAAGTACTAAAATAACAATGAACAACTAATTGCAAATAATGCCATGGAAACTGTATTGGAGACCAACAAAAGCATTTGCCAGAGACATAAGAGTGGGGAAAAGGAAAAAAAAAAGCAATAACAAATAATAATCTTCACTGCTATAAGCCTAGGAATAACATAGTAATGAAGAATTCAACTTAGGCACACAAATGTAAGGAAAGCATAGCTGCGAATAGCACCATTCCTCTTTCTGCAGGTCACTAACCTCAGACAGGAGGTCGTTTCCTATCTTTAAGTATGCTTACACAGTATTTTGCAGACAGATACAGGCTTTCTTTCGGTACACTCTGGGATTCTCAGACAGATATTTGACTAAACTAGAAGCTGCTAACAGCTTAGCCCTAAACCCAAAGTAGTAAGACCCACTGAAGCACTTTAAGCACAGTGCAGAAAATGCTGGTTTGGGTTAAAACCAGGTTAATGAGTCCAGACAGCTGCAGGTTCTACACACATGGAAGAGAAAAATAGAAAATACAGATATGTATCCATATCTGCAGTGATACCACAAGTGCTGCTGCTTAGAATAATCAGGTTACTGGCACTGCCATGAACAAGTTTTGACTTGGCAAACACCACAGTTCAGTATAAAAAAAATGGGAGGTAAGAAACAGCTCACAAGTGGCAGAACTATGCCAAAAGCCTTGAAGAAGTGTGTCTGTCCTAAATATCATGTGTTTAACCAGGCATGTAAGAAAGCAAACAATTATGGTACTAAGGTGTGTTTTCTGTATTTTCTTATATCTATATCCATATAAATGGCTACTTGCTCTTAGTGAATTTCAGTGAAGTTTCCCTCCATGCACCTAGCATGGGACAGCAGAAGACAATTATTGCAAGATGCCAGAGCTTTGGTTGATTAAATATCAGATATTGAACACTGTTCCTATAGGTCAAGGAAAAGAATAAAGATTTTTGTAATGTTTCTACAGAATCATCTATGAACTCAAATCCTCAGTAGTCAGAAAGATACTCTCAGGACTCTCACTACACCAGTGAACACTTCCCCTTTTTCATGGGCCATTTGTGTAGTTAGTTGCACAATAGTATAAAAGTATACATACTTAATCTTGGTCTTGAAGACAAACACTATTATTAGAGAGGGAGGTAAAATTCTAATCTGAACTTTTCAGATTACGTCCTTCAGAAGAAGTATCAGTTTAGACCAAATTTAAGAGAGGTCATTTTGAGACCTTCAAAAAGGACATGCCACTGAAGGAATGTCCCCATTTTAAGAGCTTGTCTCCATCTATTAAGTTTTTAATTGCTACTTTTAAGCAGCCAGATCTTTGAATCAAATCACAGAAACCAAAGCCAAATGGACACACCAAGTACGCCACTGGCCAGCTGAGACAGTTAAAGTGACAATAGGTCATTTTAGAACATGGGGACCTGTTAAGAGCTGCTGGTCTGCTACTACTCTTCTACAGCTCTTACTGATCCTGCTCTAACCTGCAGAACATTTTTAAGAGAAACAGCAGTTCAGGTAAACTATTCTTCAAGACTTGAAAACGCAATGCAATGGAGAGGAGTACTTTTGACAGCTACAGACAGGCTGAATGCACTTCTTCCTGTCCTCAGTTTGTCTTTATCCATATAAATTATTCCACTTCAATCTGATTTTGGGTGATGCTCTCAATGACAAGTACAGAGAGAACCCAGCTGGCTGTGTGACACTGTGGATCAAGATCTGGAGCCAGAATTTATACTGCTGTGTAACAGAAGTGAGTGATGTACTGATCCCCACTCTACCTTCATGCATATGTTTTCTGATATATAATTTAAAAAAAAACATTGATTCTTCTGCCTAACTTCACATCTCCATCTACCTCTGTAATCTATTTACAACTTCAAGTTGTGCTGATATAATAGTTGGAAAACATTAAATCTATTTCTTAATTAACATTAAAATTGAAAAAAATCCTTTAATATTTTTGCTTCTGTAGAGACATGTGTAGAAGAAATGTATGATTACTTACAATACCAGTTTTGGTCTGTGCTGTGAGCTCATGCCCCTCTCAGAACTTGCCATATTAAAGTAAGTAAATCTCTGGACTGAAGCACATTTTTCACGCTTTCAGTGAAACTGCTGTGCAACAACACTGACCCCTTGTGTCTTTATCTGAAAGCGTCTTAGTAGCAAACAACGTGGAAAACACAAAATTGGAAAGGACAAGCAGCTGGCATGCTCTACAAAGACCATTTGCATTTTGATCCAAAAGGATAAGGTTAAGTGTCTAGGAAGAATTTCCTCAAGCAGTATTTTAAATGGGATCTATATATATGAACAACAGATGTAAAAGGGAAGATGGAGCTACAAAAATTTGTGGTATGTGTCTTTTCTTGAAAGAAGGAAGTAGTCTTAACTTTAAAAAAAAAAAATCTGGACTTCGATGTTACTTGTCAGGAAATATGTGGGGCTTGTCCAATACTGACATGTTGAAGCTCACTTTTTGCCTTAAAAGCAGTGTGTAACCTTTGCTTAAAAGCAAAGTGCATACTTACTTATTTGTATGTCCTTGGAAGTATAATATCTGAATTACACACTAAAACAAGTATACACTTCTATAAAGCAGTTATGACTGAAAAATATGTTGATTAAATACATTTTAGTTATCTCTGATCGCTATGAAATTTTTTGGGCAGTTTGTGCCCAAAATAGGATCTTGTATGGCTGTGATTACCAAATTCAGACCAATTTACAGCAAAAGATTCATCTGCTCAGTTGAGTGTAACTCTACACAAAAAAGAGACTCTGTCTTCTGGTGAAACTTAATGCTCACAAGAGCTGCTCATCTTGGAGGAAGGTCCCACCTATTCTGTAATGGTATAGAGAACAGCCAGAGAATGGCTTACCAAGATTGCTTTATATACAGTGGGAAGATAGCAGACAGCAGGACAAACTCTATCATTCTATAACAGCTGGAGCATTTTTGGTACCTCCACTTAGTCCAAAAGACAGGCCTCATTCTCAAGAAAGCTTTATACAAGTTTAAATCTAACTGGACCACTGTGTTTTCTAATAAAAATTTGGTTGCTGACCTGTTTTTCTTGTTCTTGCTCCCAAAGTTTTCATCTGGAAATCACAAATTTACTATCCAAAGTTATTTGTTATCAGGAATCTTAATTACATTAACCTTTTAAAAACAATTTTAACTATTTGTATATGAATTTGATTTCAGCTTACTAAAACATTGCAAGATTAAGAATTTAAATAAAGTGCTATAAGTCTACTTTAAAATCCTGAACTGAAATTAGCAAATTAAAAAGTTAAATTATGGAAACACAAATCATCCTTACATTCTGCAAATTGAACTGCAGTTGCTGCTTGTATGGTGCAAACTCCTGAGCCAGCTCATATCCTTCATGGTAAAATGTAAATAATCCTTGAAGAAAGGCCAAGAGCTGAAAAGGTAAAATCGAGAAGTATTATACATTTTTAACTCCTAGAACACTCTGTGCTTTTACACTCAAAAGCAAAGTTTTGAGATCTTAAGATAAAGAAATGTTACACATGCTTTTGTGTCATGAAGTTGTAATTTCCATAATAATTTAATTCACTAGCCTAGTCGTTTTATCCAGTGTTTCAGCAGGAGTTTTTGTTGGTGTGCATTTTCTGAATTTAAAATTTCAGAGTTCAAGTGTTATTTCTTCAAAATATTCTTTCACTTTCTTCATAGCAATTGCTTGGTCTCTGACCTATTTTTCATAAATGAAAATCTAGAAAGTATGTTTTGGATAGGTTAGCACTACACAAGAAACCCAGACTATTTCTTCCTGCTCTGAACAAAATGCAAACTCTATCTGGTATGTCTGTGATTGACTCCAACAGAACCACCGTGGTCTGCATATATCCAGTTGAAAAGTCCTTTTAAAGTTTGCTTTAAAACAATGTTCAAATAGTAAAAAGGTGCCACTAGATTTTAGCTCTTTAATTAATGCATTCCTGCCATCTCTTAGTTTTAAAAGCCTCCTAACTTATTCTGCTTTAAATTTTAAAAGTGTTTTGACATTGCTAAAAGTCACCCTACCTGCTGTTAAGTAACAAGCATTTAATTTCTTATCATGGACTGCTTTCTTGATATATATAATTTAGCTTACAAAAAAAATGTAAAGAAAACAGAAAAAAATAATTTGGATTTACAATAACAGAAGTTTTAAAAATAAAAAATATTTACATTAGTATAATACACCATTATCATCTGGGCTAAGTAAGTGGCTGTCCAGGCTGTCTTCTGCCTCAGAAAAGAACCACAGGTATTCCAGAGCATAATTCTTTTCCCTTTTTCAGACTTCTCTCTCAGGATGGGATGAATAATCCAATGGAAACATTTATCTCTCTTCATTGACTACTGAAGTACTCTAGACTCGGGTAACAAAAATGCCATCGTTCATATTTAATGGGCTTGCTTTGTGCTACCAGTACCATAGATTACTGTAAGTGGAATAGCGTAAAGATGTCGTTTTTACTGTGCTTATATTTTCTTTAAAAATTTACTCTCAGCCCTACTTGAAGTATTGTAGAGAAATTGTTCTGCCTTCTCTCTCCCATTACTCTCTACGAGACTACTGAGAGCTTGTTTACCTGTCTGCTCTTTTGCTGCATTAGAAAGTTAAAGCAGTTGGAGGCGAACAGACCATCAGTGCGGGCACAAATACAAGGTATGGCTGGGAGAAGGACTCTGCCCTTGGTTTCTACTGGTATTGCAGATGAAAGCCTGGCCTCAGGCAGAGATAGTGCAAGCCCACAGCTGCCCAGTAAGCCAGTCATGGAGCCTGAAGAACTGAGAAGATCCTTGGACACAAAAGCAAGTTTTTGGGGAAGCTTCTACAGTGGTTGTGAATTCCTGAACCATATTCCACCATCAAACAATGAAGGCAATGCAGTCTCAAGTAGAGGGCTCCACATCTTGTGTAAATCAATCTCAGCTTAACATGATTCATTTGTCCAGCTGAAATTATTACCACAGCTAACAACTGGACCCTGAAATTATTATTATTAAACTGATTATTCAAGTGTTTCTGAGGAAGGTCCAAGTACAACAGTTTATCTTAAAAACCTCCAATTGTGCAAACAGATAGAGTTCTATAATTTTCTGTAATTCTAGACTATAATTCTAATTCTTTAATTCTGGAAATAACTACTTAAAGGAAAAGAAAGAAAATTAATCTTCATTTTTTTATGAATAAAGTACAAAATACACAATAACTAAAGCTCTGCTTTGGCTGCAGTTATATGAAGCCTGTTCTCACACTCTAGATTCAGTTACCTATCAGTGTCCCCAACTACATCTCCTTCAGATGTCACAGCACAACTACTCCTGTGCTTAATTTGACTTGGTCCAGTGAAAAGAATGTGTGGATTAACATAGCCTGCAAGCAGGAGCCTGCTGCTAAACCCACCCCTAGTGCAGGAATAACACTTGGCAAAACTGCAGCCAAATCACCACACTAATGCACATCAAAATTACAATAAAGAACTTGTGGGGGACAAAGCTTCAGTATGTCACCTTATGCCTGACTTTTAGAGATCAGTTTAAAGAGCATTTCAGGAGAACAAACTTTATAAATTTCAGCTTCAATACTTGAAGGAAAACATTTTACATCACATGAAATACTTTTACAGTGTACACTGAGAAATCTAAAGGAAAATATTTAACACAAGATGGCAGCAAAGCTGAATTTATCTGAAAGCAGAAATACAACAGCAGCAGCAAAAAAAACCAACCAAACAAAAAAAAAATCTGAATTAATTTTAGTTAAAGTACTTCTCAGGTATTCTGGCAGTTGTGCATTGCAGAGGATCTGGCCTTGAGGCTTTCCTGGTTAAACAGTCTCTGAGCACTCAGAAAAATAGGAAAAAAGAAAAGTATTCTACAAGTCCTAGATCAGAGTTTTTAAGCTCTGTGCTAATATGTGACACTGAGGATGATATTCACTGCAGTGTACATGTCACTAGCAGTGGAAAAACAGGAATGCAGAATATGCCATGTGCCCAATGGGCCGGTGCTGCTGAGGCATCTTCAGAATCCCTTCCATTAGAACAGGTACAGCCATAGCATTGTATGGAAGAGATTTAAAAGCCATGGTCTTTTGCCCTAGGCTTATAATTACAGTGGGATTTTCTTTTTGCTGGCATTAGAAGCAGTACTGCTAAAGGCAGGCTAATAACTTTAAAGAAATTAATATTAAATAGAACAAAAAAATATTAAAAACAAGAATAGAAAATCAGCCCCTTTTCCTTTCAAAGAAAATTTTCAGAATGCATTTTGAGGTGGTATTCACACATAAAGAGGTAGTTTATTTCATCAAGCATCACAATGTCTGATGCTTTCATATCAACAATTTTTCATTTTAATAAGTGTCTTATTGTTACCTCATTCTGAGTACCTAATCATTTACATCAGTAAAGACTGAGGTTGGAACTCCATAATACAAAGCTACTCATCGCACTAGAGCCAGGAGGATTTCAACAGAGAACCCAAAACAAAGTCCAACTACTTCTTGAGACTTTATTTATTTTTATGTAGAGATACTGACCTCAAGACTGCCTGGTCGTTTCATTCTCACAGGAAGAAGATTGTACTTAGGTTTCGGATAGGGGAGGAATTTAACCTTTGGCCTGCAGCACATCAGCCAGAAGTCCCTGTCTCCCTGTTTTCATTTTATTTATAAGAAGATAGCACTTATTCTTCAGATTAAAGAGAACATAGTTAATAATGTAGAAAATGCAAGAAAGGGAAATTCAAATTTAATGTCCAGTGTGAAGTCTCATGGAAATGCATGCAATTACAGGCAGTGTTTTCCAGCTGGCTGTGTTTTTTTTTTCTTCTCTTTAAATAAACATTTAACCGACCACCCCTCATATTTTAGATAGTTTACTGCTTATGAACTTTGTGCACTGATTTCCACAGGACAAGGAAGTCCTGGCATCGCCAAAGGACAAAGCAGAACTTTAGGAAGATGTTTGCATTGTTTTACAAGCGTAACATCCTCAGAAAGCATCGTTGGCTTGGACTAGCTTGGGATCACAAGAGGAAAGCTATCAAGACAGATTATTGTCATTTAATTTGCTTTATTGTTTATCCAGCTCTAAATTTGAACACTAATTTGTCCTTCAGAAAAAGTTTAAATTCATTATCTGTATGAAAACCTCAGGGTTTTTTTTCTTGGAAAAATCAAGATCTAGGAGGATTGCAACTAGGAATATGCCAGTTACTCACACTAGTACATATTAGCAACTGCTTTGATCAAGATGCAGAGAACAAAGAGAAACCCAGGGCCTGAGAAGCAGCTGCAAAAGTCTACCGTAAATATTATAATCTTCTATTCACTGTATGAGTCATTAGCATCTGTACCTTAAAATCTTTCCTCAGTCTCCTGCAGAAGAGAACAAACTCCACTTTTACTAGCTGTAACCCACCTGGCAATTTTTGCTAGGTTACTTCTCCCACTCTGGTTCTCAAACTGTCTTTATCCTTTGGCATAGAAAAACTAAAGGTCTTGAAAGGATGCTCAACAGATCATTTGCTTTTCAATTTCTACTCCTACATCACAATCTTATCCTTCTTTTGCAGAGGCATCACAGTTTCCTTCTTCACTGCACTAACAGATTTATTTTGTTCAGAGAGTCTGTTATTATAATTAATATTATATTAATATTATTTCCTTCAGAGAGTCTGTTAACAAGATGTCAGACTGAGAATTATTCGAAGACGTGACACTGTGCTGATAAATCAGAGGCACAGGCAGCACGTACACCAGAAAGTCCCAGGACCATCAAAGCTCCTGAGGAGGAATGTCCTTATGGACACACCACCAGCATCTTCTGCCATATGCACATTCATAAAGCACACAGAGGAAAATTAATAATATAACCATTCTTTTGACACCTGATTTTAAAGTGTTAGGCTTTCTACTTACCTAGACCTTTAGGAACACATGCTCCTGTGTTTCCAACATCACTTACATAAACATGAATTTTAGAAAGCCTATTTTGAAGTCTTTGGGTTTTTTGGTTTGTTTAGTTTGGTTTTGTTTTTAATCTCATGGTAATAGTGATTTTTATTTTAAGTTACATTTTCACATAAGGCATATTTTGCCTTATGGGTTTTAGCAAATGCTCTTATTTCAGCATGTTGTATGCAACAGACTACAAACAAAATTCAGAGCTTTGAAGACTCAAAATTTTATAACTGATGTTATAATTTAAGCTCCATCTATATCCAGATTGATTATAAATAAATTCATACCCAAGGTCAAAAGACATTACCTGCAAGGCTTATCATTACCCAGTCACCAGAGTATTTCCTATACCTTCCCCTGGAAAATCAAGTATGCCATACTGGGCTGGAATGCCTACTGCTCTGAGACAGTATGGAAACAGATACACTTAAAAGCAAATGTTACTTTTTTTAACTATGTGCAGTTGCACAATACTCTCCAATGTACAAGGTCCTTTCAATACAGAAAGTTTCTATTACATTAAAGGAGAATAAAGTCTTCTACACTAGGGTCAGAACTAGGTCAAGATTGCTAGATTCTTCCAGGATGTGAGAGTTTTGCAGAAGGAGACAGAGACACACACTCTGGATTAATCTGTGACAGTTATAAAAATGTTCTTATTTAGGAATCTGAGCAAAGTTTTAGTCTCTAAGATTTGGCAGCTGTATGCCAGAAAGATAGGATTTCTGAAAGTACAGCTTGCTGGATCCAGGTTCATCAATGTCAAACATTCAGTATACAATACACTCTCATCTCATGGAAAGAAGGCATCTGAGAAGCTCTCCTTGGTGACACAGGGTGTTAGAGATGTAATTTAACCCATTTCACAGTCAAGAGTGCTGCTTCAGTAGTTACAAGGAAGCTGGGAGATGGTGTGGAGAGAAAGTTACACTCGTCATGTTCCTCTTTGACGACCAGCGCTCTGCTCTGCTCAGTGTGCTTAATGGGAAGGGACACATGGCACTGGAAGTTCTCTGTCAGGGGCTACAGGTACTAACTACATCAGGCAACTGGCAAGCCAGGCCTGTCTGTATGACATGAACAGTAGTAACACTGCTACCAGGCCACAGAAATATTCTAGCATGTCATGAAGCTGCTTTTAGAACTGACTGACACAGTAGAGGGTTAGGAGTGGGGGATGGAAACACTGTCCCAGAAGGAAATCCCAGACTTAAATATGGACACTGAAACGCAACTTTATCTTACTCTTTAATGGCATGTCAACATATGCTTTCCTTTATGTGCAAAGTAAAGTAAAGGCAATGACTCCACCAACAAAAAGATAAGCTTACCTATCCTACAGAAAAATTGATTTTTCACTTTACTTCATTTGTAACTCAGAACAATGTCTGTGCATACTGCCTACTCAGAATATTTAAATTAAAAAACTGGCTCAAAATTTAAGCCATTAAATCATGGTATTAGGAAACATCGATTATGTGTTGCACAGACACAACATTACATGATGTCCCATTAAAATGTTACACACACTTCAAGTCATCAGACATTTCACTTCACAGTAGATACTAAACTCTTACATAATCCTTCAATAAACATGGAAAGTGCCCAAGCCAAGATGTTAATGTCTGTCTATATAAAAAGAACCCTGTCTATATAAAAAGAACTTAAAAAGGGAGCAAAAAAACCTGATATTTTAAATTCAATTTTCAGCTTTAAATGCATGCATTCTAAAGAAAACAAAACATAAAACTTACAGGTTCTACAAATTCAAATTTCTTTTTCTCTTGTACTTCTTGGATTTTAAAAACATATTCTAATGATGCTTCATAAAAGTTCTGATGTTCTCTGTCAATCTGTGTATCTGCCTAAAAGACAAAATTAAATACGGACAACATTAGTTTAGCCTTTTTATTGCTTTAAAAACAGGTTATGTCATTAACAGGCAGATCTTCCATAAGATTACTGTAGAAGTTTCCTAGAGTTCAGTTTTCTTTCTGAAAATTAGAATACCTACTTAAAAAAGTTAAATGCAAGTTTAAGAAGCTAACATTACACATCTCAGCCTATGACTTTTACTCGCTCTTTTTTGGTTTCTTCTTTTTTTTTGCTCTTTAATACTCTAGTTTTTAGGAGAGCCTGGAGGGAAAGAAAGGTGGCAGCAGGTACTTGGCATATGTAAGTTTAGAAAAGTAAATAGAAATGAGCAATGTAGGAATCAAGGACAGACAAAAAGATAATTATTTCTATTGAAATATTTAAGTACCATATGCACTGAAATTTTATCTACTTCTCAGGTTCAAATACCTTCTCAAAAACATATTTTCTTTCTTAAATAGGCTGTCTTTAACAATGACATCTTGCAACTTATTATTTTATGGTATAAGTCATATGTTCTTGGAATGTAAATCTATTTAAATTCCTAACCTCATAAATCAAATATATTTCAAGTTTTAATTTTCAAGTGACAGGACTACAAGGCAATACTTGTCAGAAATGCCTGACTAATACCACCCAACATGGAGATCCAGTATCAGAACAGTGTCTTCTGCCTAAATAGCGCAAGAATTAACTCTTATCAGCTGATAAAGAGTAATAGGCTTTTATCCTCAATTTAAATAAGCCACAGGAGAGGGAACTAACAGACAAGCAGTGTAGCATGTAGATAATGTTTAAAGAAGACATGAAGATTCCATTTTAATTCATTCTTCTTCATAAAAAAATCATATTCTCAAGCAAATCCCTTTTGGGCTGTATTAGTTAGATTTTGCTCTTTGGTCAAAATATTACCGCAGATTAACAACATGAATAAAATCACTCCACCTATTTTTGATGTATGTCAGTTAAAATACAGAAGGATACTTCTGTATGTCCTCTAGTTTAATTCTGGCATTAAAAATAACAAGTGTAGGGAAATTGGGAAAGCTTGATGCTGTCTTCCCTTGACAACAAACTATAAACCAGCAAACACATCAAAAGAGATTTAGTACTTTTAACGGTAAAAAAGCAAGAAGCCAGTGTTTTCCTTCAGGCAGGATTTGGTCATCAATAACACCATATATAATTAAGATTGCTTCTCTACTCAAGGACAAGCTACTATTGTGATTTGGCTGTACAGGTTTTTAACAATATTGATCCATCTCCCTAGGCCAGTGTTCTAACTCTACTTCAACACATGGGCCTCAAGGATATGTTTCAAATCATACCAGCATTTCCTTCCTATGTCTATTAAAAAAATTCAGTAAACTAATAATATGAAGCTGAAATCAAGCACTCAAAATTCCAATAATGAACTACCTCATGAACTACCTCGCTCTACCTCAAAATTAACTCTGCCATTTGCCATTCACATAGTGTGTTTGGCTAGTCTTTTCCCTGATAGTCTGTTAATATCTTTCCCTGATAGTTTTATCACAAAGACAGTGCTACATAACTGAACAGAAGCAGTTGCCACCACTTTGGGACGTGATCCAGCAATGCCTTGCTCACATAAATGCCATCAATAAGCACTTGAAACAGATTTTAGCTCTCTCATTTAATTGTATGTATATAATGAAATATAGTTTTAGAAATTGTCTCTTTTAGTCTTTGCCTCAGAAAAAGTATTTAAACACCTAATTAAATCCATCCCTACTCTGAACAGCATTTAAGCAGGTTGCAGTTGTAATGACACTTACAATAACCAAGTCCCATCTCAAATATAGCTTAGGGCCATAATCACCACCAGTGAAAGGGAATATATTCTGTAGAAGCTTATGAATTTGTGTTAACACCAAAGGATTCAGATTTTTAAGAATTGCATTGAAAGTGATCCTAAAGTTTCAAAAGCTGAAAGTATTTTCATGTTTTTCTGAGACTTCAAACTACATGTAAAAAGTAAACAGATCTGATGGATATGATTTTGAGTTTCTACCTGTATGATATATAGTTATAGTGAGTAATATTTTCATTGATGTAGGTTATCACCTCAATATATATACCAGAACTTCACATAAGCTTGGAGACTGCTTCTGGAACAGATTTCAGAGAAATACAATCAGAAGTTCATTAGATTTCTCACATCACTCAGTTCTGCCCATTTTCACCTCCATTGTAGGCTTCTGTAGGCAGTGAAAAGATGCTACTATGAAGTTTCTTTTTGATGGTAAAGGAAAAAAGCCAGTCACCTGTGTAAACTGCACCAGCAGTCTTGCAGGCTCTTAAAATATCCAACATATTTCAGTTAGGTGAATATATGCAAAATCCTTTCTACAGAATATGTTTCAACCATCAAACTTCAGATACCTAATTAAGGTGGTCTCGATTGCATTCAAGTGAGACATGTAGAAGAACCCAACAGAGTACAAGATCTTTGCTCACCCCAGTACTCTTTAACCCACATTATGTGGTGAGGTATCAAGAAACCTCATCAATTTGAGGAAACAGTATTTTTCCCATGTAGCAGTCAAAAAACAGTATTTCCACCTCCCTGAATACATGATGTTGGCTTGAGGTATGATCTTCCCATCTCCTGCCCTGGGCACCAAAGCCTCAGCTGCCAGCACTGCTCGGTTCTTTGCTTGTGCCCTGCTCTTCTGTGGGCTGCTCCAACAAACTCCATCCTGGACATACAGGCTATAAATAGGGCTCACCCAAACCACTCAGGAAGCAAATCAACAGCTGTCTTAGATTTCAGGTCAGGAATGGAGCTTGGCCTCCTTTTACTTGCAATATACACACAGGCCAAAAGTCTCTCAGGTTAACAATTTTGGTACTGATTTGCTTCTACTTACGGTGGGTCTGTGTTGCTGATTCAGCACATCTACAGTGGTAGAAAACTGGGGAAGACAAATGCCAAGCTATGCCCTTTATCCTTTACAAGGGAGGCATCTAGAAATCAGAAGACCTCAGCCTCAGTTACAAGATTTTAAATCCAGATATGTCACTTAAGGACACACTGGAAAAAATTATCCTGGTTTTCCATTAGTTTATAGCTGAGAGCCAAATCCACTGTTATTCTACCATAGTTTATTAGATTCACAGTTGTTACTTTGCACTTCAGTTGCTGCTTTTAGACAGAAATTATTCTCATGTCTCAAGAGTAAAATATTTTATTTTGGTTCTATTCTAGAACAAATTAGTGTTTAAGTTCACTTTTCCCCAATTTGGTAAGAATTTCTTTTTTTTTTAAGCTCAGTCTTAGCCTCTAACAGAACTGTTTCTTCATCAATACATAAGATATTTGGGAAAAATGAAAGCCCTGACATACACGTGGAACAATAAACCAATCCTAGATAACTAATGTCTTATCTAGATTGATTATTATATTGACAGCAACACCAATTCAGCCATATAGACATTATTAGAAATTTTTAATTTCTAAGCCTTATTTTATTTGAATTATAGTATTATTTGTAAACATGAAAAAAAAAAGCTATGACATATGACTGAGTGATGGTCACACCTTTGGTGAAAATTCCATCTGCAAACTAACCCCCATGATTTAAGATTCACCATGACAACAGTAATCCTATCAAAATGATTTTTAACTACTTTTGGCACAATTCCCAAAATGTCATTGATTCATATTGCTGGGTTTATTATAAGTTGCTTCAAAGACAAGTCATATTAATTTCTATCGGCATACTGAAAAGCCATGGAATCCTCCTGTTAAACCAGAAGTCTTCATGTTTTTGTTTTTCTTTTCCTTTAAACAGAAAAGAATTAGCCGTACAGACTCTTCAAAGCTGATGTTATAGATACAATTTCAGGGAAATGTCAGGTGCCTCAATCTCAGAGTAAGATGAAAAAGAGGAAAAAAGAAGCAGAAAAGATCATCATTAAAGTGATCACAGTTCAGTCTTTTGAATTACAATTTAGAAGTGCAATTTCATCAGTTAATAGATTAAAGAGCAAATCTAAAAGCAATTAATTAATTGGCTTTTCAGTATTCCACATATAGCTTATAAAACTCACACTTTTATTATACTAATATAATTCCGTTGTTGCAACCAATAAACATTAGCTGTACTTGAAATACATAAAGTTGCAAACATAGAATATTGCTTTGTTCAAATATTTAACTCCTATTTGGGTCATATTCATCCCAGTCAAGAATTTACAGTCACAACAAGCATGACCAGAAACCATCATAATTTCACATTAAATACAGCATGTCTTGAAGAGAATCAGTTTGTTATCATGATTTCTATGCAAATGTGAAATTAGATAAGAGTGTGTTCAGTTCTTACATCTTGCAAATGAGATTCTTTCTTCTTGGCTGACAAATTTAAGTGCTTCTCTAAGATGGAATAATATTTCTCACTTTCCTTGTCAAATTTCTTCTTCCCATCCTGAAAAACAAAACATTCCCAAGTAAAATACTTGACTAAATATCACAGCTAACTTAAATTAAAAGAAGTAACAGGTTCCAAAATATGCCTCATTATTAAACTACTTTTGTTGGTTCCAGTATTTTTAGGGTTAAATTTTTAAGTGGAACTAAAGATAGTAGGAGAACTGCTTCAATTATTAAAAGCAATAGTAAGCAGGATTTTTCCCATACATTACAAACCCATACAACAGACTCATATGGTTTCCCGTAGTAAATATACTATGAGATAATATGAGATTTTATATAGTGGTATCTTTTTGAGCAGACATTTAATACAAAATAATCTTCCCCAAGTTTTCTAACTGTACCTAACTGCCACACTGTTTGTACAAAAAAAAAAAAAAAAAAAACTCAACAAACAAACAAACAAAACCCAAACCAAAATCACAAAAAACCCAAACAAACAAACAACAAAAAACCCCAAACACCTCCTCCCCATCCAACAAGCAAAAAATCCACCAAAAATCAAAAAAACCACCCCCCACTGCGGAGGACATAGATGAGTATAAAAAAATGTGATAAAGACATATTCCTATTCTTTGCATTTAAGACTAATACGCTTATTTTCCACCCACTCTCCTAAAATATGAAGATGATGGAAAAGCATATGTGTGGTTGCAAAATGAAATTGGTCCAAAAGTCTGTTTCCAATAATATTTCGATGTGTCTGAATATTTAAGCTTGTCTCATTTAAAAGTTATCGTGCCTTTTTCCTTTCCCACTCCTCTTTGTTTTTGCCATCATGTGCAGCCAATCCTCACATTTCTACCCTAAAACTATTTTGATACATAATACAAAAGAAAGCTACTACTTTGAGTAAAATAAGAAACCTCTTATTTTCTGCAAACAAACTCAGAATTCATACTTCAAAACTTTTAAAATTTGCTGTTCTGAAATTTTAAAAAAAGATAGGTTTCCCAAAATCTTTTCCATCCTTCAAGGAGTGCCAAATATCAAGAATAGGAGAACTGATGGAAGTTGATATCCCATCAGAGTATTATTAATGATAAATCTGTAACTTTTAATGAAAAAATTATATATTCCCTAAATCAAAGCAACTTTCTGACAGTGATTTTTATAATCTTGTTTAAGTCCTAATGATTAATAATTCAAATATTTGGAGAAAACATAAAAAGTTTCAAGACAAACAGTCCTACTTACTCATGTGCAAAAGCTATTAATGATAGAAAAATTAATTACTGAGCATCATGCAGTAACATCAGGTCATTTTAAGAACTGTAGTGATTCTCTCCCTGACCTCTTTCTCTCTAGAAATTTTTTTACAAGAAACAAATAACTGGCTTGCATTGTAGCACCACCCTGTTTTCCTTAGTCATATCATGGGAAAGTCAGGTCAGTCAGAGAAGTAAGAAATAGGAGGAAGATTTTAATGACATTAATTAAAACTTATCAACCAGCTGCAACAAAAACCACTTAATGATTAGCTCCAGTTACTAAAGCTTAAAACAGTAGTTATACTAGATTGTAAAACACATAATATAATTTCTATCCTGGAAAAAGTTCAAATATATTTAGTATGAAAAATATGCACAATTTAATACTCTCACTACTTCACAACAGAGAAGTATCTTCAAAACACAACAGAAGGAAAAGAAGGCATTTGACCCAACAAAATATTAAATAATAATACAGAATAACTACTAATGTCTTCTATATTTAATTATGGATAAGGAGATACCAGGACAAAAACGCAAAAAGGAAAAATAAAAGTTTGTATTTTGTTTAGCAAGTGAAAAGAAGCTATAAGAATTATCTTACAGAATCTTTCCCAAACACATTCTTAAAAGAGAGAAGGCAGACGGCCAGAGTTGTGGCAAATGACTTGTAAGTCAAGAAATCAACTTCTGTGGGACTGAAATCATAGGTCAGTTCCACAGCCACAGTTTTATTGGAGAATATTCAAGTGCCAGGTCTTCATGGTGAAGCAAGAGCAACCTGTGTATCTCAACAGCACCTTTGGTCACAAACAGAAATTCAGTTCAGTTGATCATGGAATGAAAGATGCAGTTAGCTACTCATTGTCTTACCTTCTGAGACAATTATGTTATGTTTTGGACTAGAAATATGAATCAGATTATTTTAAAATCCAAGTGACAAAGGTGTCAAAGTCATCAATTTCAGGAATTACTCAAGTTAAGGGCAAATGTGATGCAATAAAAAATGTCAAACAAATTATTTTTTAGTTTTTTTCCCCCATGTAATTGTAAAGTGGGAAAGAAGTCTGCCTGATTGCAGTATTTAAGCCATTGGTCACAAACTACTGGAGTTCAGTGGTGGATACCCTGTCCACTAGACCACCTACCTCAGAAGGTAACTTGACAAAGCCTTTGACAATGAGGCCTGGGTGCTGATAGCACATACTGCACATTTGGACTTGATATTGTGTTTGCCTGTGCTCTCTCAGATGTCAGATCAAAGGAATGAGCCAAGGAGCCATGGGCAAATCTCCCACAGGATTACCTGTTTCAGACTGGGATCACCCAGCCCAGCCAGCTCTTCCATCCTTCCTTCCTTCACTAACAGACTTATGGTATGAACAGGAGGTATTCATCTTGCCTTGTGAACTATTTGTCTCAGAACCAAGGTGATCAATAGGTACTAATGAAGAACCCAAAGTCTGGTAGCCACTTGAGCTCATGTTGGCACTAACATAACTTTTGCTAACAAGAGCTGGAAAAAAGTCTGAAGTCTCAGCTGCCCAGTGAGAATCAAAGAAAAAGGTGTGACAACAGGACTTTGCCATCTGAAATACCTACATAAAGTGCATCAAATACATGTCAATGCCAAGAGAGGACTATTGATACACCTAATGTGGCTCCCATTGCTTGAATTACGTATCACATCCTCTCTTTATACATATAAAAGGAAAACAAAAAATTAAATGGTCATATCTAAACAGATTAGCCCCCCTCGCCTGCCAAGAACAAGAAAAAAACAAGTTCAAATAAACTAATTGTGGTTTAAAGACATATTGTATCTCATGTGAAGATTCATAAAGATCTCCATGGCACCATCCATAGGGAAACAAGGAATTTGAAGGCTCTCATGGTCTTCTGCCAGGTCTCTCCCAGACTGCACCTCTACACTGCCACAGATCTGCTCAGCCTCCATAGTTTTTTATACCAGTTACGTTAAAGAGAAAACTACAAATTGGAGCTTGTCTGTCACCAGGACAACTTCTGGCCCAAGTGCAGTGTTTTCAGAGACAGCACATCTGATCAACTTCTTCCTCCTTTTCCAGATTTTAACTTAACAAGACCTTCTTCCTTCAAAGGAAGAAGTTGACAAAGTAAAAAGACTAACAGAAGTAAAATGCGAATAAAGATCTCTTGGCAATTTTGACTACATTAGTGTCTTTACCTGGCGATACTCCTGGGAATAAGTTTGCAGCAGGACAGTGTTTCTGGCATTACTCAGACATGTTTCTAGGAAAAGTACATAAAATACTGGCCCCAACAGGTGAGTGAGTTTCCTTTGATTGGAAGGTCCTCCACTGTGCCAGTAAAACCCACATATTTGGATGCATTGAAGCCTCTGAAATCTGTTTACTTAATACAAATTAACAAAAAAAAAAAAAAAAAAAAAAAGATACACTCAGAAGCAGGTGATTCATGTTCTGGATGAGAATAAACAGTTTATGCCAAAATAGCTCTTGTCTCACACACTCAGTCAGTGACTCACAGCACACAGGCGCATCCTAAGTGGAGTCACAGACTCAGCTTATTCCTGCTTTAGCCTGTTCTTCTCCAGCCCTCAAAACACTTTACTCACAGCCACTGCCCAAATGAATTATCTGAATCCTGGTCTGAGCAATCTGTGCCCATAAGACTGAGAAATCTACGTTTCCACATACTAGGAGGTTTTCAAAAAAAGTTTCCCTGCAAAAACATCTCCTCAAAGTTTAGGAGACAGAGAATTGCTATTGCTTAGACTCCACATTGGATCAAACCCAAAGCAGAAGAGATGTGGTTGGATAAGAAAGCTTCTGCTGCACTGTTACGAGAACAGACTGCACCAGCCATGACACAAAACTTAAGGCATGTGGCCATAAGGAAGATGCTAATTCCTGACCCCTGTACTGTCTCTTATTCCCTTCAGACTCCAGCTTTCTTTCATCCTTGCACATCTTTCCTGCAAGTAAATGTCATCCTTTCTCTTTGCCCTGGAAAAGTATCAACCATTTCTTTCAAAATATCAGCTAGAACATATGATAAAAACTCCCACCCAAAATCCCTGTGAGACAACTGGGAGGGCGATAAAAAAAAATCTAAGCACAGAAAAAGAGAAATTACATAATATTACTCCTTAGCGTATTTTGCACTGATATAAGTCAGTCATATAAGTCATACACTGATATAAGTCATCAACACCTTTTGTCTAGACTAAGCCCTGCAGATTCTAAACACTGTAAATGTCTCAGTATAGTTCTTTAACCATTCTCAGGTGTGTCAAGCCTTATATCAGTTCAAAAATATTTACAGTTTGAAATGTTTCAAATTTCTAGGAACCCATTAGGAAAGCCCTTAACCACACACTCGCCTTACAGCATTTAATAGAGCCTTACTAACTCTGCCAGTACCCTCTTGAGAGACTTAAGTCATGTAGTACTGGATCCAGGTTTAATTCCTGGTTTTATTTTCTCTGCTCAGGTTTCCTGCATAGTTTTATTTCAAAACTGATTAGAAAACCTTAAAAAAAAAATTATCTTTTCAGAAATAAATTTTGCTTGAGATACTTCTAATTATAGGCATGCCAGTTAGAAGTTTAACTCAAAATATGTTCTTGTATTCCTCTTGTTTTACAAATATTTATGACTGTGAAAAGTCCAGAGATCAATTGCTGAGAAGTTTATTAAAAAGTTAACTCAAGTGAGTTAGATAGTTTTTCTCCTATTCAGAAAGATTTTGACTGCATGCTGTAACTAATCATACACATGTTACAAATCTTTGGCATGATTCCTACAAATTTTACCCACTAGCTGTATTTTTAGATACAAAGCATAAATCAGTGTTATATTTTAAAATTGACTTTCCTTTTCTAGAGGAAATATCAAGAAATCTGGTATTTTTATAATGGTCTACCACTACTTCATGTGCAGTATTTAATACCAAAACTGTTACATGTACCTTCAGAATAATTACATAAATTATTCCTCTTTTATTTATCCAAAAAGAGCCTCTGCTGTCCTTCTAATTCACTTCCTTTTTTTTTTAGTTGCAATAATTTTGGTGTTATATTTATCTATTAGCTACTATCTATTATATCTGTGCATAAAGAAATTTTTTAACTCTTTGTTTGTTGTAAAAGTAATATTTGACACTTTAAGAAGCTAATCCTTAAAAAATCCCACCTTGTTGAAACCATAAAATAAACATGTTTTGCAAGAAATTATTTTAAAAGGATCAAGAAAGGAAATTAAACCAGAAATCATTGCAAATAAACTATTTGGAAAAAAGAAGTCAGTACCTTGAAAAGAAGAGAATACTTTAATTAGAAAGCAAGTGAACATTGTGAAACATGGCCATGACAATTTTTTTTCTTCCCCTCACCCAGAATGAGTACGTATTTTTTTCACCAACTCAAACTGAGGTTTAGAAACTGTAGAAACTGGCACAGAAATACAAGAGTAAGACTTGAATATAGATCAAGTCAGACACATTTGTTGGTTGAAGAACCTGAAGGCAATAGTGAACTCTGCGGAGATCAATAAAGCCACATTCCTTTTCTTTCTCTTTGACAACAACTGCAAAAATGTTGATTTTTGCAACAACAGACTGGAGATGGTTCATTGCTAGAATGTTAGACTTCAAATATATTTTTTCAAAGCCACCTTTTTCATTACCTCCCAAACAAAAATTCAAATTGTATTTTAACAAAGTGGGATTTTGTTTGGAGATGTAAGTTTGGGGACCATGTCTTACTAAGTAGCAGGACAAACAAACTAAAGTAGAACTGTAGTCTAGAAAATAAACAAAACTTAGATTTGGAAAGACTGATTTAAGATCCTATGGACTTCTTAGAAAATGTAAATTCTCACAGTCTCTCAACTCCTCCTTTGAGAAGAAAAAACGTAAATTCACCTTCGATTTTATGTTGCCTGAGGTTTTGTTGAGCATTCTCATGGAAGCAGTTGGTGAGTTGCTCGGTTTTGGTTGGTTTTAATAATATTGAAATTATCATTGGCATCTGAGACCACAGGGTGCATTTTGATAGCTGTCTGGATGGGAAGAGTTTCTTTTTGGTAGACCTTTTGATTTGTTATGTGAATGCTAAGGGTCCAAGATAAGTTTGAAAGATATCACAAGCTTTTTTTTCCAGAAGAAAATTGAATAGGTAATATAAGTCCTTCCCTCCTCTTACTCCTCCTAAACAGAATTTAATGCACTGTTAGGCTCTAGGGTTTCCCTAAATCCATAAGAAAATCAGAAAAGTTAAAGAACATAGTTTATGTATCATTAGCAAATAATATGAAGTGAAGCAAATTTGTACCATAGTTCATAAAGAAATCCTTGTTGATCGACATAAAATAGGGTTAATATAGTAATAAATTATGTCTTATGCTCCTCATAACTGCTAGTGAAAACACTTCCAAATTGAAGCAGAAAGCATCATGTAGAAAATTAAATGTCCAAATGACTATAAATCTTAAAACCAATTCTTTATGAAAAAAGAACAACCATATGCAAACCATGATGATCCAGAAAAAAGTATCTTGTAAGACACAAGTAATTATAATAAAAAGAACATATTGCAACTATGAAGTATAACAAGGCAATAAACTGGGAATACAAGACTGTTTAGCAGCATTAAAGCTATGAAGACAGGTATTAGAAACTGGCAGTTAAAAAATAACCACAATAAAAATCAGGTAAGGAATATATAAAACTGAAATATACTTGAAACAACCCAAAACTAATTTAAGTTTAACTGGAGTTCACATCTGTGTAAAATACAGAATAACCTTGCAAGAGATAATTTACTTTAAGGCTCATAAACTTCTGAAGAAAATTTTCTTTTCCTTCTGTAATGCCTTTAGAGATCCAAGTATCAGGTACTTTCAAAAGTGTATCCTAGAAGAGGAGAATCCATTTCCTAATAATTCCCTATGAAATTCCATCAGATGTTTTCAAATTAAAAAGCAGATACTATTAGATGAGAAAATGTGTTTGAAGGATGTAATTTGTTTTTCTCCAAAAAATTCCCTTTTTAAATGGAAACAAAAACATTACAAGTTCCCAGCATTGCTGTGAAAAGGCATGCAAACCTGCCAGTACTGTCAGGTCACAAAGCAGGACATATTAGACTCCCTGTTATTCAACTGCAGAGCTGTCTTGAGTTTATTTGGCATTTGCTGATTCCAGGAGTAGCTGCTCTGTGTCTGGGAATCTGCTAAATCCCTGCCCAAACAGCAGGACTGGTAAGTCTACACACGTAATCTAGTTTTATTGCTTTACTGTCTACTAAATATGAAGTATTTTTGCTGGAATAGCTTACTTAGGATATTATCAAGTT
Source organism: Vidua chalybeata (assembly GCF_026979565.1). NCBI lineage: Eukaryota > Metazoa > Chordata > Aves > Passeriformes > Viduidae > Vidua > Vidua chalybeata. The sequence continues at coordinate 85,010,420 of NC_071531.1, read as the reverse complement.
ACTGCTCAAATAATATGGAGAAGCTCCCTAGAACATCAGAAACTGACTGACTTTTCTTTGCATCAGGTTTAGGACAGGTTTCTGAAGTTTAAAATATTTTATCATAACAGGAAGAGTTTTGCTTCTGTACAAAAGCTTGTGACTTTAAATGATTTCAAATAAAAAACAAAGTTAGCCACGCTCTTTAGGAACTCATGAAGAGGCCACTTCATCTGCACAGTTAGCTACATCTTTGCTTTGTGCACTGAGAGCAAAGATAAAGAAAAAAGAACATAATGTCATTCATATAAGCAGTTCCAACAGACCAGCTTAGAACTTCATATACTCACTGCTTTCTTTCAAAAGCTGCAGATAAAAATATTTCTTTCTTAACTAGTAATTTCTTTTTTTAAACACTCTTTGGGAATCTCCCATCTATGCCAACCAATCAACCAACATCACTGACCCCAGCGTGTCAGCAGCACGTTCAGCTCTGCTCATGGTCCCAGGGCACCTCAGACGTCATTGCAACAGGACTGGAGTGCTGACCTGAGGAAGAACTTGAGGCGTGCTATGAGAATTTTTTTAGATTAATACACACAACTGGAAACTGTGCTGTTTACAGATATTTGGGAAAAAAAAAAAAAAAAGGAAACAGTCTGAGGTCAATGTCAGAAGTGATTTTGTTTTGTTTTGATTTGAAAGCATCTATTTTCAGAGTCCCTTTTACAACACTGATAAAAGAACACAAACTATCACTTTGGGGTGAAAAGTTAAGCCTCCCCAGTGGCATTGTTAAGCTCACTCAGGGCTCTCAGATTACGTCTTGGGGGTGGGTGTTTAATCTTCTCATCAAGACAAGAATCTGAGACCACCCCTTCTTGGCAAACTCCACAGGAACAAATGGTTCTGTGGTAGCTACTATAACCCGACAGGTCCTGAAATAACAAAACTGCTTTATTTGGTGGAAAGAGTTCTCTTGATGCTCCCATATCTACCAAGACACAACGAAGTTTCAAGCAATGATGTCCATTTTTGTTACAGTACAGAAGGGATACTTCCAAGATACAATCACCCACTTCACTTTGGAATAGAGCTATTTCAGGGTTAGCTTTGCCAAAAGGGAAGTTACTATATTGGCAGGAGATTCGAATTTGTATATTCTCAGGCCCCTGCAGAATCTGCTGCATAGATTGAACAAGATACTAGATGAAGGGAAACCTATGGCGATACAGCTGATGAAATGATTTTCTGTTTAGAACGGAAAAAGGCCACTCCACCCTATGTATGGAATATAGACCCATAGACCCCACATCATCTGAGAAATGTCCAAACAATGCCCAAACTGTATCTACAACTATTTTTATGCTGTTAACTACACCATGAAACACAGGGAAGCAATGCAGAAAGAGACCTTAATTTCCCCCCAAACTGCTAAAGAAAACCCCAACACGTAACAGAGTAAGATTAACAGATGAATTCATACCCATGTATAAGACCTCATGACTTAAGCATTATGTGTACAATACAGCTGTGGCACTACACAACACCCACAAGCACAATTCTGAAGTAATCCCTGTAGGGCAAGAGAACACAACTACCTTTGTCAAAACATAATGAATTTGGTTTGATAAACAATGCTAAAACTCGGGATGGAGTCTAATTTTGAACAAGGGGACGAAGAGCAGGGGACTAGGTGCCTTTGAACTGGTGAATGAAGATTGACACCTTGTGCAGGGAGCAGGATACCAGAATTTGCTTACTTTAAGTCCTGTCCTGCTCTGTGCCTGGGCAAATTGGCCACTTCCTATATTTCCCTTAAATCCTCCTTGAGACTTTTAAAGTCTCATCAACAACCTGAGACTTGTTTTTCAGGTGTGGGAACATGATCCTGTCCACGCTGTGGCCAAGAGCGTGCTCTTTCTTGTTAAGAAAGAACTTAACAGGTGAGTAGAGCTACTGTACTCTGTTTGCAAAATCCTCCGTGCCCTCAAACATTCACTAAAAAGTTTAGTTCCCCTGTGAGCTGGAAATTAAGTTTGAAGGTCAATGTCTTTGTTCATACTTATGATCACAGCTCAGGAGTCCAGTAGGATTACAGCAGCTGTGCAGGGTCAGGATGCAACCTTCCTGATTCCTTCCTGTGACACACACCACAATAGGCTGCAGCAGATTAGCAAAAAAAGAAACCTTTCTTTAATTAGAAGATGTCCAAGTTTTCTTGCATTTTTATATTCTTTTGTCCTTTTTCAGTAAAAAGGCTAATACTATCTAAGTTTTAAATTTTTTTGTTTTACTAGCTGTAGATTTTTAAAAAATAAATGGTTCTTTTTGCCAAGAAAGGTACACTGCATGCTCACTTAAACAATTCCACCAATTTACACATTTATTCTAAGCCTTAATTCTTAAATGTTATAGCAGAATAGTAAATCATTTTCCAATTTACTACAGGGGACTAATTTATTTATCCTTAATTTATATCTGTTTTCTTTATGATGCAAATTAGAATCTTATTAAACTGCAGAAAAAAATGAAGCTTCAGAAACCAGTTTTAGTCAGTGAGCCAGTTAATCACACTAACTTATAACAGAGAGGCTGCATTTAACAGAATTTATTAAAACTGATTATGCACATAACATTAACTATTTTCCTCCCAAACACCTGTAGTTAACACACTGAACCAACAGTTTTTAGTCACTGTGTCCACAATCTTATAGTTATGAGATCTGAGTTTTCACTCTCATCTTTAAAAGAATGCACTAAAAGTGAAACAAGCTTTTAGCACTGTTGTCTTTATTTTGTTTATTTTTCTATTAACATCCTAGAAGTTTATCAGCTTTGAATGAAACAGTAATTGAATTGAAGCAAACTGCAATGAGAAAATAATTTTGTTTCATTTGCATGGGCTGTCCCAAGAAGACCAGTCACTTCAAAAAGACTCTGGGTTCAGGTGCTCAGCCAGTGTTGTCTTCCAGTTTAATAGTTTGGCTCTGCACAGGAGAAAGTAAGACTTTCTTAGATGAAATGTATGCATACAGAGCTCTTCACTGTTTTTGAACCTTCCCAAATATTTCACATACACAAGTGTAGATGAAGCAATGGATAATCATACTGGCATTACAATCATGTTGTTTGGGGCAAAAATAGGTCTTTCACTGCTTGATATTTCCCTACATTTATTTGAATAAGGGAAAATACATTTGATGTATTTTAAAAATAATTTTATATTATACGTTTTCATTAAATGCAAGTTCTGATTTCTCATTTCTTGCATTTGATAATGCTAGTTTAAGTAAAATATCAATTAGACAACCTATATGGGATTATTTCTCAAATGTAAGTGTTCTAGGACCAAAACCTTGGAATGAAATGCATTTACTAGTGCAATTCACAACTTTCAAAGTTCAGAAACTTTAGCCAAAACTTGAGGATTTATGTAAGCAAACGAAAAGCTAGAGAGAATTTGTACTTCTCTATCTACCACAGATAGATGCCTATTAACCTATAATACCTAAAGAGATTATCATGAGTTATTTACCAGTACAGCAGATTTTTTGGTATGCAGCTGTCTCATGACCATTGAGTATCCTCAGTTCCTCATGCTCAATTATTTAATCTTACACTATATTTCCAATCCTCCAGCCCTCCTCCTCTATCTCAGCAACCTATGGCAATACCACCAGATTTTTTTACCTGGTCATTACCAAAAATAAAACAACAGACTGATCTCAAATTGCCCCATGGGATCTTTTACCTGGTGACTTTTCTCTAATCAGACAGTTCCTCCTATAAACAAAACTCACTGCCCTTTTCCCATGTGCTAGTTCCTCTGACAGACTGGGTTTCTCATACTAAGCCCCATCTAAACTACATTATAATGACTCATGTAAAATGTTATAAAAGCCTGGTTGAAACAGAAATAGGTTTTATCCCCTGTATTTCCTTGCCTACAGAATAAGTTATCAAAACAGATATGAGGTAACTGGTAGCGACTGTTTTTGAGAAACTTTTGCATTTTAACTCCAAAAATTTGGCCATCAATAATTCCCCTTGCCTGTCCTCTCTTTGTGCTTCCTTATCCTGGTCCCCTCCCTCCACGGTTCAAATTGACATTAAAACACAACAAATCTAGTGGATGCAAATACCAAGCCTTGAGTGACAGACACCACTTGTAATGAAACACCTCCTACTGTACCTACTACAGCAAGGTCACTCATTTTTCTCAGTTAAAGGACAACAAGTGCTATGATTTGATCAGATACTGAGGAAACTGGTTCACCAAATGGGCATTTTGGTATTTCTAATGATCTTAGATACCTATCTAAAATTCTGCTTTGACAGCTTTCTGACAGACCTTAAAAAATGAGAGGTTTTGTTTGTTTCATATTCCTCAATTTCTAGACAATCCAAATCAAACACAGAGAGAACGTGCTACCTGCTGCATGCCTACATGTGAAGATAGATGTGAGCAAAGATGCGGGAAAATTAATCCCAGCAGTGAATATGGATTGGTTTCCCAAGTAGAAAGGAATTCACTGCTTTGAATAAATGAATGAAATTAAATAATGATAAAAACTAACCCTCCTGGCCAAAATAAATTATTTTATGAAACAAACAGATGGAATTGTAAAGAGGAAACAAAACTCTCCTTTTAAGTCTTAAAACCAAAATTGCTTCTGTTGTCTTTGATCTGATTTAAGTTGTATTAAAGATCAATGAACATTGGAACAAATATTGCTAAATACTGTACTCAATGGATAAAAAGAAAGAGGAAGGTTTGGCTTTACTGTCCAAAACACATCACACAATGAGCTCACCAGAGTTACCAGCTGGGGCCTTGCAAACCACATTGACCAAATAAGGCAAAAGGCTTCATGCCTGGAATCCTTTCCCAGTTACCTCACCCGGCTTCTGCTCGCCTTGCTACAATAATTGGAGAGGTCATTTTTTAAAACTCAGATGGAGTAAATCAGCAGGCTGTCCAATGCAAAGCTGGGTTTGTGTAGTCTCTGGAGAGAACTCAGCTTTATTTAAACTGAGTGTGTACAGAAAAGGAATAACTGAAATATGTGCAATAAAAACAGAAGAGCAAGTAGTATAAATTAAGAAGAGCAAGTGATGTAGATTTGTATATTGCTGGTTAGATTACAAACACTAATGTTTTATGGGGAATGTTTCATAAATTTGTTGGGTACCTTCAGGTTTTTGAAGTGCATGTGAAGAATTGGTCTTTAATGTTATTCTTGTGATATTCCAAAAACACTTGAACTTTGTACTCTGAGTTTATACTGTCCTTAAAATATAGCTTGGTAACATTAACAGGATATATTTTATCCTCCATATTCTTTTTGATTTCTGTGACCATATTTTTGCCTAAACTCATAGTTTTGAAAAAAAAATCTCATTCTCTATATTAAAAACATCTATAGGATATTCATCATGGTAGCAAAAAATCTTGTGAACTTATTTATTACTAAAATAAAATGGTGATTCTCACAATCTATAACTTTTCCTCTTTTTTCCCTTGGGAGGGTGGGGTTTACTTGTATTTATATGCAACTGAATTTTATCTGGTGTTTTAGAAAAGAAATAAAAATTCCCAGAAATCACTTTTAAGTATTCCCTCACATAATTTTCACTCCCAGCAAAATCTGAAAGTAGTACCTAATATAATTTCCTGTTTTGTGTATTGGTAACACAACTATCTAATAATATTTTTCTTCCACAAAATTTGGAAACACAACAGGGTACTAAAATTTATAATGTCAAAGTCCGATTAGAAGACAGAGTCCAACACCCAACTGCTTGGATCCAGCTGCTTGGATCTCTAGCTACTGCTAACATTGCCAATGCTAAAGGCATACCAATCTCCTGCTTCTATACCCAATCTCCTTAAATGTTTGTCCATAAGATATTATGATGCAAATTAATTACGAAGTAACAGCTCTAGAAATGTGACATTACTATCAGCTATCCTGTGGAGGTTGCACCATCCACAGAATCACAAAATCACAGAATATGCTAAGTTGGTGGCACCCAAAAGGATCAAGTCCAACTCCTGGCCCTGTGCAAGACCATCCTCAAGAGTCACACCATGTGCCCGAGAGCGCTGTCCAATGCTTCTTGAACTCTGTCAGGCTGGTGCTGTGACCACTGCCCTGGGCCAGTTTCCTCCCCTCCAGGCTGAACAGAGCAAGTTATCTCAGTGTATCCTCGGATAGCTTCCTCTCCAGACCCTTCACCACCTTCATAACCCTCCTATGGACACTTTTAATAGCTTCCTGTCTTATATTGTGGCAGCCAGAACTGCCCCCAGCACTGGAGGTGAGGCCGCCCCAGTGCAGAGCAGAGCAGGACAATCCCCTCCCTTGCCCGGCCATGCTGTGCCTGATGCCCCCCAGGACAGGGTTGGCCCTCCTGGCTGCCAGGGCACTGCTGGCTCATGTTCAACTTGCCACAGACCAGGACCCCCAGGTCCCTTTGTGCAGCATCTCATTTCCCAGTCTGTCTGTACATCCAGGGTTGCCCCATCCCAGGTACAGAATCCAGCACTTTTCCTTGTTGAATTTCACCTGGTTGGTGACTGCACAGTCCTCTAATCTGTCCAGGCCTCTCTGCAGGGCCTCCCTCTCTTTGAGGGAGTCAACAGCTGCTCCCAGTTTTCGATCATCTGCAAACTTGCTCAGTATCCCTTCCAATCCTGTGTCCAAGCAATTTATGAAGATGTTGAAGAGCACAGGGCAGAGGATGGAACCCTGTGGAACCCCACTAGTGACAGGCCAACAGTATGATGCAACCCCACTCGTTAAAACCCTTTGTGCCTGACTCGTGAGCCAATTCTCACCCACAGCATGAAGTGTTTATTCAGCTGAATGCTGGACATTTTGTCCAGAAGGATCCTGTGACAGCATGGAAAGATTACACCAACTGGCCTCTCTTGATCAGGTAGGTAGGTTAGCTTGTCATTACAGGAAATAGAGTTTGACAAGCAGGACTTTCCCCGCATGAAGCCATGCTGGCTGTCTCTAATAACTGCATTGTCTTTCAGGTGTTTTTCAATACCTCCCAGAATAATCTTCTCCATAACTGTACCAGGCACTGAAGTCACACTGACAGGCCTATGTTTTCTAGGGTCCTCCTTCTTGCACTTCTTGAAAACTGGGACAACTTTCACCAGCTTCAGTCAGCTGGGACATCTCCAGTTTCTCTTTAGGGAGCAACGTGTACACAGAAATGTTTGGGGATTTTGGACAGGAGAGGGATGACAGAGAAACAGAAGCAAGTTTGGATTTTATATGAATACCATTCTACACACTGTTGTAGACTAACACTACAGGAAAGAAAACAGCTTGCACCTGCTGTGAACCTGGTAAGGTCCACTCAACTGATGTGTCTAGAAAACACCACAAGTAAAAAGTGACATTCTCAGTCTTCTGTGAAACTTGCTGCTAAAATCCAAACAAGAAAACATCTATATCTTCTGTTTGGCTATCAGCACAGATCATGCCAGAGGAGTTCAAAGAGCCAAATCTCTGTGCAAACCTTCATTAACTGCAGATAAATAACCAGCAAGCTCAACTCATTCTATATTTATAAGAGCTCATTAATGCTCAAGGGATGATCCCAGTGAACAGAAGTAGGGGTAAGCAATCTGACCATGTTTTCTTTACCAATAATGGGTTTCACAAAGCCCAAATTTCTACTCTACTTCAATGGGTCTCATTATTGCTAGATCATATGTTGCTATTTTGTAATTACTAGAAAAACAATACTGAATCTAATTAAGCTCTGACTTGTTTGTGTTGATACCATTTAGTTAAAGACCAGCTGTAATTGCTTCCACTGATAAAAATCAATTCAAAGGCAAATGTATGACACTTGGCTATGACGACTTTCTGAATCTCTCATTTCTGAGTTTGGCAGTTGAACTCCGTGTGCAGCGCTAGAAAATATGTTTGTTTGACATTTTATAAAACAATGACCTGGGAGAGCTCTCTTTAGGGTATCCATGCGTCAAGCCAAGTATCCCGGACTCTCCAAAACACACAGCATTGTGTAATAAAGTGCATTAGACACTGGAATAGAGTTAGCTGAGCCAGGCTCCCTCCTGAACTCATTCTGTACAGTGTAGTATGACCAAGGACAAGTCAAAACAACTCTAAGAGGAGCAGATGCCCATATTTTACATGGAAGAGATATGGAAAAGAAACTAGCCATTGTGATATACCAAACAGAGGACTCAACCTGTCCTGTAGTGCCCTGCCTTTAATATTCTTGATGATACAAAAACCAAAGGAGTCATCTTCAATTAGATCATTCTGCATGTGTTGACATCTACTGAGTGATATATTTATTCACAGGAAATCTGAGTGTTGTAGAGAGCTCTGCAGAGAGTCCTGTGAACCACCTATGGATTGTCTCTGTCATGCAGCAAGACAGTCAGCAGTATGGTGGGTTGAGCTTTCAAATACGGTGCTCTGAAGAATGATATCCCTTAAACCGTGAGAATATTAAATGAAACAGTACTACAAAGAACTGGATGACATTACTAAAACCTACTGAAAACTAAAAATAATTTTGTGCTGGGATTAAATTCTGATTCATGCAGCATGGTAAATAAAAACCCAGTCCTGCATCTCACAGCAGCATAGGGGTGGGACAAGAGAAGAATGTAGCTGTACACAAAAACATATCAAGTGAAAGGGTAAAGAACACCCACTTCAGAGAAATCTGACCTCAAGTTCACAGTACACATTCTTCACTAACATCTACTTAGTTCCTGTGCGGAAGCAGCCCCATGTGTTTGCTACACATTCACAACAGAAGTACAAGAAGCATAAACCTTTGGTGTCCCTTTCCAATAGCTCTGTTCTTCTGAGTTTCTTTGAGTAACACACAAGCACAACCTCACCTGCAATATCAGAGAGCTTTTTTTTGTACTCACTTAACCTTACAAATGGAACATTTCCCAGAAATATTTATGAGCACTAATATAAGATGCAAAATGGTTCAGAACTAGTGTTTTTATGCAGACAGAAGAACTATAACCTCTAGTTGACTACCACATCCTCCATGCATATCCCAGAGACTGTAATGAAAGCAGACACTGACAGCCACTCAAAAATTCAGGATCAGACTGAAAACAGCTCTTCTAGACTAACAGCTAATTCCAACATACTTTTCCCCAATATATCTGATTTCCTGAGCTGACTAGTGAACTGTGGTATAGACAACCTGCATTGTCTCTTTCACACAGATATAACACTTAACAAAGAACCAGATATAATTACCGACTAGAGCACTTCCACCATGGGAAAATTCCTGAAGAATATTAAGCTGAATACTCTGGCAAAATGAACATGAACCATTGCACTGCATCAGCCATGTAAAGAGGAGAGGGAAAGCAGAGGCAGAGATCATACTGAAACTGTCTTCTGTCTTTATACAATGTCTGCTTGAGGGACTCATAGCAGCCGTTTGAATCCTCCCTGTGGTTCTGGGTTAACCCAAGACACAGCATAATGTAAATGCAGACATCAGAAAATGAACACAATGCCAGATGGTAGGAATTATGGCAGCTATCAGCTTGATGATAGGAATGTGCAACAGTAGCAAGAGCTATCTTCTATGCATATTACCAGTCTTTAAGCTCCATTTCTAAATTGTCCCCTCCTCTGAAGCAAAGAACTTAGTATAATTTACTAACATATTAATGAGGATGGTATCAAGTCTGTTTGAATACAAAATGCTTGTTTTCAGTCCAGCCTTCAAAACACACTGATAAATTCAAATAAACATGAAGTGAAAAACAACCCCAGCCACTTACTTTTGCTGCTCCTATTTGTTCTTTTCGAAACTTCTCCAGCGGTGTTATTAACACATCATTAGCATTCTGGATCTGCAATGTAACATAAAGGATATCTTCTTAATACAGAGTATTTGCAGAAAGTGGACTCACTGCAACTCTGCCAATGTGCAAGACTGAAAAATGCATATCCGAAACATTCTGGTAAGAGCAGAAGGCAAATAATTCTGTTTTCTTTACACAAAGCAGACAACACACATGTACACTAGTCTACTACAGAACATTTTTATGAATAATTAAAACAATTGTAATGGAAGATACAGTAATTTTCTCTCCAATATGCAGAAGGTTTTCTGGTACTTCCATTTTTTTGCATCTTGCCTAAAACCAGAATAGAAAATGAAAACTTTCAGGAATATATTTTGGCAGAACAAAGAAGACAAACACGTGAATACTGACAGCACTGACTAAAATAGTCTGTGTTTATGGAATCTGAAACTTTGACAGCTGAATCTTTTCGGCTATCCCTTTGGATTATAGACCTAGGTACACTGAGCAGAAGACAGTGAGGCAGAGAACTCCAAAAAGAAAACTGGGCACTTAAAATAAATAATCTAGATTGGGTTCCTTCACTTTTTTAGTTTTTAAACTAATTTAAGATGTCCTGCAGTTATTTTTGTCCCTTTAACCTAAACCAGAGTTCTTAATGAAATACAGTTTTCCCCTCTGGCCTCTGTTTATTTAGTGTAAATCCAGTCCTGGGAACTCCTCCCTGAAACCCATTCCCAGCAGCAATCACCCAAAGCAGTCTGTAGTCATTTGGGACTGGAAACACACAAGCAGCAGAATACAAATGGCAGCCAAGCCATCATGCCACTCTCCAAGGAAAGGAAGCATAATTTCCCCATATGCCTTTTAGAGACAGCAAGAATAACCAATTAAATTGCCCTTGCTGATGAAAATCAGAGAAACTAATACCTGTCAACATATCAGAAATAAAGTACAATAAATCACATTACAATATTCTATTATACAGGCAAAACTCTGGGTCTACTGCACAAATAGCTTTTTTTTCTCCTCACTAGTACAGTCTTTACCAGCACTCATAATTTGGGCTTTGGCAGGTTTAGTGGTCTGGGCAAAGCTAAGATGTACCTAAGCCAAATGTGAATGAATACAGTTCTTGTGGTTCTTCCATAACAGTAATTGATAAGTTACATTGTCAGTTGAGCACAAAAACTTCCCAAAAGGCTGTAATAAAAACCATATAGAATAAACCCATTGGAATACAAACAAACTTTCTTCCCAAACCTAACATTACAATTCAAAAGAACACAGAATCACCACATCTCTTAGCAGGGCAAAATTTTAGGAGAAGCTGAGACTCTCTTTGATACCCTTATGAAGTGAAGTCCAAGACTGCAATGGCAACACTTGAATGCTCAGTGATACCATGATCAAAATGTGCTACGTTTAAAAACAAAAATCAGGCGCAGAGGATGAGGAGGAATGTTTTCATTGCATTCAACATCTTCCATCAGTACCACTGGACCAGACTACAGTACTACCTTACTCTCCAAGTGGATGCTTCCCAATAATATATAGATTTTTAGCCATCATCCAGCAATCTAGCTGGGACTCAACACCTTTTACAAGGCAAAGTGCATGCACCTAGCAAAAGATAACTTCATTCCCAAGGAGCACTAAAGCAGATGAACAGCAGTGCAAAACTTAAATGACTTGCCTACTACCAAGCAAAATTTCAGTGCATATGCTTGGAAGCACCAGCTGGAAGTTTTGATAGCTTACAGAGCATGTACATGGCTTTTAGCAACACACACCGAAACCACAAATGATTGCTAGAGTCACGGGTATGGAAATGTGGATGCAATTTTTTTTTTCATGTCCCAAACTAAGTTTTTCTCTGCCCTTTAGATTCATTGCTAAATATGTCACAGTTCAATTAAGGGAGACAGATATAGATTATTAAGTAGTATTAAATATTAAGTATTAAATATTAAGTATTATTAAGTAGTTACTTCTGATACCAGTCCATTCTAGTCCTGCTGCTAGTCACTGCCAATCAAACTAACCCCATGTGGAGCTGGATGGCCCCTCCCTTGACACAATGCTACCATGCCCATGCAGCCTCCATGACACACCAGAAGACATCACTGCATATATTGTCCTCTTGGCAGCATTAAAGTGACTGAAACACAACTCCTACCCATCTCACTCAAAGCTGCGGCAAAGCAAATGAAGTATCTTGGAAAAAAAGGATCCTGTTTCAAACACCATGGAAGAACACAGATATAGAAAGCATATGGAAATGAGAGGATTTGTCTGAGAAGTAAGTGGCTTTGCTGGACTGAACCACAGTGTTATACTCCCACAGTTATACATGAAGTGGGAATGGACAGCAGCCATTGCCAGGCTTTCATTTAGACAGGTCTGGGCCTCTGAATAGATCTGCTAATTCACATCAACAGAACACATTGCAAGTCCATCCCTGGGCTGAAAGGTTATACCGGCAAGAGCTTTGTTGTGACAATTCATCTCCCAGCAAAATTAGGATCTAGGCAAGAAATAAGCTTTGGTTTTGGAGAGGGTGAATGTGGCAGCAAAGGACCTAAGAAAATCCCAGCATATGCATTTCAACAGCCACTATTACAAGATGCAGCACACTCCACTGTGTAAAGACTTCCATCAATTTCCACCAGGTTGGGCCTAGCTTTTGGAAACTGAAAATTAGAGAGAAAAAAGAACTTTTGCCTTACATATTCATATATTAATTTCCTTTCTTTGTCAATTAGTATCACTGCAACTACCTCACAGTTTCTTTCTTAAGGGTTATAAATCTGCATACAGCCCTCCCCCCCACTCTTCTGCGTCCCCTTTAAAGTAGTAATCCGATACTCCCACAACCATTTCTATGGAAATCTGATTGCTTTACATAATCTGAAATTTTCACTGTGTGGTCCTAATAGAGTATCTTTTTTCCTGCCAAGATGACAATCCCTCTCCCACTCAGTTATTGTGCTAGGTTGAAATCAGGGACACTGGGAACAGGCAAACAATGTCCAAAAGACTGTAACGGCTTTTGTAAACAGCAACTTCAGAAATCCATGTTGTGTCTAAAATATGGATCTTACCCTTCCATGCTTATTCAGATCAGTCACACCTTTAGAGAAGTTACATTTTGTTGATCTAATAGTTATTGACTGTTACACAGTTCCAGTGCTGAGCATGGTTAATATGTGGCAGTCAATCAAATTACGTGATTGTTTCTCTTGTTTGGCAAAAGCAATGGTGTTTCTTTAGAAAAAGAAAAGAATAACACAAGTTTAATGACAGTTCATCAGTCTTTTTTTAATTAAGATGCTAGACAAGTATTAGCAGACATAATACAAGAATATTACTTTGACATTTGAGAGAGCTATATTAGATACAGTAATAAAGAAACAGATTTTTCTAAACTAAAGCTTATTCAGATTTTTATCTTTGGTATTCCACTTAGTTCTAGTTAATTCTACTTGTTGATAAAAGCAACACTGAAATAAGTACCACTAAAACCACCCAAAAGTTTTAAAATATATTTGAAAAAGAAGCAGTTAAAATTTCAAAATACTTTTTCTAAGGCAGTTTGGACAACTTACGAGGTTGATCATTGTTTGCATAACTGCAACATTCAATACACCCTGACAGTCTTTGAGACAACATGGTGAAGCCATTTAAGTTGTCTTTTCTGACTCATGATCATCTACTTTTCCAAACTACCCTCTTTCCCTCCAGGAGTTAGATGTGAAATTGAATTTATGCACCAATACTGAGATTAAACTGTGGTTTTTGCACATCACAGAGAAAATCCACATCTATACATTGAAGACATTTTGGGCTAGCAATTTTTAAAATTTTTTAAAAAGAAGTTTCAATCATTAGAATGAAGACTGTTAACAGAATCATAATTATTATGCAGTGTTAGAAAGGGAAGAATAAATTTCTTGCAAATGTATCTGAATATTTCCATTTCTAGATTTTCTTAAATTCAAGTCAACATTAATGTTTTGAATGAGTTTTCTAATTAGTTTTCTGATTTTTCTGAATTTAGGAGAGTGAATGATATACAGCCTGTACATGCAGCACTCTTTAAACTGAAAAAGGGTAGATAGATTTACATCTAGGAAAGAGGGCAGGTTTAGATTAGATATTAAAAAGAAATCCTTTATTGGGAGGGTGTTGAGATGCTGGCACAGGTTGCCCAGAGAAGTTGTGGATGTCCCATCCCTCGAAGTGTTCAAGGCCAAGTTGGATGGGGCTTTGAGCAGCTTGGTCTAGTGGAAGGTGTCCCTGCCCATGGTAGAGAGCTGGGAGCTGGATGACCTTTAAGGTCCCTTCCAACCCAAGGCAATCTGTAATTCTACTTTGGTAAAACCAGTGGATATAAACAGAAATTTATCTAAAAAAACATTGACACAGTTGCTAATTAATTTTTAAATACTAACAGCACAGACACAGAAATTTTAAGCCCTGAATTGTTTTATAGCCTTCTATCTTCACCTTAGTGTCTACAGGGCTGAACTGCAGTACAAGAACAATCAATACCTTTTGAGCTTTGTATTTTCATTTGTAAGGATAGGACTAGGTAAGTGACAGAAGGAACTGAGTTAACAGATTTACCAATCGCCAGAAGACAGCAACAATTTAAGTGAGGAACATTTGCAGTCACAGAATTATATTAAACTTATGTGAATGATAGCAAAACAATTTAACTACAAAAAACTTTTGTGTTTATATAGTGTATCTTGAAAAAACATTTTTTTTGTTCCAAAATCTGCTAGGACCACTTTTCATGGCTACACAGAATGACCCCACTAGCACATGGTAAATAGAACTCATTTCCCTGAAATACTGAATGGCTTGCAAATTCTGAATGCTGACAAATATTTTCATGTCAGTATAAGACTTTTAGAAAACACAAATTAAATTCATTCAAGGGGGGGCAACAAATTTTGTAGGTAATATATGCATAGTAATGCATTTCTAATTTAGAAAAATATTTATCTGCTAGACAAAAAGACATAATTGAAATTTAAATCTTTCTTCCAATTCCTAACAATTCTTAACATCTGATCAAAATATCTCTTCTTTCAGTCTGAGGCCTGTATCACCAGCTCCTAATCAATACAACCTCAAATACAACAGCTGAGAACACATACAGACAACCAGGCTTTTGTATAACTTATGTATCAAATTGAATGTTATAAAGAATATAAACATGCCAAGATAAAACACTAGTCATGTACTTAAGTGCACAGTTTCTGTTTTAGAAGTTAAAAAGTGTAAATATTACACAAAGTTAATATTGTGAATTTCAATGCCTGTAAGTACTTGACTTTAGCAAGACAAATATTTTTACAGCTTTGTACAGAAAACTCTACACAGACAAATCACATACTTAAAAACAAATAATATACTTGAAGTTTATCTTAATATCTCTCACCTTTACAAAAAAAAAAAAAAAAGATGACATCAAACAATAACTAAGCTTATGTTAATTTCCTAAAAACATCACTACCACTGCCACTTATTTAAAGTAAAGCTGATGTTAAAGGAGATTGAGAAGACTACTGAGTTTTAACTACAGACAATTAATAACATAGGCTGGACACTTCCATGTACAATATGTAATGCAACATTCAGCTTCTTACCAAAACCTAAAGCTGTATGAAGTGGTATTAATCTATTGCCACAAGGGGATGCTTATAAATCACGTACTAGTCAAGGCTGGGAGTAGTTATACATATGAATCAAAGAATGGTTTGGGTTGGAAGGCACCTTAAAGATCATCAGGTTCTACTCCCTGTCATGGCCAGCAATGCTTTCCACTAGATCAGGTTTTTTCTCAATGTTTTCAAGTGAACTTCAATTTTCTATATTGCATAGTTTATATTTAAAAATACATTACCATACTGTCAAACCTGAAGTGATTGTTTGTTAATATCATAAAAAATTACACACGAAAATATGCACAAAGGCTGCCTTTAGCACAGAAAGAAAGGCCAGTCTCCTTATGGAGTCCTCATAAAATATTAGAGGAAGAACAGAACTCATCTGAAGAACAACTGAAGAATTTCAGATGTTAGGTGTCCTCAGGAGCTTTTTTTCTTTTGACTGATTACAGACCAAACAGATAAAAAAGCAGCCAACCTTCAAAAAAGTCAGTCTTCAAGAAGCATCTGACTCAAATCTACCATCTCCTTTTTAACATAACATTGATATTCTAAAAAGTACACACTGACATGTGGTGTAAATATACATAGAAAAAATACGTAGATATAATATTTTTAAATTAACATTGCAAACATAATTTCAGATCACTGATATTCTGAGTCAGAAAGGAGCCACAAGGATCATCAAGTCCAAATCTTAAGAGAATGGTCCATCCAGGGACTGAACCCACAACCTTGGTGGTATGAGCACCAAGCTCTGACCAACTGAGCCGATCTTCAGGGTCTTGTGTATCTTGACTTTGCAATTACTCAGTAGAGGTCTTGGTAAATGAAGGATTCCTGATACATTTTTCTATCAGAACATCTAATCATGGGTGAGTGGACAAACTAGATTTGAAAGTACTAGTGAGTATTGTGACTATCTTTGTGATCATTAACCAGATGCAACTTTGTCTTGTAAATTGGGGAAAATATCAAATACCAGGAGGTCCTCTCAGGCTCTCTCTCTGTCCCATTTGGTAGTTTCCTCTGTTCCTCCCAAGTATCAGCCAAGGAAGAAGATAGTTACAGTTTGTAAGCAATATATTTTGGGACCTCATTGGCAGGAATAAGTGAGTCGGTATTATTTTAGAAATACTCCTTTGTACTATCTTCTTTTTTCTTTGCTATTTTTCAACTACCCACTATTCTACTAAGAACAGTATGTAATTATAAAGAATTAAGTTTAAAATGCTTTCATTACATCAGCACATGAACGAAGTGTTTGTATAAGCCACATTTCGTTAACTTTATGACCCCAGCAGTCTCAAAGTTGAGGCATATGCTTTCTGGGCTGTTTCCACACGTTCCTAAACAGGGTTATGAAGACCTCTGCTAACTTAGGGTACAACATAGCAAATACCCACCAAATACAGCACAATCACCTTCAAGCATCTTACCTTTTTTGTAGTAGCTCAATCTATAAGGCAAAAAACAATATCTATGGTACTTTAGCATTCAGAGATCCCAAGGTCCAGTACAACCTTTCATAAAAACTTGATTCTCTTGGAAGGAGGCACCAATATTCTTTGTGTCTGCAATGGCTGTGGAGCAGGAGTTCCCTTCTTCCTCCCAGGAAGCCAAGCCTTATGAATTACCCTGAAAGCCTGGGTCTTTAAGACCATGCTACACTAACACTGGTTAACTTGCTTTAGGGCCAAGGAACAACAGAGAAGTATTAACTCTAAGGCTTGGCATTAAAAAAAATAGAGAAAAAGTGTTTTTGAGTTTAAGTAACAGCTATCACACAAAATCTGGAGCTTCAGGTGTCCCCTAATAAATCAATTCATGCACTGCCAACTGGAAGATCTGACAGAGGACATTATCATCTCAGTAACAACACCAACACAAAGAGGCTTGAGGACTTACCAGGCAGTTAACTCAGTCACTCAACATTAGAAGCTGAGCATGGAAACCAACAGAAAAAATTGGATAATCAGAAACCAAAAGTGCCTACCATCTGACTCTAGTTACTCAGTGCTGCTCCAGAGCCATCTTATGCTACCCACTGGCAATATCTTATAGAAGCACACCAGAAATTCCCAAGGGAACAAATATTTAACAGAACTATACAAGATGCAGCATGTCTTATGAATGACTTCAAGTATCTTACAATTATTTTTTCTTAGTGGTTTGTTCATCTCTTCATGAACGGCAACCATAAGAAACAATGCTCAGTGACTGCAAGAATGGACTTTGTAGATATTGCTCAGGGAGCAACAAGACATGTAAGGAAGGGTAAAAACTAACTTAGATGAGAATACTTGCACCATGAATTTACAGCAGCAATTTTCAAATGCATATCAATAGTTTTTGTTTTGCATAATAAGGTAGGTTATCTATGACTGAACTTACCATTGCAGGCAAAAGAAAGTAAAGGTTGCAACAAGATTTCCATACATTAAAAGTTTTTAAAGATGCAAAAATGGTGTTTGGCATGTTTAGATAAAGTATATTATCAACATATTCATTTAATACTTCTTTTCAATGCTACTTCCTTTTAATTATCTTTTTCATGTAATGAATTCATTGTCTGTGATTTCTCTGGAGGGAAAAGCTAAATATTCATTCCATCTGTTTTAAATTCCCCATCTGAGAATTTGCAGTAAGCTTAATACATCTTTCTTGCCTTATGAAGAGAAAATATCATTATATTTAAACTCCCAGAACTATTGTTATTTTACAGCAGTTAAGTTTTAATGTTTGTATGCTAATCTGTTTTGGTCATAAACACAAGATTCTTGGGCATAGTTGGACCACAAATACTTCAAGCATGACTTTAAACAGCACCAAGAAAAAGCTACTCAATTCCTACCATTTGTATGTGGACAGATATTGCATTTATAATCATCTTCCACTAAATGGTTTGGTTTGGCAAACCAAATTTACTTTACATTTTAAAAGCTGATGCTCAAATTTTCCTGCTGAGTTAAGAAAGTGCAGTAAATCTATATTATCAATCACTACAAGTAGGAGTAAAGTAAGAGGCTACAAACCTGCCACATGCCCAGTGAAAAAACTGCCTCTGATAACATATAGAGGCAATGAGACATCTAATACATTTTATGGACAACCTTAAAAATTATTTACAGCAATGCCACCTGACTACAGAAAGCAGATTTGTTTGAGGAGGAATATTAGATGCCTTTCAAGCATTGGGAATTACTGAAGTGAAATTACAAACACCGTTATGTTAATTCTGGTTTACATCTTCAAGACGCACAAAACAAGGGCTTAAAAAAACACGGATTACTGAAAACAGTCGTGTTCCACATATATGCTCCATGTAAAAAGTCAGCTATTCTCTTTTCTCATAATTCTTTATTTTACTTCAAATCCCAAAATACTGCTATATTTAATTTTCTTTAGGTAGGTGAATGAAGAAACAAGTTAAATACCTCAATTATTTGACCCAAATAAGACCAAACTGGATATTTTCCTGCTACTATCATATTTAACAGATTTTTATAAACTTAGATTACAATAGGAAAACCATGTGATGGTAACCTTCAAAAATGTCTTTAATTTTTTACAAGACACTTCAAATTTATTCTTTTTTTTATAAAATAATCATACCAAAAATTTACATTTATAAAATGTACATTTTTAAAATAAAATATTAAAGAAAAAAATTGCATAAATACTTTTAGATGCTATGATCCACAGATGATACCAATATAAATGCAAACAGCCTTCTGGAAAAGCAACACAAATTATTCAGAAGACAAACATGGAAATGGACAATTGAATAAGAGCAGTTGATAAGAGAAATAAAAAGGAGAGTGTGCTAGTATTTCATAATAATCTCAAGAAATTGAATGTCAGGGGTCAGTATCAAGACAAAAAAATCCAGCTGAATTATTAAAGGGCTTGGCTAGTTTTATGACCATTAATAAACACAAACTAGTTGCATGTGTTAAATTGAAGGAAATCAGATCTTAAATTTTAAAGCATTCAGAGCAAGCACATAAGTTGTCTGTCACCTCCCACTCACAGCACACAAAATGGCAAGGATTCCTGTGTTTGTTGGAACATTGGATAGTCCCAGAAGAAACATCTGTGTACAAAAGGGGCCCAAATAAAATCAGAAAAGTTATTCTTTATAATGTAGTTGAAGTGGTAAGGGTAAAAATTCAAACATCAATATCAAACAAAAATTACTGATTTTAAATTTTAACTTCCGTGCTTCCCTTTGCGAGCCTGAATAAAATAACAAAAGTAATTCCACAGCTCTTCTCATGTGTCAAGACTCTATTCCAAATATCAAACTCTGTATCAAGTATTACAAATACTGAATAAAGATGTAAATACTGGCACGTTGTAAATTAGGCTTCATGGGGAAATTAAGATGCAAAGAATGATACCAAGGGAATTGTCCAGACATGGATTTAACAATGTTGCTCCTGCCCTCCCACAGTAACTTTTAACAAAATTGACTTCATTCCTCTCACAATGTACCTTGCCAAGAAATGGATTTGAATAAAGGGACCTCATTAGCAATAAAAGTTTGGAGGGAAATGCTGCTTGAAATTTGCTTTGCTGAAGTGCATGCAAGGAAAAAAACTTTGGTAGCAGTGTCTGCACAAGCCAGTCCCAGCCTGCTGGTCCTACTGTGTCAGCTGCTGCTCCCAGGTGCTTCAACAGCAACAGAAGAATAAACTTGTAATGTCCATGCATGTATCATCCTGATAGTGAAGCTTAGGATGTCTTTCTCTACCAGCTGTGAAGCTCACAGTGACTATTCAGACCTTCTCAACTTCTCGCAAGGCTCTGCAATGTGCTCTGGGAGATAGTATGTGAAAGCTGACAGAATTATGCAAAGAGTATTAACGCTCAAATCCTTTTCACACTGTTACCTTCTGAGCAGAATTTAAGGTGCTGGTGATTCTTAAATGCAGTTGTTATGTGCAGGAAAGTATCAGAATTATTCAGGGTTGCTCAGAAAACTCAGCAGGTATCGAGAGGATTACTACCTTAGTGACAGCATAAAGGATTTAAGTTTTACTACTGATAGCACCACTGAACCAATCAGAAAACAAAGAATGTCCTATCTCAAGCAACTTATGGATCAACAGAGTTGTAAACTAAATTCCTGTAACATTACCTTTATTAAGCAATCTTTAATTCATGTTTTCAGGCCACAGCTGCACATTTAAAATAGGGTACCTTGATCAATTTTAAGAAATTTTCATTATAGCACAGTTTGAAACACTGAGTTTTGAACAAACATGACAAGCTACAGTCCTAGCTCCATGATTTAGTAATCTTTAACAGTTGGAGGGTTCATACAGCATGGGCTACCATTCTTGTAAATAACATAGCTCCTGCTATATGCTAAAGGCAAAAAGCAGAATTCAAGATTCCTAGCATTCAAAACAAATACCAAAACTAGGACATGTGAATTCATGTTGAAAATACCGAATGTGCCTTCTAAAGGACTTGTCATCACTCCTTCAGCTCAGCTACAAAGTGTCAAAAACTTGAAGGGCAAGATGTTTAACTTTGATCTACTGGGAGGAGGGACCCCAATCTTGTTACACTTAATACACAGAAGAAAGAGATAATTTGAAAACAGAAAAAACTTGGCCAATCTGAAGGTAAACTACATTTACAATGAGACTCTAAGATGTTTTGATTCACTAGTAAACTCGCACATGAATATATTTTGTGACATTCCTTTTCTAGGTATTGACAATAAAAGTCCTAATACAATGTCATAAGAAGTGCCTCATCTTCAGTGTGTTCAGAAATTAGAAGCCAAAAGGCATCAACAGGTTCTTCTTCACTTACTTCCTTGATGTGTGGGTTTAAGTAGACTGACTTACTCTAATGCAATGTTAGCCATTACCAAATACATTTTCCTGAGCAGGCACCAAGCACAATGACCCACAGCAACTTCCCAAAAGAGCTCCTGCAGTGGGTAGATGATACAGAGAATCTGTTTGTTTATGAGTAACCATACACTACATGCATTGACCACTGTAAGATAAAATTCAAATGCAGAAGCATTGTACATTGAGGCATGTGTTCCAGTATTTTTTCATTTATGTGAAAAAATATTCAAATCTTGCCCCTACAGGAGGTTTTAATGGATTAAAAGAAAGCAGTGGCCAGTAAGATTAAAAGGGAAAGGGGAAAGACCCAACTGACTTTTATACCTTGTAATTTATTGTAAAATCCCACTAGAATATATAAGGATAAATTCGCTGTACCTTGGCTCCATTTTTGTATCTCCTCCTGTGCTTTTATTTCTTTTCAAGATATGCACTTTTCAAGTGCTTTCATTTCTCTCAAAATCCTTTCACATAACAAAGACCACACATGTCACCTACTCTTTCATTGTACAAGGACACACTTCAAAGACTTGATTTCTCTGTGTCCCATATTCATGTTTTTCCTTCAGTGGGCAAGAGCTCAGTGGGGTTTCTGTCGTTACTGGCACTAACAACTTGAACGGGAAACTGTTCTGTGCCCCTTCTGCCTCCTCTCACTCACAGCCTCTCCTGTCTCTTAGACTTGTTTAGTTGCAACAGCAAAATTATTTTCTACATAGACAGGAACATTTTATGAAGTGTTAATGCATTTAACTTTTTCTGATATATGCACAATTACAGAGATGACCAAAGCTACAGGTTTCCTCCTTTTGGAGGAGAAAACCTACCTGGTGATAAATGAAAGTGAAAAAACCCCCAAAATTAACCAACCAACCAACCAACCAACCAAGAACAAACAAAAAACAACCCCACAAAAACAAACCAAAACAACAGTTGGGTTTATTTGTCCTTTTTTTCTTTAGCAACCCCCTGAAAATATTTAGAAGACATAAATCAGCAGTGGATACGGTCATGGTAGGTAGCTAATCATCTAGTAAGAGATACCATTTCTTTTTACAGCTTACTCCACAGACTGTAACTCAGCAAAAACTGTAAAAGATAAAGCAACCACAAACACCACCACAACTGCAAGTCTGGGCATTTATCTTTTTATCATTGCCATTAATATAAACAGAGCATGTCTCTTGACTAGGCTGAGAGTTCAAATCATACTGAAAGGAAAAGAGCTTGAGAATGTAGTTTCAGGCAGGCAGCAGAAGAAAATTTTTCTTGGTTTATCCCCCTTTATGGCTGTCCAAACAAACAAAAGTTTCTCAGCTTGAACATTTACATTACATATTATCAAGTGGGAAATGGCTACATAAATACAGGAAACAGCATAATTGGAGCACAGAACTAATTAAGAAATAAACTGATCCATAATTTAAGTATACCACACTTCACAATATTTTTAACAGTATGCTATTCCATTGAGTTCTCTGTCAAATGTAGATATTTTAGAATATTACAGGTATCCTTACCTTCTTAAACATTTATCACATGGAACATTTTTTCCCATGAAGAATGAGTAAACAAAACAAAACCAAATCTTTTCCTATATGGCAAAACCTTCAGTTTAATAAGTGCAGAAGTGAAGGAATCTCTGCTTTTGTGGAGAGTTGTGTGGCTTTTTAAACTTTTTTGTTCAATGCTTTAACATTTACAGAAATTATCTGATTAAGATAAATCCTAGCAAATAAGCAAAAAGCTTTACTCTACAAAAAGCTTATTTTAAACTTTCCAAGATATTTTTAATCTGGCTATAGACCTACTTAACAGTTACCCCAAATCAGTTCCGTATGTTTATTATTTTGTTTCTGTGCTTTTCCAAATCCTGATCTGTAAATTTTGCAGCCAGGCCTGTTTCCCTGACTGTGCAGATGTCAACAAAACCTCTCCAGAGTAGAGTGAATGTACCCTGAACAGGCCTCCTTGTGAGGTCCATTAGGATGTGAAGGAAAGTTGGAAATCAATAAAAGAATAAATAAACATTTAACTAATCAAAGTAAGAACTTTCTAACTTGCCATGAAAAGTAAAACCAATGTTATTTAATTAGTGCAGAATATTCCTTAAGGGATGCTGAGCTGCCAGACTCATCAAAACATTTATTTGAAAAGCTTCATTTGTCAGAATTCCTGAAACTGCCTTTAAATAGTCTTTCCTTAAAAAAAACAGAGTAAGAGTGCAGGTTCCTTCTTCCTAGACCAAAGCAGGACATATTAAAGCAGATAGACAAGCTGTTCCTTAGCGACAGACTTCTTAAGAGATCAAGAGTTTGATTGCCTGGATGTCATAAGCAACAACTTCTGAGTCCAAAGTAAGAACAAACACCTCAAAATTTAAAGTTTGAAACAAATAAATAAACAAAATAGAATTTTAGCAGTGAGACATAAGAATAAGCAAATGGCTAACCCAGCATGGAAGCCAAAATGTTGGCAGGAATGTTTACTGCAGCTAGGATTTTCTTTTAAATTTTTCATACTGCAGAATCTGTCAGAGAGCATGAATAAATTTTCAAATTGCCAGAAACGATTATTAGGCTCCTAAATACTGAAATCAACCTATTTAGAGCCTCACACAAAATGCTCTTGGGACAAATGTCATGGGTGTAGAAGTTACTCTTAAATTCAACCGGAAAAGCAGATTTGTTAGATGTTGTCCAATTTCTGCCTGTTTCCCATTTTCCCCATAATTCCTACCTCAACAAAGAGTGTGGGAGTCTTTCTGAGAAATACAGCATACTCTTAGCCATTACTATGACAGGCACCCTTGAAATAACTTACTGAAAGATACTTAATGATAATCTGATTAACCATGCTCCAGGCTAAGAGGGATGCATGGTCACTGAGCAATATAAAATACTTACTCTGTTTCTACATTACTGTCATGGTTTGACACAGAACTGAAATTTTCAGAAAGTTAAGGTCAAACCAATCAGTGGTCAGCTTTGGATATTGGCACCTGGAGTGACCATTGAAGGCATGGACACGCCTCTGAGAACACAGGGGGTTAAAAGCAAGGACTCTGGGGGGAATTGTCTCTTTGGTTCCAGTCATCGGTGACTGCAGGCTCTCCCCTGCCCAGCCACAGGCTGGTGGGGGAAGGGAAGCCATGTGGCCTGGGAGAGGTAGCCCAGGGGCTGAAGGACTGGAACCGGGCGAGCCCCCTGAGGATGGAAGGGTGGAGAGAAACGGAGATGCCTTTGTTCCCCCTCCACAGAGGGAAAGAGACAGAGAGCCTGACAGCACCTGGAATTTGCCGGCAGAGGAGAAGGGTGGGGAAGGTGCCCAGCTGTGGGAGTTGGAGTTCTGGGCAGAGATTTCAGCCATCCAGGGAGTCCGAGACTTTTAACCCTTTCCTGGGAAATGAAAGCTTTGTAAAATATTACTCCTCCTCAATCTGAAGTAGAAGAGAGACAGTCTGGGACCTAAGATGTTAGAAGAAGAAATTTTTCAGTGGGAGGAGATGATGGAGTGGCTTGTGGCTGGACTTTTCCTGTTAGCCATAGACTGAACCAAATTCTCCTGCAACAGAGACTGCATTTTTAGGGGGATGCAATGGTGAGCCAAGAGACCAGTTTCAGCGACTGCAAGCACAGGAATGGAGTGAACAGAGAAGAGTTGAGGAGGGTGTGGTGGTGCCCTCTGTCTTCAGGAAGAAGATGATCTCTGTTCTGGAGACCCTCGGCCCCAGGGAAACAGGAAGTGGGGGGGACTGTGGTCCCAAAATGAGAAACTGAACTGTTGTTTCTTTTGGTCCTTGGCAAAGCATCCTTAAAGGAGCCCTATGAGCAGTCTGTCCATGCACAGTGGTGAGAGCACTGTGACATGGAAAGGAGAATGTCACACTGGCAGATTTTCTCCAGGCGGTGCCATGTGTGACATGGAAACACAGAAAGGTGGCAATTGTGTTTCCTGGGGTGGGGGGGGTTGTCTATGGTGCAAGGAGAGACTCCTCTCTCCTTTGAGGGACTGAGTATTGATTATCTGAAGGGTGGTAATGTGATCAGGAATCCAGGGTTTTGTCTCACTGTGGTTTGTTGGAAACTGGGTCGGGGGAGGAGGAGTGTTTTGGAAGGTTTTCATTCTGGATTTAGTGTGTGTGTCTTTTATAGTAGTAGTAGCTTAATAAAGTTTTTTCCCTTTGTTATTAAGCTTGGGCCTGCTCTGCTCTGTTTCTGATCACATCTCGCAGCATTTATTTGGGAAGGTGCATTTTCATGGGGGCGCTGGCATTGTGCCAGCATCAAACCATGACAATTACTTATTCCAACACTTGGCCTAATCTCAGTTTGTGCCTTAGACATTTTCCTCGGCAAAGTCTATTTTCTTTGGCAAAGTATTTCACAATGCAGCTCATAGTGAGGAAGTTTTCCTGACATTCAGCCTAAATTCTTCCTGTCAGATGACTGTCTCTTCTTAGCTAGATGATGTAAGCAGCATCCACACTTCCCAGACAAAGAAAGTTTCAAATCAGAGTGAGAATTTGAGAAGCTGAATAGTTTAAACTGAACGGGGTCTTAAGTATTGATCTATCTACTTACTCTTTTAGCAATCAATGCAATCACTTCTATGGGAAGAAAAAATGCCTTATCTGTGGCTAACTGGTAGCTACGGGGACTAAGCAATTATGTAAGCAGTCACATAATACCTGTTTGCTGCTCTTAGTGAAGATGAGAATTCAAGCAGCAAACAGGCCAAGTTGTGCTGGTTTACAGCTGGCCCTGCACTATTTGTGATCATCATGCGCTGCCTTCCAGAATGAAAATTAATTTGCACCCTCACAGACACTGTAGGTCTTCACGGGTCAATGCCACTAACTGCACAAATGGGGTTAATAGGTCTACGATCTGTTACTATTAGGAATCACTTTGCATTATATTACACAGCTGCTGTGAAATAAAACACTGAGAAAGGCAGTCTGACACTTCAATGCTTTGCTTCTGTGACACACCCTTGATAGTTTGGATACTGCCATGGTTCTTCTATCTACTATTAGTTATCTCTTCAGTACCAACAAAACCAAACCCCAAAAAACATTGCTAAAAAAAAAAAAAACAAGAAAAAGAAGTTGGTGCTGAGGAAATTAGCTACTCAAAGAGATTAATGTAATTAGAAGTTGTATTTTGCTTTAACAACTACTTTGTGAATGGACACATCCAGGCATAAAGCCAAAATCAGCTTAGCTGTTTGTAATGGTACTATGCCCAGGAACTGTTAATGTTGAAACTGGAAGTATGTATCCTTTCAGGAAACAAAAGCACGTGTATGAACATTTAAGATATATTCTGAAAAAAATGTAGGTTAGCCACAGCTGCAAACTACTTAGCGGTAAAGGAGCTTTTATAGATAGAGGATCCATAGAAAACCTTTCCATTTCTCCTTGCTATTGGCATACTAAGTTTTACTGGTAGCTGACACACTGAAGAATGTTCAGATGTTATTTAAGGCTCAGATGCTGAATAATTATAAATTAGAAGGTTCTGACAGTTATAAGTGGTGAAAATTCAAAATGACTATATTGGGAACAGCACACAGAATTAAGAAAGAAGCACAGGACATGCCATGACAAGACATTTAGAGCAAAAGGTCTAAAAATAGTATCAGATTCAGATTTTTTAGCCTTTTTTTCTCCTCTCATACAAATACAACTAACAAAATAAGTCAACTTAGAAACCTCTCGTCTAGCTTGTAAAAAGGTCTCAATATAGTATAAAAGGCAGCTTAGGGGAGAGAAAGGGCTAGCCTGGTGTCTTTGAACTGTGACTCTACTAAGATAGGATTGTGTGTTGCTAAGTGGACTCAGCTGCAGAGGTCGCACCTCCCTGTGGTCCTGCTGGATGCCCATCAGGGAAACCGAGCTGACCTTTGCCTCAGTGTGGGAATTATGGATGGTCTCGCCGTATCAAGCAGCTCCCCTGCCCCCTCAATAGTATCCCTGTGAAAAAATGGCCTTTAGCCACAGGATGTGAATGCTGGTCCGGTCTGACAGCAGCTGGGGGGGCAGTGCTGTCAGGACTGACGGGACGCACACAGGAGCGGTGCTGCATGGGCAGGTCTGGGCTGACCCTGTGTGCGGCCACCTCACGGCTCCGTGCTGGCCCCAGCCCAGGGCCATGGGACAGGTGGAGACTCAGGTCAATGGCAGACCCCGCTGCAGGCTTTGGCTGCCTGTAGCCCACTCTGTACTGACTGTGATGCTTGGACTTCAGGGGGAATTTCACATCAACTCCATGAGATCCCGTCATGACATGTCACATGACAACAAACTGGGCCAAAATTTTACTGATTTTGGCCAAGGTGGATGGGCCACCTCCACTTAACCCAGAAAGGAAACTCAAACTTACTTGTAAGAAAAATACCTTTTACTGAAGAACAGCTATCCAAAGAAATAGCTCTCACAATATTTTAATCCTTAAGGCTACCAGACTCTGTGGCCCCATCCTTCAAAACTTTCCTCAGGACCATGTGACCACGAAATTAGATTTCTACTCTAATTTACTTTTAACACTAGAAAAATAATCTCTTTCCCTGAGTGGAACTACTTGTAATAGCAGGGCTGCAACAAATATTGCACCAAGAAGTAGGTTTGTAGTCATTTATTTTGGTGATCATGCTAGCTTAAGCAGTTTGCTGATCTTGAAATGCCCCTTCATCCCCTTTTTGACGACTTCTTCTGTCCTCTGTTGCTGTGACACTGAAACAGTCTGTTGCAACATGGTTGAAAAATAACCAGTAAATATCTTGTTTGTTTTGCTTTTAGCCAGGTCAGTTTTGTGAAGTGGGTACATAATAAACTTGCATGGCTGTGGTGTTAGCTAACTCCAGGATGCAACACATGGCTGCCAAAAAACAGACAAAACTGTTAATCTGTTTCAGTCTTAGCCTCAAAGCAAAAGCACTTGCTTCAGGAGATACATCCAAGAAAGTTTCTCAAAATAACAGTAACTGAAGCCTCTGAAGACATTTGAAAAGTATAATGAAGGCAACCTAAGTGTTCTGTAAACATTAACACAACATCCTAACAGAGAATACTTATATAAAACACCTTTGTATGTAACACAGCTATGAGCCCATGCAGATTACACAGATTGCTCAAGGGAGAATATTTTGCTTCCTTGTGAAAAGGTGGGGGCTTTGTTTGGCTAGTGTTTGTGTGGTTTAAATAAAGGCATATTTGTTTCTACACACCCTTTGGGACATAAAGTGCTTGTGTTGTTTTCTGCTTTTAATCACATTTCCCAGGACATTATTATATAAGAACAACAAATACAGCAGCTTCATTCTGAAGATCACACAAAATGAAGGAAAATTAAAAATTAAGTAGGAATGAAGCACCTTTTTTCATACTTCCAGGAGAATTGCAGATAAATTCAGAATCCATTAAAATATTTTAGAATGTGGTAGCATGTCAGGTAGCAGCATGTTCTGACATGATTACAAGCTAGTAATGGTTACAGCACATACCCTCTTCTATGACAAGCTCCATTCCCTCCCTCAGTAGTCAGAAAATAAATGCATAAAACTTAAAGGCTGTAAGGTTGGCTGATCCAGAACTCACGTTCCCTTAAAATACTCTTAAAAGTGCAAACATCTTTCTTTCTTTTTTCTCTGTCAACAGCCATCTGAAACGACACTTAGTGACTGTGGTGAAAGCAGAAGAATCTACAAACTAAAATTGCAACTACCACATTTCTGTGAAGACTAAAATGTCATTAAAATAATTTTCTTCCAGCCATGCTACTCACAGAATGCTTCTCAAAACTTTGGCAAGTGCTGTTATGTAATGCAATACTACATGCAGAGAAATGCTTGCATGGAGTGAACATACGAATTGAGAAAAAATTAGATTTATAAAATGACAAGTAGCAAGAGTTTTTCCAATTAGCCTTTCATTTTGTACTTTTAATGAAGACAGGATTTCGTATCTCTCTCCATGATACTCTTCAAGACTGGAAATAGCAAGCAAACTCATTTTGTGAATGTTCTCACTGAAAAATGCTGCAAGGTAAAGCTGGTAAACCTTTTACAAGGACAGCACAAGGGGGAACGTCTTTAAACTGAAAGAGGGTAGGTAAAGATTAAATATAGGGAAGAAATTCTTTAATTTGAGAGTGGTGAGACATTGACATAGGTTGCCCAGAGAAATTGCGGATGCACCAGAAGTGCTGAAAGCTGGATGGGGCTTTGAGCAACCTGGTCTAGCGGCTGGCCTCCCTGCCACAGCAGGGGGAGTTGGAGTATGGTGTTTAAGATCCCTTCCAACCCAAACCATTCTCTGATTGTATATCCATATGGAAGCAAATACAAATACACTCACCTTGAATATAGAAAGCAGGAGAAACTGTAATTGCTAACAACCAATTACACTAATTTCCTGCAACACATATTGTTCCTTAAAAATATTTTATAAAAAAGATTTTCTTAATTTGCATTCTCTGTAGAAGACTGAAATGCAAATACTATATGGACAATGAACACTGTTTATGTAAGATGGCAAAGAAATGTACATGAATCTTATAAATCCCCTTTTCCCTCTTACCCTTTCATTTCCTCTTGAACAATTATGCTATTCCCATTCTCCTGTCTTACTCACAGCCTCTTAGCCCTATCAAGACAGACAAGTGATCACTCTTTGATGCCAACTATCCAGTCAAAACAACAGCATAGATCAACATGGGAGATCTACATTTTCACACCTCTTACAAAGTTGCTTACTACAAGGAAATAACTTTGTCACAAATCAACTCTATGACAACTATCTTGGAAAACAGCAAAGACTTTCTCTAAAAACAGTCAAATTGCTTTCCTCCTCAACAGGTAGGTTTAAAGACAATGAAATTATCTAGGCCTAAGATGACAAGCATAGGGTGCAAATGGCTCTGCATATGATACGGTTCTGCACTCTGGACATTCATATCAACAGGAAATAACTCACATTTTCAAAAGAAAAAAGAAAAATGTAGAGAGAAAGCTGCTAAAAAATACAGAGCAAAACACAAACAGTAGGATCTCAGTTGACTTCATGATTATAAAACTCTGAACATGTTGTAAATTAATAGTACTGTTCTGTCACAACACAATGATTCTGGAAGTACCTTCTGCAAAGGTAAAGAAAATATGGACCTGTATTTTCAATTCCAGAGGATGGCAGTTAGAGGGATGTGAGAGGGTCTAGTTGCAACTTGTTTCTATTGAGACCAGTTTGATCTTTTAAAAATAATCATATTCAAATGTCCCAGGATGACTGTTTTTTCTTCATTTCCACAAAAAATAATGGAAGAAATTATTTTAAACCATGCTTATTATTGGAGAAATTAGAATTAGATTGAAACAAATTAGGAACGTACCAAGTGTACAATTATGGAAGCTGATGCAGTGTTATCTGGAAAAGCCAGCTAATGCTCTCTACTAATAGCACCCATAATTTTCTCTAAATTGTCTCGCCTAGTATGTGTTCTTTATCTGAGAAAAGTTCAGAAATACATACAGATGTTATATGTTTACGTACCTTAATGATAACAGAACATGAACTGTTTACTTTTATTACTCTGTTTTTTGTGGGTTTTTTTAACTGAACACAAATGCTTGGAAACAGCCACTGAACATGTGTATTTTCATACTTAAGTGGTGCAGAGAAAGACAGCAAACAGGATTCCTTCTAGCCTAAGACACGGCAAGGGGGAAAGTTGCATTGAAAGCTCCCTCTCGACAAGAACCTACTTGTTGCAGATTTGCTCTCTAGGAAATCTGCATGACAGAAATATACCTATCACTTCCTGATTTCAGATACGAGTTATAATGATCAGAGATAGCATCTGCAGGAAAATGAAGGTACACTTTTAGTGTATTTTTGATAGCAATAATATCAAAGTAATTACTATCTTCTGGATAGTAATTCTGGCCCTGAAGGTGTTCATTTTTCTTGTGTGCACTGCAGTGATGGGAAGGAAGTAATAGAAAGTTAACGCGAGAGGAATTATTTTTCCAGCTGCATCACTTCTCCAATTATGTTCACCGCACAGTCACACAAACATTCGTACCAGCATAACAGGGAAGACCTTTTCTCAAAAGGTCTACACTCTACAGATATGCAATAAAAATGAATACAGAAATATTTTTCTAAGTGTTGCTGAACTCCATGTAAGTAATCTCCCAATTTTGATGGTGAAAGAAGGTATAACACAAGTCTGACTGTGAATTAAGGCAAAGCTGGTTCTGCAAACTGCTAATTAGATAAAATTCTGTGTAGCACATTTCCTCCAGTCATTCCAGAATTAAAACATAGCAGAAAACCATGCAATACTATTGAGCTTCTGCAATAGTCTCCAAGTAATTTTGCAGTGTATGCTCTTGTTTATCCTTACAAAGTAAGACTGACAACTGTATCAGCAAGGAAAAGAAAAAAGGAAGAAAAATCTGATTTCAAGGGCTGAAGTGTTAACCTATTGCTGAGGACTAGTTCAAGTGTGCTGAAACATACCATTTCAACTAATGAATCACAGGCTTCCAAATAACATTAATCTAATTTATTTGAATTAAAGCTAATCAAAGAGACCTCCTTGCAGTCTCTTCTCATTCTCAGCTTCTAGGTGTTAAGCATTCCTTGTTGCCTTCCTCTGTATCTTTTGTAGTCCACATAATACTTTCTGGCCAGAAATGCATATAGCAAGTATTCAAAAGGGGGGCTCCCCAAAAAGGTTTGTGCAAACATGTGATTTGTTTCCAGTAATTTTCCTAATGATTTCTGTCAGAGGACAGTAAGCTGATAGTTTAAAAAAAAAAAAAAAAAAAAAAAAAACCAAACCAAAAACAAACATACAAAAAAAACCCCATTGAAATCAGTATTCTCCTATCTTGCAAAACTTCCCCTACCAAAGACACGGGTTTTTCTGTAATTAATATCAAATATGTTCTCTGCTATACCTGGGATGAAATAGGAGGAAGAAAAGGTGAAAAAATAAATAGATAAATGTAGGTAAAAATTATTTTTATAAGAAAATTTAAAAATTCAGTACTGATTTACTGATCCTTCTTCAATAGAAACCTCAAAGAGGTATTTCCAAATTAGTAATCCGATGCAGAAATTCAGAAAGTCTTTCCAAAGATGTTAGTCAACAACACAGTCCATGCTACCTTAATGACTCAATAGGATGTACGGCCATCTTACGTATAAGGAAAAAACTCAAACTCGCTAAACTCAGGTGCTTTTAATTAATTTTAAACAGAAAACATGGTGGGGGGAGAGAGAGTAGGAGGAACAACAAAAATAAAGAAACAAAAAAAACAGTCACAACTTCAAAGAAGTCCTTTTATTTGTGGCGTTTTCTTTCACTTATAGTAATACATTTTCAATGTTCTTCCTCGCAGACTCCTACCAAGGAGATTAATTTAAATGCCAAATTTTGCATGAGAGGTGGAAACCACTGAAATCAATTACCAAGTATATCAAAATACCATCAAACATTATTTTTTTGCAATTTGAGAGACACCATGCAAAACAAAATGCTAGGTGGTTGTTCTGCAGTCTCAGAGTGCTAGTACATGCAATGTTATTTTTCCCCTGTATAAACTGAGAAATAAACTGCCCCTGTGGGTGGGAGACTGCTTACTCTTCTGATGGAATCTGTAACACACTTTGCGTTATAAGGAAAAGACTAATTCTGCTCAAAACATGCTGTGCCCTTCAGTATCTGATTTTATGTACCATTCCATGGATAGCTGGTTTTAACAGCTCATTTATTTTGCTTCAAGTGCAGCTTTTGAAACTGAATATTTTGATGCTTTCCCTGGAAGCAGATAGCATCAGACCCCTTGTGTGAGGGGAAATACAGAACCACAATGAGAACATCCAGTTAATACAAAAAAAGTTCACAAAAATGAGATACTGTCTGAAGCATGAAGATTATGAGATACAAAAAGGAAGACTTTATAAAGAAAAATATTCATTGAGCATAGTACAAAACTATCCACTTCAGAATTTTTATACTATCCCCTGGAGTGTTTAATATTGGTCAGAAATCTCACTGATTCATGATGCCAGAGAGAAAAAGCTCTGGGGCCATTCATCACCTGCCAACAACCAAAAAAAACCAAAAAAAAACCTTGGATAAATAGCAAGGAATTTAAGAATTAAGAGCCTATTTCAGTCTTTGTTAGTAAACTCTCAGAAATAATCAGGGAGTTCCAGCAAGACAACATCGACACTCAAGAGAACTCATTCCAATGCTTCAAACTCCTAGAGGATCTCTAGGACCAGTAGTATGAACCAGTTAATCTATCCTGGTGCCAACACAGAATAATCCTATGAAAGGAAAAGGAAGTAGCATTTTATTTTACTCCCAGATAATTTCTGTTTGATATTAATTTTATGAATAATATAAAATTAAGAGGAAGCATAAATAAAATATGGATCTGTAAAATAAAATATGTCACTTATTTAACAGAAAGAATGCAAATTCAGTGAAAGAGGAAGGAAATTATTTTAAGTAAGTTTCCTTGATAAAGATTCAAACATTCACATGGGATTAAATAATAGCATCTCTATTGTTCACTAATAAACACTAGGAAATAGAGGTCATTGTTCTACATCCCTGATGGCTTGCTGCTGAAGTCATTGGAAATGCAGTGGGGATGAATCTATCTGACTTTTATCCTATTTACAGTACATGTGAAGCCCAAGAGTAGTGTTGGTTAGCTGGAGTTTTTTTAATGCACCATTTATCAACAGCATCGCTAAATTAACACCACCACAGAATGACAGACCTCATCAAAACCATCATAAAAGAAGGTATCTTATGAGTTACTTTTTCCTTTATTTTGTTTTTAAGGGGAAATGTGTGGTGCATGGCCTCTGTTTTTTCTGACTACTTGTCAATTTTCTAGCATCAAGAAATAAAAGACAAGGACAAAAAGAAACTGACTTGCAATAATCACCATATTATTACTGCTGTCAGTAATATTGGACACAAAACCTTACAAAAAAAGAATATTTATGTGACACACAGTTTCATTTGACTTTATACTTCAGTGTTTTTCCCAATAATACTGTTCAGAATGTCTTGTTTCATTACCTTCTTCTGAATATAAAAAAATTAGTTCCTTCTGGTTCTTTATGCAGGAAAGAGAGAAGACTTGCTAAACACTTCTCAGACTATTTCCTTGACCACTGGAAACACTTCATTTATACATTCAGTGGTCAAGCACTCCAACATTGTGTTCACCAAGACAAAAATATAATTTGACTTATGAAGAATTTAATAGGCACCAGATTAGAAATAAATTGGTCACATGAATATATACTTTTTATACTTTTCATATTCAAATCTGATTAATGCTCTTATATGTATGCTCATAATTTAATAAAATGAAGTTCAAGGTAGGGAAACAAGGCCATTAGCTGGTATGCAAAATTAATATCTGTCATTCCCTATTCTCATACATCCTGTATGAGGATGTGTCTTTTACTATCACATGCTACAAGAATTAAAAGAAAGTTGAAAGTAGTACGATGAAGTGTATCCAAAAATAGCCATAACATTGTCTGGCTGTTTTTCTCCAAGCCTTCTACAAAACATCAAAAAGAACAAGCTTTTTTAAAATAACTTTTGCATGTTTTCTCTTTTTATGCAGAAGGAAATTAAATTCTTAAAGACCTGAATGCCACGTCTCAAGTTTTCCCATCAGCTGGGAACTTTGTTTAATATCGTCACTAAGCTGCAAATTGGCTGACTTTAAATGCTTCTAGCAGAGAAGTCTTAGGGTATGCATAATGCTCCAAACTTCCTCAAAAGCAAGCAAAAGTGCTCTGAAGATTCCACAGTTAAATTACAAGTTTTTTAAGCAAAAAAACTTATACCAGCAATCTATTTGGCACACTGGTCCTCACAGGGAACTCTGGATATTATGACAACATGTAGAAAATTGCAGTAAGAAACTGGGGAATAAAAAACCCACATCTTTGATAGAGATGAAACTGTTACTCCAGTAATAATTAAACAAATTCCACCAACAGGCACCTCAAACTTTTTGAACCTAGAGAAATTCTAAGTTTGATAAACTTTCTTATGCAAATATAACTACCATGAAAACTGTGTCCTCAATGTTCTCATTCTGGACAGGGAATGGGAACTGAATGAGGTTATTCCAAACTGAACAAAAAGTTGATTACAAGATCAAATTATAAACCAAAGAGAGGCCATAAACTTCTAAAATGGAAAACAGTAGTGGCTCCTCTGAGGGGAAAAAAAAAGAGGGGAAAGAAAAGAGTGAAAATAATAGAAAATGTTTTTACATATTATGGAAGACTAACAAGTTTGAAAAATAAAACCCTCACCTATTCATTGTTTTTTTTTTTTCCTAATAGTTAACTCATAACAATCTTTAACTTAAACTGGAAAGCTATTAATTTAAAAACATTGTTTAACTAAGGAACTAATAAGTGTTCTGCTAACCAACTTTTAAGGTCATAAGTATAGAACAGTCACCTCACTCTTCCAGCTACCCAGGAAAAAATGTTTCACGTAAAATAAAAAAAAAATTACTTTTATTCATTTAAGTGATATTAGCTATGCAACTGTACTAAATAAATATTATGACTTTGCCATTTTAAAATATTTATATAAACAGTAATAGTGGGAGGGCAATTTACTTCTAGGTTCGGACAAATTAATATAAACTTTTTTTTCTGAATTAGTAAGTTTGTTCCAGTCTGAGTCACAAAAACCTTACCTGAATGTTCTAAGTACCCATAAGAGAAAGGAAAATCAGGACAGACATAATCTTTGGATGGATTAGAGCTAGTTAAACTTTCATAATATTTAAAAGTCCCCCTACTAATGTTAATTCTTAGCTCACTCCTTTATTCATGACTGACTCCCAAGGAAGGACAAAAATAGCTTCACTGCTTACCTGGATTTTTTTTTTTTTAATAGTCCCATAAAAATATACTTAAAACTTCTTTAACAAAGCTATATTTGAATAGAAATATAAAAATCAAAGCAAACAGCAGATTCAAATGGGATAAGGACACCCTATCAATGAATGATTCTGGCAAGACTGATCCATAACGCATTCTACAAGAGTTTCTCTCAGGTGATGGATTTGCTTTCTCTTCTTATCAAATTCTTGGATTACTAGCATACATTCACAGGACAACACTCAAGAGTATTTCATTAAATACAAATACAGATCTATGTCTCCAGTATAAGATTTTTGCATGAAGGGAAAGGTACACAAGCATTCAAAGCTTATTTTGGGTCAGGGAGCAGGAAGGTAGGAAATTGAGAGAAAACAATTTTTAAATCAATGCAAAAGTCTTTGGTTGAACAGTTTAATAAAAATTGCTGTAGTTTATGCTAGTACATTTCTGCCTTTGTGCAAGAATTCCAAATAATTCTTATGATGTACTTAACCTCTACTACACAAATAAAATTTTTAAAAAATCACTTCAGGGAGAACAGAAAAAAGTGTACTATTTTACTCAAGGAGAGGTCTAATGCAAGATTACTGTCAGCAAACTTACCAGTCGTCTTCTCTCCTCTTCAACAGCAATCAGGAGCCGAGCAAACTCCTTCAATGACTGGGCTGAAAGGAAAACAAAGAAAAAGAATGTTCTGCTTAAAATGAGATTTTAAGACCAGGTGAGTCCATTATCTGGATTGAAGCTACAGTGATAAAATATTTCTCTTATACCGCAATGTAATCAATAGCCTTAAACAAGATAAACTGAAGCAGGCAGCAGGTCAAGAGCAAAGAAAAGGAAACCTCAGTCTTAAGAGTCATATGTATTTTAAAAATAATTTTTTTATTGGAATATGGCAAACTGAATTTCCTGAAACATGGAAAGATCAGTCTCAAAACAGAATAATTCTGCTTTCAGCCACAAAATTCATTTTAGCATACCAGGAGCAGAAAGAAAATAATTGAGTTTCTCCCACTATGGTGGGAGAACAAGTATTTGAAAGAACTATGAAAAATATGTGGGTAAAAATTTGAAACTCAACATTTGTCAAGCATTTAGATTTAACTGCTCTTTGGCTTTATGTTTTACAAGGACAAGGTCTCAGGTGACCCAAACAGATGATTGATTTATAAGCTTTGAATTCTGTTCCAACTGGGACATAGTCTTTGCTCAAAACTGTTTTCAAATAGAAGTCAAAAGGGCTGAAGCAGAGTCAATGGAAACATAATACCTAAGAATTAACCCCTAAAAGAGGGCAAGAAAGAGGAAAACATTCTGAAAACTCCTAACACTTCTCATGTAAGCAAGTGGTACAAACCTTTCTAGAAAAATACTTCCTTCCATTTGTATTACTTTCTCAAGGGCATAGGGGTTACTCAGATTCAGCATCACAGTCCATAGATGACAATCCCGGAGACCAATCATGTGAAGAGAGCTAAGTATCTGTTTTTACTTTCTCCTGATGCAATTTGTAGTAATTGCTGCCAATGAGAGGATACTACACTTTGTGGTTTAAAGCTCTGAACTCAGAATACAGATTGTTAAATAATACAGTTTCTCACAATAAATTTGAGGCAATCTCTATCATTTTGAAAGCGTTAAAAACAAACATGGAAACAAAACTCAGATTTTCTCAAAAGAACAGGATTGAAAAATTCTTCACAGTTAATCAACATATAGTACTGACAGTATGCTAATAGAACTCCACCTCTTATTATTTTTTCATCTTCTTAAATATTTTTTGTGTTGGTCTCCAATAATATGGCTTTATCCCTTCTCAATATCCCTAAAAGATTTAGGGAAATAGGCACATTTTCTAGAAAGTAATGGAATAGATCCTTTAAGAAGGAACTAGTATCTGGTTTGCCTTAGCTGCCGTGTCTGCATTCATAAACTGCTACTTAGATTTTGGACCATTTCCAAATAATTTCTATTCTTTATACCATCTGGACCTTGCAGAGGTCACCCTTGCATTCTCCTTTCTCTCTCTTAACTTTTTCAGTTGAAGAACACTTTGCTGTTCCAATTTCTTCTGCAAGAAATTACATAGCTAATTTTTTTTTTGTAACTATGATGCTATGCTTGCGTATCTTGACCTCTAAGTTGTTGTTTGCTGACAATTCTTTTTTTCCCATTATTAGTTCTTGGTTTAGTCCAAATACACCTGGTAAGTTAAACGTCCATCTACTTGGGGCTTGAATGTTTTCCTTTAGTATTTTTCCCTGAGAACACAAGTGTCAGAAGTTTTTGCCAGTTATGTCGATATCAAGATTTGCAGTTTGATATCCACTGAATTAACCCAATCTCTTAGTCAGCTCATAATATCCCATGAAAAAAAAAAAAAAACCCCAAAAAAAACCAGGTAAAGAAATAGGATGATAAACTGATTGGTTATACCCGATTAGGAATCTGTAGAGCGTTACACTCAAGAATATCTAAGTACCCAATATGAAACGCTAAACTCTAAATAAACAATTAGCTAGACAGACATGGCTAAACTATGAGGATGTGGACGGGTGGGGGGGAGGAAGAAGGGGAGTGTAAAAGAAACCCGAAACAAAAACCAGTATGAGAAGCTTTTGATTCATCCTTCGAATTTCAAGGCAAAACCAGAGAAGTTTTTGTTTCAAAGTTGAAACATTTGCTTAGGATTTAAATAAATTCAGGTCAGCCACAGGAAAAAAGCATATAAAATATGTTCCGTAAGTGTGCAAATCAATATTTTCCTCAGTATTTAACACTAATACAAAGATACTAGTCTGTCACCTGTGCAGTGCCTCAGCCTACTAAGAAACTATCTCCATCTTTTCCTCCTCATTGGCTCACCTTTGGGGGAATTACAAAGGTCAGTTTCACTAAGAACACAGAACCTACACTCTTAGCAGCTCTAAGACAAACCAGCCCCCTGATTTTATGAGACTTTGATTGCAGAGACACCTTTGCATCAAAACTGACTACACCTCTTTTGCTCGCTGTCCAACATCCACACCCACCCCTACATCCAGCCATGGGATGTCCTTCCCCAGCTCAGGAGGTGCACAGGGAGAACTTGTGCATTGTGTTATTCAGAGCATAATGAAGGATGCACACCCAGTGCAGAGTTCTGCAACATGGACATCTCTGGTGACCCCATCGGATCAAGAAAGGCTTTACCCACGCCAGCTCTCCTACAATAGCCCTGAATACTGCAGTACTGTCTTTCATGTTACTACACCCTTCTTCCCATACAACTCCCACTCAGTGTGGCCTCATTAAAAGCCAGGGTCTGTCTCTAGAGAACTTTGGCTGTGCTGGAAGCTGCAGTGGGAGAGGGAAGGGAAAGGAAGAGAGGCCTTGCTCCTCTTTTCCCAGCGTATCCTTTTCCTTTCTCCCTACTTCTCCCACAGAGCCCTCTTGTTGGAGAGAGCAGCTCTGCCTCACCTCAGTTTGGGGCTGGGCAGACAGAGGGATGCTGAGGGCAGAGGTCAATGAGGGGGATGAGGCCTCCCAGGCAATTCACCCACAGGGCACTGGGCACCTTGGAGATCTAGGCAGAGATGTCCTTCCTTTCCACAAGTACTACCCTCATCAGGATCTCAGCACAAAGCCTGGGCACAGGATACAGACATCTAATTCTGGATTCACAGCTCTCAACAGGAAACAAAGAGATATTTCAACAATAATAATTTGAGGTGCTTTTGTGTAGTTGAAAACCACAAGATTTAGAAATCAGACCCATCTGTGTCAGATGCAGCCCACTGTCTGTCAGGACACTCAGGCATTACACACCAGCCTGACAATCTTAGTAATGCTACAACATTTTTAAAAATATACTTCTTTTTAATCAGAATAGATACAGAAGAATTAAAAATGAACTTTGTAAATAAAAAAGGGGTGGGAGGAAGAAGTCAAGTATTTTGCAAGAGGAAATGTCATGGGAATGTGCTGATAAGAAATAGATTCTGAAAACAAACCAGTAATATGAAGTACAATTTGCAGCCTAACATATTAAATATAAAGATATTTTTGGTTATTTTCATAAAGAATTATTGTAATTGGTGACCTATTTAAAAGAAAATGAAGTGCTGACTCAATATTTTATTCTAAGTTATTAGGCAATATTAACTTAAAAATCCCAACAGTTTTACAGTCTGCTTTTTATTTAAGGGCTACTCAAAAGGACTTGTAAGATACATTTGGTATCATGATGGAAATGATGCCTGGGAAAAGCAATGCCCAATACACAAAAACAATTGAATGTGTACCCAGATGTACACTTGTGGTCTCATTCATCACAATCAAAACAGGTTGCCAGCTGCTCTCTCTGGAGTGTTCCCAACTCAACAACAATGAGCTGCAAAATTTCCCTTGTTCAGGAGAAAGGGCTCCCATTATTTTATTTACCAAAAAAAAAAAAGCTACCCTCTTTACTTTTAATTGAAAAGTCTTTTAATTAATTTGCTTCATAAAGAAACAAACTAACACTACCGATGGCTTAAACATTAATGGTATAGATCAACAACGTCCTCTTTTTTCTCCAATATCCCTGTAATTTCAAACACATGGTACAGCTCCACAAAGAACTACACTCACATAATTAAAAAGGAAGTGAAGTTTGATGTAGAATCTGGTTTACTGCATTGAAATCAACCCAGCTGTTCATAGGAAAAAAAAATGCACATAATAAATCTTGTGAAGTTTTTGCTATATACTTGTGTAGAGAATGTATCACCTTAAAATAGCATGTCTGTGGAAATTACTGAAGCTACTCTATCAACCTTAGCTTAATATTTAAGAGTACAGTGTTACACTGTACCACTAAATGTCACACACAACAGATATGACATCATCTACATTTAATGACAAAAGGCTGACAAAGTGTATGACACATATAATAGTTTTGCATGACTAATACTGAATTGAAAGATATAAAGCAAATTTTGGAAGGTAATGTTCAACCCAAGACAGAAATTAGAAGCTAAAGCGGAAGACAATATAACTGAATGTTCTTTTCTGTGAACTGTTGCTTTAATTTCCACTTATACATTCAGTCTTAAACAATGCATAGACATTTTTTACATACTCTAAAGCACACAAAACAAGATTTGTTTTCATTATGAGCAGATACCACCACCATCTTCAGATATGTCAATGCTAGCATGGAAAAAATAATACATACAGATATACGTCACACATTCTTATGACACCTTGCTGTATGAAAGGCAAAATTGAGCAAGACTGTCAGAGATTTCCTTATGTCTTCCTGATCTGACTGAGGAACTGTCAGGACTGTGCAGTACATTGCTCTCAGTACTCTTTGGCAGGAAGGTCAGTCAAGTGCATCTTCCAGAACTGGTTATACCTAGCACAGACTGGCTATAGCCCGTCTGAATTCATGCTTGAGCACAAACTGTAGCTAAAGTCTAGAGGGGAGTTTTTCCCTGTAAATAATACATCACTGAAACAGAATTCAAGATAGACCAATGGGCCATAAGGAAATTTTCTATGGATTAACACTTTACTAAACTTCCATGAGAAAGCAGAATAAATATAAGATCCATGAAGGCTGGCTTTCTTTTCCAAATCTAAAATTACAGTAAATGTATTACTAAATAGTTGTTAGTTAACATTTTTATTTCCAGAGCTTTTAATGATGAGTATTGATTGCAGCCACAACAAGTAGTTTTTCAAAAAATCACAACAGCAAATAAAATTTCCATCCTTCTTTCTATGGCTTTAAGGCCTATTGAAAAAGTATGTGAGGTGGTGGTGATGGGGAGGTACAGTAGGTAGGACAAGACTGGCCACAGAAGACTTCCTTTCAGACAGAAAAACAAACATTTCAGAGTAACACTGACAGGCCACAACAGGTATGAATAGACAATAATCTGCTTTCTCAGTAATTTCTACTTAACAAGAGTTGCGGATGTCGTTAAAGCCACAGAGGATCTGTAATATCTATCAGTAGGTAATTAAATTGGATGTCTCAAAATATCACCACTATGGCAAGTTTTCACATTACAAAATGGAATGCAGAAGACAACTGTCTCGAAAAAAGAGTCCCAAAGCATGTCATTATCTTGGTCTTTCAATATGTTGGCTATGAATTTAAATGGAGCCTTTTTTTATACCTTAGAGGTTTCCTTTACCACTGTCATGACCTGGACTGATTTGTTAATGATACTTTTTCTCCACTATTTTTCCTACTGAATTAAGCCTATAAAACATAAAAAGTTTACAATTACCTAGAGCTTTAAAGGGAATTGCATTTAAGCCCAATGGGAACAAGCTGAAGGATCAACACCTTAGTCTACAAACAGAAATAATGAATAATTTATGCAAATTGTGAAAAATGTGAAATGTCCTTGAACTTTAAGCAGAGTATTGGTGTCAAAGCATTTTAGAACTAATGTTGACTGGGCTGGAGCACATTTGTAACAATTTAAAAAACAGTAGTGCAGGATGACTGCAACACTTTCCTACAGAAAACAGGTGTTGGTTTTATTTTTAAAATACATTTTCATAAAAGTTATATTTGGACAAGAAGACATATGTCTGATATGTCTGATTTCCAATTATTGCTCAGGTTTTCTATTTTCTTTACCTACTGTTATTTCTTCCCCTATTTCTACCCTAGGTCATCTTTCCTCACTTTCCAAATGGCAGCATTTTTGGAGAAACTTCTGCTTGGAAGACTGAGCTCTGTACATAAGTTGTATTTACTGGGAAGGCAGAAAAGACCACAAAATATGAGAGAAGTACAGAATTTGAAATCAATGTTTATCTTAAGTTATTTTGTCCCCTTCTGATTATCATTCCTAGGACAATAGAGGAAATGCAGGAACTGCTCTCTTTTGTTAAGGCTTAAGAAAAATTAGTTAAGCATTTATGTAAATTCCAGTTTGCAAGCTTGCAGCATGTCAGATATGCTTTAAGCCGAGTGTTGGTGTCAAGAGATTAATTATGCTAGAAGGTTCCATTGTGAAAAAAAAGTTAGAATATCAAGATAATGGTTCATTTTTTTCATGGGGTTTCAATCTCATTTTTAATTTGTAAAATTATTATTGTAAGTGCTGCCTTATCCTCTTGGTTTCTCTTACCTTCCTAATCTAGCTGTCAGGTTTTGTGGATCTGTAATAAGGACCTTATGCATTCCTGTTGTCTGTGTTTATATTTACCACAGCCTCAAGAACAGTAAAAAAAGCTATTTGAACCTTCCTATAATACAATGAAATACACTTCTTGCAGCAAAAGACATAGGATGAAACAAAAATTCAAGTGTAGAGGCTTAAAGATTACATCAGCATACCACAGCATGGAAATACACTCTCAACATGACAATGATTTCTGACAGAAGACAGTGGTTTAAATTTACAATCCAAATAACTACAAATTTCCTTGAAGATTTCCATCATGGGAAGGCACACTAAAATACAGACAACCCTGTCTGGTCTGTACTGTTCTTGTGATAGAATCAAGACAATCTTAGAGCAGAACAATGTGAAGTTATTTCAGACTCAATAAGTGAACATTCTTACTATTTGCTCCATAATTAGTCTGCAAGGACTTAATCCAATGCTTTTTTTTTATCAAATACTACCACGATCTTTCAGATTTTGAAGTATCTCCTAAAGAGCACAAGTTTCAGTGGTAACTTTGTTTCCTGTGGCAATTCCGTCCTTGAATTGTGTGGAAAGGTATTTTGCCAATTTCTTTTAAATTATTGAAAATAAGTGAAATTATTGAAAATAATATTTTTCAAATACTGACAATACCTCACATAAGGAAATCCAAATTTGCCCCAAAAAATTAATTATAGATAAGAAAGAAAAAGTATGACAACAGCAAAGAGACAGAGGTGAAAAATGACTGTTTTAAAGCTTCTGCAAAGAAATTACACAAATGAATAAGCAAGAAAAATGACAAATTAAGCCTTTTATGCCCAAATTTATGTTTCAAGGTATATGTATTGTTCTCCAAATATGATCACATTTTCCACTACATGCTGGCAAGCAGGGCACAGCTATTCAAATACATGTAACTAAAAGTAAAGAAACCCCAAGGCTTCTCTTTCTTTCATTTGAGTTAAGGCATTGCAAACTCAAGAGCAAATTCAGTGGTAATTTTTTTCTCCACATCATAATTAGGAACATTTTGGCTCTTCACAGTATTAGGACAGAGAGATGGTAGAAAGTGCTGCAAATTCCCCATGAAAACAAAACCAGCAATGAAACTATCAGATATTCAGCAACAGTCTCCCCTTTGACCTGCCCTGGTTTATAGCATTTGATCCCTGTATATTTCTAGGCAATGTTCCCCACAAAGTTTCAAAGCCCTTCAAT
Source organism: Vidua chalybeata (assembly GCF_026979565.1). Taxonomy (NCBI): domain Eukaryota; kingdom Metazoa; phylum Chordata; class Aves; order Passeriformes; family Viduidae; genus Vidua; species Vidua chalybeata. Next base: position 84,965,712 of record NC_071531.1, on the reverse strand, counting down.
TGCAGGCCATATACCAGGCCCAAGCATTTGGGTTTTGTCACACTACAAAGGTGAGACAAACCAGCAGAAGAGGCCAGCGATCCCACAGCAAGAATGGAACCTCCTGCCTGAGCATCACACACACGTGCCTCACGCTGCAGGCCAATATGAGAACCATAAAAGGCACCAAATCAAGATCTGAGCTTAACTGAAGCCCAAAGCTCTGCAATATGTGCTTGGCAGAACAGTATAACATGTACATACCATATGAGGCAATTTTAACTTGAGTATTTTCACTTTGCAAAACTTAATGAGCAAATATAGCAAGGTATTTTCTGAAGTTTTTTCCTAAACTTATGCAAAGCATAAAGTGCAGGGCTGCTATTAGAAGTAAAAATCCTTTCCCTTTTCAGAAACAAACCTCTGTCAGGGTAACCATCTAAATCCAGTTACAAACAGTGTCATATTTGAGAATTCTTTGCTATAAAAAGAAGCTATCATTTCACAAATATTTAAACATACAAATACAAGCCTTGTATAAAAGTTAAAACAATTATTTCAGCCAATACATTTACACTTTCCACTCCACTACTTTTCAACAGAGCCATACACAGAAAGCTACATGTTTATATACAAACTAAGAAGATTTGCAAGAAAGTCAGGTTATCTAGCATTCCCAGATTTACTGTCAGCACTTGTCAAACACAATACTTAGAGAGATAACCTAAAGACATACAATGTCACACATTTTAAATAAATCCAATTCCTTGACATAATATCAGTAAATTGCCATGCCCTACTCACGCAGAAGCTCACAAAGTAAATAGAAGTTGAAAACTCTAAATAGATCAAGCAAGGGCAAAACACTTCAGAGAGTCCTGAAAAAATTTTAATGTTCATAATGGCTATCTCAAGCATGTTTGTAAAAACAAAACAAAAACAAACCCACACCAAAGAATAATTGCACTTTTAACACTTTATTAAAAATACAGCTGCATATCTACCCTGTGTTAGTGTTCTACTCTATTTATAAAAGCAGTACAGGTATTGAAAATACATCATTCAGTTTGGAAAATTTACCTATCTTGTGTAGCATGAATTATTCAACATGGCAGAAATGTGGTAGAAAAAGCTCATTCTAGACTCTACTAGTCTACAGCACCTCTTCTGAAATATGGCATCTTGCGAGTGCCAGCAAAAACATTTTAAATCATCTAAATAATTTCTTCCATTTTCTTAGCAACATGAGAAGGATCACTCAAGCAGTCATGTGCTCGCACAGAGCACTATATCAAAACCTGTCTACAAATGACTAACTCTTTTCTTGTCTCTCCCCTTCTACAGTTCTGTGAAGGGGTGGAGGCTTTTGGGATGTCACAACAAATACACCATTTCTGCCATGTTCTCATAGAATAAAGATATAAGGGTTTAGTTAAGTGATCATTAAGAAATACTGCATCTCTATGCCACACTACAAAATGGGGTTTTACATTATCGTACCTGTCAAAGTGAAATCAGCCTTTCTTTTCACCTGATGGAGCCACAGGCACAGCAGTAGGGCTGAGCTCCACAGCTGCAGAACTCAGCAGGGTGTGGGGAATAATATTCAATACACCAAATTCTGTCTAACAGGTACAAAGTGATCTTAAAGTGCTGCTGGAGACCTACTTTGAAAAAATAGCAGCTTGAATTGGCCCCTATTGAAACTAACAGCATTCCAGAGAAGTAAATTTCATTCAATTAATCTTTACCTCAACTAAATTGACCATTAACCTTTGACTTGAACAGATCTGGCTTCACCAGAGTTGACTGATATCCTATCACATGTCAGAGGAAGAACAGCTCTAAAAAACACGGAATATTCAGAAATAGTTAAGTTCAAAGATGGATTCTGATGCAATCAGACTACAGTCCTCTCTTGCTCTCCCTCCCCCATCCCAGTAGAAAGAGTTGTGATATAAATGTACTGAGTACAAATTTTTTGTTCTAAGATAAGAACTTCAACCTCAAGTTTTTTTTTTTAATAGTTGAATAACAAGACAACATAGGAAACAACCACTGTGCAATGTACAACATTGTTTGTAGCAATGTTAAGCTGCAAAAGTAATATTAAATCTTAGCATTCCATAAACAAAGGAATTAGAAGTAATTATGACTAAATTTCAGGCCTGCCAATCCCCAATTCTTCAGAGGCCCATCCATACTTTAAATGAAGGAAAAACCCTGATATTTTAGTCTTCCCAGCTGTACAAATCTTATCTGGCTCTTTATGAGTGCTGAAATAGGGGAAGTAAAAGCAAAAGCAATATATTCAGAATGCAACTGAGAATCATTAATACTGTTTTTCTGATTTTTAAAGTTTTTGCATTTATTGCTTGAATAGTGGAAGAGTTTAGCAAAAATATCACCAAATACTTCAAGAGATGTTAGGTTTGCTATAATTGCTTAATTGAATTTATGCCTACAAAGGGATCAAAAAGTTCCTATGCTTAAAACTCTAAACCCTACTAAGCATTTTGATTTCAGTAAATACAAATCCTTTATCTTACTTGCTCAAACCTGAGCTGATCAAACGACTGTCTGTTCTGAAAATGAGTTCCTATTTCTCAAGAGGTATGCTAGCCTGACAACTCTAAAATGTTATGCCATTTTACCAGAAGTGTATTATATGCATCAACAGTACATACTCATTATTTTCAAAACAAGTCTATAAAGCAACACTCTAGTCCTCAGATTGTCTCCCTACAGGCATTCATGCTTCCACTGGGATGTCCAAATCTAGAAATAACGAAGTTAAGTGACAAAGGAAGGGAAAAGAGGTATGTTGAAGGCTTGGAATGAAGACAATAAAGTAGAATACACCTTCAAGAATCCAGGAGATCAAAATATCAATGAGAGACACAAAAGTTACTTCATATTATTCTGTGAATGGCATGGAATTGTCCATTCATCTACTCAGCTGTTCAGATCAAATTTTGACTCATCTTAACTCCTCAGCAGAATGCACCAGGACAACAAATCTGTTGTTGTCCATTGCCTGCCTCAACCTCTTTCTGTGCACATTAAGAGCTGTATCTGAGACACCACAGTCTGCAGTCCAATACAGTAAAATGAACTAACATGAATTTTAGCTTCTGTTAGTACACCAGAATGCAAACTGCAGGGACTCAGGAGAGCTCCTACTGTCAGCTACTCCTGACACAGAAGAAAGGTAGGACAAACAAAGATGGCAGTAACTGCATCAGTCACCCCAAATCAGTTTTTTTTTCATTTGAACACTCATCTTAAGGTCAACAGAGAATGAAGCATGCATATTCCAACAACCTTCTAATAGGTATCCAAGAGAAAAAGAAACAACAAGGACTCTGTTGTTGATCTTATGTTACCTTTTCCTCCTGAACAGATAAAAATGTACTGCACCATTATTTTGTTTCCTGATTTGTCAGCCTCATTTGCCCTTCCAAAGCAAGGACAAGAGCTCTGGGCTCAACTAACAGAATGCAACCTTCACTTTCTGGGGCAAATGTTGTTTTGGAGCCTTGATAGGATCCCAGCACTTGCATAAAATCATTAATTTCTTTAAGGCAAGAAACAATAGAGTTCTGGAAAGAGGTGGCATTTTTTTTAATTGTCAAATGTGCAACAGGGATTAAAAAAAAATGTAGGAACAGAATCAACAGATTTGAAACAAACACTTTAGGCATTTCACACCCTGATTGTGCTGAGTTCCTCCCATAAATTGTTACCATTGAACTTCTGTAGATAAAAATAATCCACTACAAATACCAAAGAACCCTGTCCTGTGATCTTACGAGTACCTTAAGCAAAGTTGCTTTGAAAGTAATCTAAAAAGTTAAATCTTAAAATTCATTCCTTCAGCTGGAGGAAAAAGAACTGGCAAATCTAAGCAGGTAATTACTGTGGAAAAGCAGCATACAATCTTTCTATACAAATTCACTCTCTGTTGTAAATAGTTTTCTGGTCTAATTCAGGACTCAACCCTTCCCCACCCATCTAAAATAAAACCACCTTTTGTAAATACACTCTAATGTGTTCCACACGGTCAACAAACTCAAGCACTAGAAAAGTTGTTGGGATGATGCCTACACTAAAAAAATCCACCCCCAGAACTCTGCCCTCAAGGTGGTGGCGAGATCCTGTTCTTTCTTTGCTTTGGATAAGGCAGTAGTAGACCTGAGATGCTGGAAGTAATTTTAGACTTACTTGGAATTTGGTAATTCCATTCAGAAGCCTGGCTGTAAATGGCAATTCAGTGCAAAGTAGGTTGAATATTAACCCCAAAAAGAACTTTCTTGAACATGACAGCTTAACCTCAAGTAATTAAGGAGATGACCTGTAAGATATCCAAGTGATTCAGACTGTAGGTGGCTTGATTGAATTTAATAAATAATTCAGGAAGAGCCAAGCAAATTCAAGAAGCCATTACACACCACAAGCAACACTGGCTTGAAATCATGAGTAATCTGACATCTACCTTCTCAGATTCCTGATGAACCTCCAAAAGGCAATGTCCTAACCTGGAGACAGCCAAGTCCATAGACTGATTGTCAAGATTTGTCTCTATACACTGTAGGCATGTATAAAGCTCCTATGCAGTTTTTTTTGTTGTTTTAAATTTATTTATTTGAATAGAGCATTGTATCCACAGCATGCACCATTAAAAATGGAATTTGGTACCTCTTAAAGTCAATTAAATTTTTATACTGTTACAAAAGATGGGGGGGAAAAGAATAATCTTTTTTTTTTTTTTTCCTTTTTTTTTCTGTAGTTTTATATACAAATTTCCCAGTACAGATCTATTTGCTGCTTTGAATTACTGATACTTGTCCTCTGACAAGCTCTCCAAGAGGGTAGAGCAAATGCTAACTGAAAAGCATTGTACATGTGGATGCCCAGTATGAGAAACAAAGAAGACTGACCTTCTGGCATCACTGCTCAACTAAAACAAGAAAGGAAAACACAGCAATGGACTCTAACAAACAACTACTATTAGCATTCTGCATTTGTTTGTTTGGTTTTGAGTTCTTTCTCTCTAGTACATTTGAGTCCATTTTTCAAAGTTCAATCCAAAACTAACTGCTGTAAACAACATAACTGCCAGGTATGACCTAACATTTCTGTAGATGTTTGGTTGCAAGCAATTTAATAACCCCATGAACGACTTGAGGTGTAAGTCAGCAAAGATCACAATCCCCAGCTGCTAGCAGCAAGAGAAGAATTCAGTGCCCACAAGAAAGGATACCACATTTTAGAACTTTTGACCTATTCTTTGTGGCTCAATTAATAATGACTTCATAAATCATCATAATCCTATTACATTCTTAAATCAAGCATCTGATGCTACCTGAATCATCTGTCATAATATAATTCTCTGCAGGGAAGAAGACCAGCAGTCACAGAGTGAAAGACATATGCTTTTCAGTGCACTTTCCTAAACTTGATAATAAAACACAGATACTAAAATGCCAGAATATCAGAATGCATTTATTTGTCATTTTTTTTAAATTCTGAAGAGCATGGTCTGCAAATATATATATCTCAGCATATACTGCAGATATTAGATCTCACAGGTATATAATTAACCATAATACAAAATAGACAGAAACTTGTTAAAGGCATAAGACAGAATTCCATTGAGTTAATAATGTTTATTATTTTCATCTTTAGCAGCCATAAACCAGATAACACACATAGAATAAAAGAGGATCAAAACAGGGAAATTCCTAGGGAGAGATCCAGATGACACAAGTTGTACAATACTAGGAGGAGCTGGGCAAACCTTCTCTTTGCAAAATTTATGCCTGCAGTGTATACTGAGGAAAAAGATAGATAATAATTGAAAACATAGTTTTTGCAGCTGTCCTATCCATGTAAAGTTCTATGTTACCTATAAGGTTTGAATCATGCATCCATTTTACACAAAACTCCCACTAGGCAAGATAAATGACTGACCTCCTTTACTGTCAGTCTTAAGTATTTAATTTTTGTGCAAAACGTTTACAAAGAGGGCTGAGAGCAGGGTGATATGTCTAAAAAGCAAGTATCAAAGTGTTATCAAGTGTTGTTATTTCTGAGGAAAACACAGTTGTTAGATTAGGAAAGCAGCACCCTCTTCTCAGACTAAGGGCAAGTTACATAAAACTTTCATTACTGTGGCGTTTCAGTGTTATTAATTCACTGTCACTCATCTTGTTATTTTTGCATTGAAAATGCAAAAATCTTCTGCAAAACTTTTCAGTTGCACAAAACACAGTTATAGCTTCACTGAATCACATGCAACTGGAGCTAATAACCATGTTCTGCCATCAAATAGTCATGCATTGCTGCTGATCACATGCTCCACAAGCATTCCAAACCAGAGGGAGAGACAAAACCAGCAATTGTTGCAAGCTTGTTTTATTTTTTTAATGAGAAAAACCAGTAAAGATGGGGAACACTGTTTCCCAAACCAAATTTGCTAGCAAAAATATTAAAAACTGAAAAAGGTTTTATAGCTTGAATCCTTTGATGTTCACAGTTAAAAAACCAACCAAAAACATAAGAGCTGTAGATGATTTGAGGAACAAGGCAGTCTGCTTATCCAAGAAAGTCACAGAAATTCCTTACAACTCATGCATAAAATGACTTGAAACTAGGCATGGTATATCTGAAAGTGACTATGAAGATAAATCTGGCTAACTTGCAGCAACATGGAAAAACTACCTAAAATGCATTATACAGCCACAGACAAGATTTTTTTGTCATAGAAGAACCTCTTCTATGCACAAATTAAATCCTTGTAAATAAAAGATGATAAATCATCAAAATTGGAAATCAAAGACAGGAATTTAAAAAAACAAACTAACCCAAACAAATAAATCACTGGATTAAATATGAGATGGATTAAACAAAGTATGAAGAACACCACCATAACTGTGTTTATGTGGAGTGTGTCATGAAGCTTAACTAAAATTACTTCTTACGTATTTTATGTAATGGGCTTAGTGGAAGAAATAAGTTATATTAAAAGAGTGACTAAAAATGCACAGGTTATAGGAAATGCAAATAAAACTGCTCTTATTAGATCTCAAGACTGGAAAGCAAAAAAAAAGGCAAAAAAAAAAAAAAAAAGTTGTGCTTAGTTACTAAAGAGAGACCTTCAACTCCAGTTTTGTCTCAAAAAATGTTAATGGAGCTATCAATTAAATTCCAAATATTTTTTATTGGTAAGAAAAAAAAAAGAAAAAAGATTCACGTAAATCACTTATATTTAATGCTGAAAGAATGTGAACCTTTAAAAAAATACTCAAATACTCACATCCTGACAGAATAAGTCTTGTTCAGAGTGAATTCCCAGTGCTAAGCTGTATTACGGTAGATTTTCAATGCTAAGCTTGAAAGAGAAATGTAGTCCTTACAATAAGCCCCTATGCACATATCTATAGGGTCTTACAAATGTTATCAAGTCAGAATATCACTGCAGACTGAAGTAGAACTCACTGGCCTGCACAGTTGTAGACAGTTTTAGAAAAAAGAGGTGAAAGCAGATTGAGGTACAGAGCAGGATTCATCTATACAAAGCTGTCTTTGATGATAAGCAAACATCTATCTTGTTGGGGCATGTTAAAGACATGGATAAATTCTAGGTCACTGCTCTAGGGAGATCAAAAATTAAGCCTTACCCTATATAAGTACACAGTATCATTCAAGCTCTGTTAGACTTGAATTTGATTCCTGTCAGTTTACCTTTTACTCTTACAAGCTTCTTTGATGTACACGACAATCCATCAGGCAATTGGTCCTTTGGAAGCTAGAAATCCCTTCTTTGAAGCTTCAAGTGAAATAAATCAGCTGTCAAGCGTCATGAACTGTGTTTTTTTTCTGAACAGTTTTAAATGCCTGTTTAATGTCCAAACAATAAAATGTCTTTTCTTTGCTACATTTAGGTTACAAGTAAAATGAATGTTGTCTTTGTTCTCAGTCACCTGATTCTAAATGCAAAACCGTATGTCTTTAAAAAAGTTATTGACTAAATCTAGGACATATAACTGAGATACTGCAGATTTAGTTTAAAAATATACATATACAATATACTTTTAACAGCCAAGAAATAATATGTAGCATGACAAAAAGTACATGCACATCATTTCTGTTTCCAAAGTGGAGACACCTGAAGAATGCGTGTGGTTTTACACTTGAGTAGCAGCAGCTCAGTGATTTCACTCCCCTACTTTTAATTGCCAGTAAAACTAAACCTCCTCTCCCACTCCCTGCCAGGAGTTAGTGGAAGACTAACCAAATACCAGTCATCTTTGATGACAGTTTTCTGACTACCACAATGTTGTAGGGTGAGGATGAGGCAAACCTTGCAAGTGAAAACAAGCAGTTCAGACCTTCTGTCCAATGACTCAGTCAGGAAAACATTGAAGGGAGAGGAGACTTGAAAATAGACCATAATAATATATACACTTGGAAAAGACTAAATCTGAGTTTCCTCTCTGCATTACATAGAACTTCTTCAAAAAATACCAACAAGTTCTACATTCCCTCTTGTACTGCCAAATTATTTATTTTTAGAAGCCACTACTCTTTAAGAACCATCTTACTTCCTCTCAGATGTTTTAGGAGATGCATGGGGGCCATGTGGTATGTAAGACTCATTATACTGAATTTAGCCTTTCTGAAGATAGATTGTAATCCAAATTTCTTACCAGTGGGGGTTAGCACTCCAGCTGCTGTGCTACTGTGTAAAAGCATCACTACTACAGCAATGTCTTGCAGTAAAGGGTGGCTGAATTTCTGAACCCTGGAAAAATTTCCAGGATTAGTCTGCTGCGGGAGGAGTATTTTGATGACATTAAAGAGGTTTACATTCAAGACAAGTTGAGCTGTTCAGCTCTGCAAATGCAGAATTTCTGGTGTGTACAGAGACAGAACAATAAGCAGCTAATAAATTATCCTAGCAAAAGTTCAGACAACTATATACTTAGGAATACACAAGTTGTAATGAACATATTCCTCTTTTTAGACCTTTAAATACTTCCTGTGTATTACTATGCACTTTGGTGTTTTTTTGCAGACTTATGTTACATCATTGAGAACTTGTGTACCTTTCAGTAACCCACTGAAAACTGACTGAAACGTAAAAGTAGCAGCAGAATTTAGAGGATTCACAGTTGGCTCAGTTGACAAAAGTATTGTTGAATACTTTCCACTACAATAAATCAAGGTATGCCAAGAAGACGTAGTTTTTTGACATGCATTTTTAAAGTCTTGCATGGTTTCTATTTATCAAAATTTTTCTATTTTTGTGACATGAACTATTAAAAAACAACTGTGAAATCCCCCACTGTATTTCTGATAACATGCTATAAGAAACTATAAAAATGTTACTGCCAGCAATGCGAAGAGAATACTTACCAATATTAATTTCATCATCAGTTTCAGCATCTCCAATACACTCAAACTGAAAATCTTGTAAAGACTGTGAAAATTTTTGTACTGCCATGGATAAATCTAGAATTCAAGGAAAAAAAAAAACAAATCAGAATTACTCCACTAGAACTTCACTGGAGCAAGGCATCATGCATTTCTGCATTAAGTATTTTTTCTGCTTACAAAGATTTCTTTCTAGTATCTTTTTTGGACATTAACCTCATTTTAAAATCACCATCATCTTTTCAAAATCAAATACCTGAGATATCCGAGACACCTATGAAAGAGGCTGATGCAAGATTTCTAACATTAATACATGTGTCACATTGACAACTAAAGAACTTTTACACATCTTGAAAAACGTAAGTTAGTATAAGAAATTGATGTCTAGTGATAAATTACATATGTTAATATATCACTCCTTAAAGTACTGCAATATTAGTTCGCAGATTAAAATAAAGCTCATGACAGTTTTTTTCATTACCATTATCAAAATAATTACATTATAATTATTCTGATACACCACATTGTAAAATGTTTTAATTAAAAACCTTTCTAAAAAGAAATTGGAAAAAAAAAAACAAACAAACCACAAGTGCTTGCCAATCAACATGGTAATCCATGGATTATGAGCACTATTTTCAGTGAATTTCACAAAGCAATCCAAACTTTATAATGCAGAATTTCATAATAATTGTACACAAAAAATACAGAATATCAACCACATAAATCTGTTATCTTACTTTCTTTTTTTAGAAATACTAATGGCAAATGGAGAAATGAATGTGATAATCGACAGGTTTGGTCTTAAAACCACCACCAGTCCAGATGAGCCCAGAAAACCAACAACAATTTTCTGCATCTATGTGCTGTATCTATGGCATCTATTTTGATGTCATGAAAACTGACAATTAAGAATCTAACATCTGCTTAATCTAAGGGAAATTCATGGTAAGGGTAAGTTATGAATGAAAGTTAACTCATGCATTATTTTCCAAAAGCATCACATATCCGCCTCCACCCTTGGGAACAGTGAAAAGCTGTCTGGACATGGTCCTGGGCAACTGGCCCTCCTTGAGCAAGGCAGTTGGACCGGTGACTTCAATGGGTCCCTTCCAGCCTCAGTCATTTTGTGATTCTGTGATTTCTTTACCCTCTGTTATTGTAAAGCCATAAATACTCATTCATTCAGTGCTAGACATAAAACTAAGAGGGCTAACCTTCTTCCAGGCAGGAATAAAACCTAACATATAAATATACAAATTTGCCTAATATCATAAATCAACACACAAACAACTCCCATACACACAAAGCATGATTAAATTTGAATGATCTCCAACAGTAAGAACCATTCCATTATCCTAAATGAAATAAGAATTGAAAAATTATTGAAATAAAGATTTTAAACACCTCCAAACAAAAATCCACAAAATAAGATGACTGTTCTTTTAAAATTTTTAATTAAAGGTAATCACTATCAAGCAAGAGAATCCCTTCCTAGATTTTACACTGCCCAGAATTTACTCAATGCCTAACCCAGAATTTAACTCCATGTTCGTCTTGTATTTTTATAGGTAGCTATAGAGTACATCAGTCCAAAAAGAGATCCACCATCTTTAGACAATACAGACATGAACAGATTTTTTTCTTCTATTAGTAGGGAATTCTGTATGCATATCTGATAAATAACTAAGATGTAAAGAGCTGGGTAAACAAATTCTGTATCTTTCTGATAAAGCACATGGAAAACAGGAAAGAATGCTACCCAGATTTACTGCATCCTTACTGTGCATTTCCTACTGTGCTGAACATGAAGATTATATTAAGTGTATTACCAAATTGAATGCTAAACAAGAAGTGCTTCCTACTGTTTGTATAGATGAAAACAAAATAATTTTTATAAGATGAAGGACTGTGTTTTATGCAAATACAGCCTCTTTCATAGTTAAGTAAATGATTGTTTTACATTTGTTAGAAAGATCTAAACTTGAATTTGTCACAGTAGTATATTTTAAGTTTAAAGGGAAGAAACACAGTTTTATTATTCACTCTTTCACCCAGTTACTACACTGAGTCCCAAACCCTTCTACAAAATTGTTGTATGGCAACTGATGCCAAAAGGAATTACATGGCCTTAATGTAATTTAATGAAAAAGTTTCTATATTGAAAGTACACTGGAATGTAAAAATTAATTCTTGCTAATAGGCATGCAGATTTATTTCCTTTGGACAATCTAATAACTGCCCATGATGAACAGCATCTCTGTGAATGTGAAAGGAAATGAGGGAGCATGGGCTCTCCCCTATCCTTCTTCCACATATGCAGGATTTGGTGGAACAAATGTCAAAGTAAAGGAAAATAAATGTTAAAAATACCAAAGGTGGAGTCTCCATTTCATATCCTGGATTATTGATATATGATGCCAATCTTTCTTTCACTGTGTCAGCAAATCAGACACAGCTTATACATTTCGAACCTGAAGGAGGTATGATTAACCTAGTTCAGAAATAGTGGGTATGAAGAATTAAGGAGTTTATGACATAACTTGAGAAAGTCATGCAGCAAGATACCATTTGGAGATATCTGCCTCTAAATGAGGTCTTTTCTAATACCTTGAGAGTATTAGACAAAACCATAATGAGATTAAAACTGTTCAATGTAGCAAAGAATAAAATGAAGTTCCAGGGTCAGATGTTTCCTGTAACACCCATTTATAGTTCTGTACAAAGTTAATCTAACCTGAAAAGATAAAAAAATATTATTCTACAGAAAATTCCAGCTGACTTGGACAGCTTCCTAAAGGCTGAAATAGGAGTTACTCTCTAAAACTCTGATATTGCAGTTGAATCACCAACACTGGACCAAGTGGTGCTACTTGGTTGTATTTATTACCTTCTTAGGAGCATCATCACTTTAAATTATTATAAAATTATAAACCCAGTCACAGAAAGGAGCAGCTGTGCAGTAAGCATATCTTTTCTAAAAGATACCAAGATTCAAAATTGAATTAAAATGGATTTAAGAGCAACTATGTCCAATCAAGAAGAGGCAAATGATGGACAAAAAAAATGAAAATAGCAGATAGAGCAGAGACCTTGCCCAGTTTTACAAGATGTCATTTATCCCTGTATATCCCAAAGTCTTAATGTCACTGAGAGTCCTCAATGCATGCTGCTGACTCCAGAAGGAAGGTAATCACCACACAAATCACCTTTTTAGAATCTGTGGCATTATTCAGCATTACTCTTACTCAGCAAGTACATTGCAAAGTCATGTCCCTCTTTTCATTGAATCCACATGAACTAGGACATTCACTTAGCTCAGGGCAGAAATTTTCCTTCAAGCAGAGAAAACTGATCTCCTAAGTTACTATAAAAAGCTCACCAGCTTTATTGACTGGCAGTACAAATCTATCACCCAGGGAAGGATGGCCACTCGAAAGCCTCAATGAGCTCACAAATGTTGTTGGCCCTGCTCTTCTGCAGGCACTCAAATGAAGTAATCTCTCTGGGTGCCAGCAAAAGAAGGAAAAAGCAACCTGATAACCCTCCTTTGCCAGAGGTTTAATATGTATTTTCTGAGAGTACTCACCTCTACCATTTGTTCCCTGCTTTCTCCAATTCCAAAGAAGGACTCAGTTCCATTTTGCAGCGAGGCACATAGTCAAGAGTAGCCATCTACACACTACATACTGTCAGTGCAAGGAGATACTGTGACAGAGTTGCCTGTTTTAGTCAGGGCTGCAGCAAGTCAATGGGCCAACAAGATTTTTTTTTGTGGAGCTGACAGAGGAAGTACTAAAGAAACTACCACGCTGTGTCCGGAAATAATAAAAGGATAACGACAACAAAGCTTAACCACAACAAAGTAATATAACTTTGTATATGTATTACAGTATTGCAAATGGATACATACAATACCAACCATCAGTACCATAATGTTAATGAAAGAATAATAAAAGTCATCATCCATTCAGGAAAGTGACCAAGGAATCATGAAATGCTCTACTCTATTGTACTTCTCCCTGAAGTTTTATATATTTGATTAATCTACTTAACACATATTTTTCAATTTAAAAAATCCTCTGGATTATTCTAGAAGGCAGGTTTATTTAAGACTCACTTTCTTTGAAATTGCCAAAGACAAGTATGTAATATGAAGTATGTAATATATTAACTTATTTTAGTATGTAATATATTAACTTATTTTAGGTATCAGGGCCTTACAGCTGAATATTGGACAATAAAACTATGATTCAGACCCTTTGTATCACCAGAATTGTTCTTCCACTTTCTTGTCCTAGATTTGTTAAACAGATCATAAAATAATTTCTTATTTAGAGTCTTGAGGAGGAGGAGAGAACACTACATTGCAACAATGTGATGAAATAACCGATGCTATTTCTCAAAGGATGAAAAAACAAGTGTATGCTTTGGCATGGCACAGCCTGTCACAACAAGGACAAAGTCCTACAGATAAGGACACTTTAAAAGATTTCCACAAGTTGGTAAGCACAATTAATTTTTTTAGTGGTCTAGGAAGGTTGTCTTTTGTTTGGTTTTGCCAGTCTGGAAGAACAGCAGAAAGTCCAAACTTTTGATAAGGATCAATCAATCTCCAAAAGCAGAAACTTTGCAGCATTTGCAGAGGACTCATATCCTTACTCTAGTAGCAGCCTGCAAGAAAGTGTTCTCAGCAAATACATCAAAGCCAAAGTCTTTCCACTTGTTTGCTTACAAAGATGACTTCATTAACAAATGAAGTTCCAATAACCAATGTTCTTTCTGACTGATGTCAATCATCCTGGGAAAGCTTGGTATTATTCACTGTGTTAATAAAGAAAAACACAGTTGAAACCTAGTGAGAAGATTAAACATGCCTAAATGAACTCCTGAGCACCAGCTGGAATGCAGTAAATGGGACTTCAAACAACAGACACTCTGGCTAATACAGTAACAGCAACATATCTGGCTATCAGACACAAAGCTAGTTATTATTCCATGGCTTCAAAGACAGCAGAAGCAAAGGGGTGATGATTGACCTAGCAGGATAGCACAGGCAATCCTTCAGTCAGCTGAATTTCAGGACAGCCAAAGACTGGAAAGGAGACCATGTACAGTCGCCTTTGGTGCTTCAAACCTTTGGGGCACTATGAGTCCACCACCAGATATGACTAGATGCATTGTGGTGCTCTGCTTGATGAGATACTTCATTTGGTCATGCACTGACATACAAGTTTATTAAAACCCAAACTATTTCAGCAAAACTCAGCATTAAGGCATTGTAATATGTGAATAAAACACAGTAGAAATTGAACAGTATTGCCAGAGTACTTGATAAAACAGCATGCAAAAATGCAGGGAAACATTTATCTAGTTTGTTGACTTCTACTTCTCAATACCTGAAAATGAGTCATTATTATGGTTATTTTTTAATTGCGTTACAAATAGATATATTTTCTTGATTTATTTCTTAAACAGCTCTCATGCTATACAGAATTGTTCGGACTAAGTTATCTAAACACTTTAAAAAAGTAGTTTTTATATGAGAGACATTATTATTATTATGAAATAGCAGCTATGAGCATGATTTGCAGTATTCTTACCACACTAAATGACAGAAGCAAGGAAGCATTTAAAAATTCATAAAAGTGAAAAAAGGGCTTTCAGTATTACAAATATAAATCTGTAAAACACTATTTATTCAGGAAAATGCTTGTGAGATACATGTCTCCTTAAATAGTTCATGACATCCTCTTCTACAGTGAAGATGAACAGGGAACTTCCTCGGCTTTGTTATTTTATGAGGGAATGAGCTTCAAGGATTCGAGCTATATCAACAGCCAGAAATAAGCTGGAGGAACAAGAACACCCCACTGAGAAGCACTGAACTTCAACAGCTTCTGTGTTTGCTACAGTCAATTTGATTGTAAGTAGAACACGCCACAGTGGGATATCTTTTTCCACACCATAGACTGTAAATACAGAAGTTGGAAGTACAATTATGTTTAGGCAATATGAATGATTAAGCAGTTAAAAGTAGTGATCATACAAGATTGCATATATGACTACTATATTTCAAATTTCTTCCTGGCTTAAGGGCTTTCTCATTAAAACTCCCAGCTTCACAGTAGTAGGTCCTAATTCAGAGAAAGGCATCTTTCTTTACAATTTTTGCCTTTCCACTCTTCATTGCTCACTAATAATTTAAAATGAAAAATAAATTATTATCAATGGTTTTATGTAATTATCACATTTAGAAAAATCTTCCTGCTCATAACATATATAGTAGCAGGTTGGCACAGATAAAGGGACCTGAAAATGTCTTACAAATCAGCCCAAAGCAGCAATCCTGAGCCTGGGAATGCTAGCACCTATGCCAGTAATGCAATTAGTTCTTTCAATTGCATATGAAAAGAATTCTGGGGTTTGCTGCCAGAAAAGGTAATCCCAATTTAATAAAACATCACTGCCATAACATGTCCAGATCACCTATAGTAAGAGGGCAATTTACAGTGCATGTTAACATGCCTTCTAAACACTGACAAAAAGATCTGTAGAGTCAGCTGATGCAGCTTCTGATTCTTTAGTTTCATGGCTTTCCTGGAGTCCTTCCTTTGCACAGAATATTTTCCATGGTATTTCTATTTTTAGAAGTCTATTTGATGAAATTATTTACACACACTTATTATTCTTTACTTCTCAGCTGAGTTAGTTTCCGGATCATATTAACTAAAAAAACAAACAGAAGGAAGAAAAAAAATTCTCTCCTCTTATGAGTGACCACATTTTACCCAAACTCAGCAGAAGAATTTAATTTGGCAAAACACAGGGCAGGCTGGCACAAAGACTATCTGCAAGGGCTGATGGAACTAATGCTGGCCACTTGCCACAATGCTTTTTTAAAGAATCCACAGGAAAACACCACAAGGGAATAGAGAATCCAGTGCCCAGTGCCAGAGATTTTGCAGCTCTAGGGCCACTGTTCTATATTGACACAGTCTTTCATTGTTGCTCTCAATAAATTCTTTATCCCCTTTATTTGCCAGCTTCATCAGAGCATATTCTTATGCCAACTTGCTACTCATGGAACAATAATAAGCAACTAAAACAAACAACTCTCTACCAACTCCCTACCCCTAAAATCCCACATTACTTTTTTACCTTAGGCTCTATGCTTTGCTCTTAATTTCAGGGAAGCTAATTTCTTCCCACAATCTCCAGGGAAAGGACATCAGGAGAATATGTCAACATTTAGCCCATGCATTGCCGCATTCCTCTGCGGTTACATAAGGCACTGAAATTTTTCAGTGCCGTTCTCTTACTCATGAATATTTCCATGAGAAAAATGCACAATTTACTTTCCCATTCTAGAAAGCACTGAGAAATCCCCTTAATCAAATGCAACAAAATCCCCACTTTCTTTTAACACTGTGAGGCAAGAGCTACTGAAAAGTCTGTATGTTCTATCAACTTCATAGCTATTCATACCAACACTGTTCAGTCACAACTTCCTTATGCTAGACACTTGTGCAATACTTTGGATATTCTTAGTACTTCTCTTCAGTTGGGAACTAAGTCTAATACTTGTGTCTTGAGGACACTCCAAGAACACAACACTGATGTTTAATGAGAGGGGGATTTTTACGCCCCATTTGCATAGTTACTTGATAAAAAACATACTAAAACTTATCTGAAAAATAACTGTTGAACCAAATAATATTATAGAGACAAAAGACAATATTGATCATGTTCCATCCCTCTTTTCATTACTCCTCTCCTTACTCGACTCACTTCGTGTGAAGATGTGGAAACCTAACCTTACTCACATAATCAGAACAGAAAGAGATGACCTTTAGTTTAGTATGCAAAAGCTGTAAAGTCTATAAAATTACTAGCTTGTTTTGACTTTGCCTGATTATAAATACATAAAACAATACAAATGCACCTAAAAATGTAGGTCCTGTAACCCTTAATGTGGAGGACACAATACAGTATATACTGCTCATCTGTTTCTCTGAAGTTAAAGCATGTATGTTAACTTCATAGCTCTTTCTCATATTAAGTGATGTCATTTTGTTTAAATACTCCCACATTCTTCTATTTTATTTCTCATTACCTCATTCTTACAAAATCTTTTCTCGATATTTTAGTTTGTAAGACTGTTTAACAATACTGCTGCATTTGATTAGAAAACAAACTGACTTTGCCGGGAATTACCATGGTTTAAACCTTTCAATCAACAAACCATATTCACAGAATTACACTTTACAAGTGACTAATCACATGGTACAAGGCAGAACAGAAAATTTTCCTTTTCCAGCACTGCAATTTTTTACAGTCTTTTTCCAGAAATATGGCTATAATTTTCAGAAAACATTTGTTTTCATTTTATTTCTGAAATTGTAAAGATTAGCTGTAGGCTATAACCTAGTACTATTTCTAGCATATTATTATATTTTTCTAAATTAAATTCAACCAAAACATTTCTATACAATGACAGTTTTGCAGATATGCTTATTGTCATCCTGTATACTTTCTGACCAAGATTCACTGTAAAGGCCTGAAATATTCCAACATTTCTTCTGTCTTGGAGAAAAATACATCTTAGAAAACAAGCATATTTCTCTGCTTTTTTTCCATCCTCAAATAATTAAATATCATTACTAACTCATCTGCACTCTCAGTATTTTCCCTGTTTGTTGATAAAACCACTTCATAGTTCTCTTTCAGGAAGGTCTCAAAGATTCCTAAACTTTTATCCCTGCAAACTTGTTTTGACCCTCAACATATTTTCTCTTGCTCCTTCTGGGGATTTTAAATGCTCTTTCATGATCTTCCACATTCTTCCCCCACCCCATAGATGTTTATTTCCCAGAAGAGTGTCAGACTTTTCCAGAGAGTAGGGTCTACATTCCAGTATTCTCCCCCCAGACTCTTCCAATGAAACATGGTCACTTCTCACTTCCCCTGCCACATCCTAGTAACACTGAGCAGGCAGAGAAGCACCACAAAAAAGAGGGCAAAGAAGCTAAGAGCAGATGCTGCCAGAAGTTGAAAAAGCAGAGAGTGATTTCCTGTCTGGCAGCTAGGGAGTTGCCAGAAAAAAACATGGGAATTCCCAGATTTTTAGTGCAATGTAAGGTATTGGTGCATCAGATGGTCTTACAGTAGCACTTGAAAAGACATTTTTCTCTGTTCTTAATCTTACCATAATCATACCATCTTAATCTTACCCAAAGAAATTTAAAAAATACATGTGCCTATTTGCAGACAAAGAAATATACAATATAATATCAGAATTAAAGTCTATGCTGCAACACATTCTTAAGGAGCCAGAGTTCTGACAATCTGACCAAGATAGGTTCTGCCAGTTCAGTGCCATGCACATGTAGAATCAGATGCAATGTCCCCACTACCACCCCTACCCAAATATCTATCCAGAGGAAAAAATAAAAAATAGGATTAATTCTGGTATGAATAGGGAGCTCTAAGAAGCTGCTTCTATGAAATCAAGAATAAATCACTGCAGCAATGATCATGTAGATCCTCAGCTGTAAAAAATTCTGCAATATATCTTTCAATGCTTTTATGTTCCATGATTTTCACATTAAGTAGATTCTCCTGTTCTGTGAAGAGAGCTGCTCAAAGGAGGATCGGTCCCACTGGCCTGTGCTGGATGGCGGGGGAGGGATGAAAGGAATGAAAGCAGTTATCAAGGCATTTGTAAGTAGTGAGCTCTTGGAACAACATTAGAGTTGAGGGTCATGGGAAACAGAAGCATTGCTCACCCTTCTTCCTGGCAAAGTTTTCTGTGCTTGGGCAACAAAGTAAAATGTGTTGTAAGACCAGAAGGAGGAGGAGAGGGTAAAAAATTAAAATGTGTATATTTAGCTTATTTTAAAAAGAAAATATTACCACTTGGCTTTAAAGGAAATGAAACACTTTCCATATGAAATTCTTTCGGGCTCTTAAAGCTCAGGAATACAATGCTTGATTAGATTCTTTTGATCAGACAAGTAATATCACAGTCACATGTACTTCAGTACTGCACTTAACAGGGGTGGGGGGATGTGAGAGTTCTAACACACTTACACAAACAGATGTAACATTTGTTTAGAGTCAGATATGCACTTCCACATCTGGAGGGCAGAACTGAGATTCCTAATCAAGCAGGATTTTGTTCAGTGACGTTAAATGTCACTAAATGTCTTGACAAAACTTGGCCTAAAGTAAGTTTTTTTCCATTCAGTCTACCATACAACCAGTGCACTATTACACACTGCTTAGCTAGTCTCACTACTTAGAGAGAACGGATACTAAATACATCAGTTTCATACAGCAAACAAGCTTAACATGCTAGTTTAAACTATCCTTTCCCTTTAAAATATAAAAGCACTTCACAAACTGCAGATATGAGAGCCATGAAAGCACTTAGAAGCCTTTTAAATGTTTTTGAGGGTTTAAATTAAATCACTTGCAGATCAGGAATTCAAAAAACTGTCACCAAAATACCTATATTCTAAAAATGGGGGGGGGGAGGCGAAATAACAGCCAAATGAAATATGCTTCATTAACTAATGAAATGCACAACTAGAAATCAGTTTCATCAAGTGAGCTCCTGTTTAAACAAGTCAGAATTAAGTGATCCCAAGGAATTTGGGGTTATCTCCAATTTACATGAGACTATTTCCTTAACACTTACAGTTTTTGCATTTTACTTTCCAGATTTATTGCATTTAGCTAGAGTGAATTAGAAATAACCCCTGTTAAAACCAGTATTCATATTATGTTTCTTTCTACATATAAAACCTCTTCAAAGAACATGATCTTTGTATTAAAAAAAAAAAAGAGAAATATCCTTCATACTCATTTTACTGGATTTTTTACTTCTTAGACAAAAATAAGGAATTTCAGCAGAAGTGAAATAAGGACTTTCAGCAGAAGTCTGTCTAGTTTCTCTTAAGTCAACTAACTTGTAAGAAGGACCAACTAGCTTTCTACATAGTTCATATACCTTTTTTTTCAAATTTTAATTCTCTGGAATTTTGTTCTACTTTCCTGTCACAAAAAGATTTAGGAATGTATGAAAACATCCTCTTGTTATCTTCCTGGTAGAGTGATATCCTTTAACTAACAATTTTACCATCCATTAGTACTAGTAGTGTTTATATTATGGCATGTGTAATGAGTTCTGAACGAACTACTATCAAGAACAAATGAGACCTTGCCATTTAAAACAGATATAAAATAACTGGGTTGGTTTTTCACTCTACACTCAGGCGCGGTCAAGAAACATATTCTAGTAATTATTTGAAACTGGGGGAAAAGAGAAACATTATTAATGCCAATCCATCAAGTCACAAGAGACCTGCACTTAAAAACTATACACATATTTTGTCTCACTCCTTGACACTTGTCTCTTGATATGAAAGATACAGGGAATTCAGGTAAAGGTACGTGGTAAGTAAATGGCAAGAATACCTTGTTTAAAAAAATGCATACACAGCAATCTGCCTGAAAGGGGTAACTGGAGAACCACAAGAGTTCTACAAAATGACAAGCAGTACAGAAATGATGGTTGTTTCCCAAGCGGAAACAAATGCTGTCTAACAGAGCAAGAAGCAAGCTCAAAACAAAGCAGGAAGATGCTTTTTCTTAACATTTGTAGTTAAATAATGAATCTCACTATAACCGGATACTTTGGATATTAAAAATTTATGTGGGCTCAAAATGGACTACACAAGTTCACTGAAGAAAAATCCACTGAGAGCTATTAAAGACATAACTAACCCCTTGCTCAGGAAATCTTCAAGCCCCAAACCACTGGAGGCAGTGGAAGCCTCACTACACTCTGCCTGCTATTTTTCTCTGCCTTAGACAGTCAGTGCCATGCGTAAGAGAAAAACAGAACCCACAGCACAGCACTCACCCGTATCTAAAGACAGGATGTAGCACCAGATAAGCTTCATGTCCAACCCAGCACAGTTGTGCTTATGCTCTTTGTAGGAACATTTGGACACATATTTTGTAATTGCTTCAATGCCTCAAGACACCATTAGCTGATGACCACCACCTGCTAGTAGGAGGTTATCACTGTCATGGATGAGCCGATCCATGGGTAAGCCCTCTTTAGCCACCTATCCAGGGTCATCTGTTTGAGCAACAGGCAACAACAGGAGAAGGAGCTGAGTTCACACTGAAAAAGTAAAGATCATGAAAATGTTCTGTCTTCCCAGCAGAACCACAAGGAGATATTCAACAGTGTATGGGCAATGGCAGGTAGATGAAAGCTGTATTATCTCCAACAGTTCCACAGCCAGAGGATGTGGGCCATTACACCTTTAGTTATATCACAAGGCTGTAATTTTTCCAGCAAAGACTTTTTTAGTTATTTGTACTATGAGGTAAACTAAGTATAATTTTTTTACAGTAAAAATAATTGTATTAATAAATAAAAAGCTGACAAAAAGTTGATTTGGACTACTAAGTCCAAATGGCTTCAATAAAGACTGATTATGAAGCTGAATTCCTTGCATATGTATATTAGCTTCACCCTTCTCCTTCAAAAATGTTCCTAACTTATTCTTAGCATGAGGGCAATCACTATGTGGACAACTATCACATGACTCTTTTTTTTTGGGGGTTCAGTATTGCTCTTTCCTCCTCCCATTATTGCTCACTGCCTAGCATCCAAGTCCGGTAATAAACACAGAATTATCTCAGCCTTCAAGCAAGCCAAGTCTAGAAAAAATAAAAGAACATTTTTATGTCATATCCAACGCCATTACCCTATTTACAGTTGGAAATGCTGAAAGCGAGACTGCCTAGCGCCACACACCCCAAACTCATGATTAGGCAGGTCCTTCTAGTTCCCAAGTCCTTGCCCATTATTATAGATACCATTCTGTCAGACTAGGAGATGTTAACCAGAGCTGCAAACAACACAACTTCTCACACTTCCCTGTCACCACAAAATCTGCAACTTCATTCTTTCAAGGGGGCACACTTTTGAAAAATAGTTTTATATTTAAAGGAGCGAAGAAGATCCTAATTTCATTGAAATAAATAATACAAAAAAAAAAGCAGCACAACATCGTTCTGATCCATTTAATGTAGGCCCTGCAGAAGGCCTGGCTACTCCAGTTACAGCAGTTAGTGCTCTCTGTTTCAACTCAGTCTCCATGAAAATGAAGAACACCAGACACACAAATATGCTGACTTGCTTAACAGTCATTTGCTAAGCTTTAGTTCAAGCATCTTTAAAAAAAAAAAAAAAAGAAGAAGAAACAAAATTGTGACAGAAGTATTAAGGTTAGCATAACTAAACTCCGACGTTTCTAAATCAGAAGATTTTACATTTAAGTTTAATATAAGATTTTTGCATATACAGTGTTTCCATCTATTTTCAGGTGCTGCAGGATGTTACTTCTCTTTCTCAAAATACATATAAATTTCCACCAACTAAGATCAATTCCAACTAAGATTTCAATCCAACTTCGTCACAGCTCCATCTCAAGAATCGGTATCTGAAGGAATATTGAAGAAAGTGTTTCTTTGCATAGACGTTCTAGAAGAAGCCTACAGAGGTTTTCACTAAGAGAGATGGGAAAAAAATTCCTTCTTTAAAGATATAAAACCACACTGAAATAGCTGATAACAAAGCTTTTGGAAAATACCCATCCATCTTGTTTCCACACACAATGAAAAGTCAATAACAAGCCAATGGATCAATAATTCACTAAGAGAAGGGAAAAAAAAAATAAAAACAGAAACACTTTGAACCTGAAACGGTTATTTTATATTATTCATGAAGGAAAATTTGGTGCTTAAACCTAGAACTGTATTTTTATCTAAAGACTGACTGCAGAATGTCCCTGATCTCACCATAACATCATTTTCCCTCAAGTATGCTGCAAAAAGTTGCACTTGGAGGACCAGCTTTGCATGCCTTACAGTTTGTTGGCTAGCTGGATTTCCATTCCATCACAGCCTCCTCCTCTCCCTTTTCTCAATGAAAAGTGGCTTAAAGGAGTTGTAGACTAATTTCAAATGTCCAGCAGCACTATGACTTCCTTAGACTCAATTTAATACAAGTGAGAACTTTTCCATGAAAATATACTTTTCAAAAACCATGAGAATTCTTAGCAAGCTTAAAACCAAAAAAGTTCTGCAACTGGACACAACTCTGAAATCATTGATTCCTTTTAAAATGGAACTGGAATTCTCTGTTTCAGTTTAGACAACGTTTGCTATTTACAATGAGCAATGCGAACCAAACAGAGCACAAACATGGTAGTCTGGATTTTGGACGCTGCCTCCCAAATGCAGAATTATTTTTTCTTTCTGTGAGCATGTAAAATGCTTAACTGCAATGGATACTCCTTTCAGAGTTCCATGTCTGTTGACTGTAATCCTTTTACATCTGCACTTGAACACATACATAAACATGAATCAATGAAGAGTCTCTGAATTACTTGAGAGAATTAATTTAACAGCCAAGCAAAACACCATCTTCCCAAAACATTCATGTTAACTTTCTTGACATAAGCAAACAGAGCACATTAAAATATTGGCTGCAAGAAGAGGAAAACATGGCACTAACTAGCCAGGGGAGGGGTAGGGATGATGTTTCTGTATTTTTAATTATTTTATTTAAAACTACAGCCACCAATAAGCAGGTGGTTTTGCAGATATCTCTGAGTCTAACATGCAGGGCAAGACATAGCTTCTCCTAAGTCAATTCTATTTTGTGAATTGTATCTGAAGTAAGGATGTCCAATCTATACATTCTTAAAGAGAGATTGTAATGACTCCAGCTGACTGTTACAATAGCTCAGCTATTAAGGATTCTGATCCTCTGGCTCCCTAAACATACAATAGCATCTCTTATCAAGCCAATTATTCACAAAGACAGGCTTGCTAAATCCTTTTACAAGCACCTTCCAACACAAAACAATACTCCTGGGATCCACTCTGCAGAGACAAGAGCCCAGAACACTGAAATGATCGGAGCTACCCCTATGCTAGCTGGTCACTCATTACCTAGTGGCCAAAGAGCTAGCAAATTTAACTTTGATATCATACCCTCAAGCCAAACATATAAATTAATCCTGTGTATTCTGCTGTTAATTCCCATAATGTCTGAAAATAAAATTTTAAAAAATCACTGTGGAATAATAATTATAAACTGGGTAAAGACAAGCAAACACTGCTCTCAAAATTATTGTGGGAAACAGTAACTATAAATATGGATGAGAGAATCAACATGAAGTTTGACATAAATAGCCTCATTGAGAATTATTTTCCTATTGGATTTGGAGGTCACCAAAATATGCACACAGTTACTTAGAAATAGAACACCCACTAAGTCAAACAAAAACAAGGACTTACAGTGCCAGTTTTTCAGTAATGACACGCGAGGTGCCTATTTTTTTTTTTTGTGCTAATCCTTCCTCCTCCTAACATGAAAAATGAAACTTCTCTTCCCTCAAAGAAAAACAAAATCCAATAATAACCCGCAAAAGTTCAGTCTTGGCAAGAAAACTTAGTAAAGGCTTCAGCTTAAGAAGTCTCCTTGAACCAAATTACCCAAGTGGCTAAAAGATTATGCAGCTGCTAACTTCACTAGTTGGTATATAGCTTCCCAATAAATACACCTAAAAATCATTTCATAATTTGTGGATTTGTCCTATTGCATGAAAAAACAAAACATGTTTCTGGATGTGCATAATAGTCAGATTCTGGTTTTTATCATCTCTCCACAGATAAGCAATACCTCGAGGTGCTTGCACAATAGCTTTTTGAGTGAAGAGAGATGTATTTCTGAAAAAATCACATTCCACTGAGCATTCAAGAGCATTTAGCTCTTGCTCTTTTATACTTCTGAAAATATCATTAGCAACCTACATAATCCTTATAATATTTTATATTCCAAACAAATATTTTCATTTAAAGATCAAGGTAGGGAAGTAGTAGAGCTGTAAGGAAGTTAGCAGAAGACTCTTTTTTCAGCTTCAGTTTTGCTAAGTACTGAACTCAGCAAAGTGCATATTCCAGCTGTGTAAAGTATTTATCTTGAAAGAAACACAAGAGGATGTGGGCTTTAAGCCAGTAAAATACTCAATCATCTGGAATATCACAGGACAGACCAACCAAACAGGTTTCACAACTGCCAGGGCACGAAGGCAGCAACAAATACTTAACTCAGTTGCCGCAGCTTCTTATAACGGAATCAAACTTCAGTAGATTTTCTATATTACCACTTCTTTCTCCTGCCAAATAATTCCTTTCTGAATCTCCAAGGAGTCTTACTATTCATCAGATCAATCATAAAATCTGGAGATAAAACTGGAAAAAGGGTGTTAACACTGAGTAACATATTTTGCGGCCGATACATGTATTCACAATCAACTTTCATTTTTTTCTTTCTTGAAAAGCAGAAGGATGTCATAATTTTAAATGCCAAGAAGGCAAGGTGATATGGGAAAATTATATTTAGGAAGCACACACTAATGCACATAGCAAAATATATCCACATAGTAATGCTATTTACATTAGCTTTAAAACTCCTTGAAAGATTTGGGAGTCACTGCAGGCAGTTATTTTATAATATCAACTCAACAGTCAGAACAGTCACAAATATTAAGACCTAGTAGGGAAAGAATGCCAAAAGAAGAAACTATCACTATTTGATGCATTCGTTCCTTGAATATTCCATGAAGTTTCTTGCAGTCTAACTCAGAATGGACATAGTTACCACAAAGAAGGTACAGAGGACAACCAGAGGACAGATTTGCTAACTTAAGAGCAGAAACTAACGAGACTGGAACTTTTCAAAGAAGCCGGGGAGCAAAACCAGAAAGAAAGAGGAAAGAAAGGAAAGAGCTTAAAAAAAATATAGCAAATCCAAAGCCAGATAAACAAGGCAGGCAATATATACAGACAACAGTTACTTCTCATAGAACAAAAATTGCCATTGTCAGATTAAAAAAAAAAAACAAAAAAAAAAAAAAAAAAAAAAAACCAAAAAAAAAAACAAGCAGCAGGCATACAACAAAGGAAACATTTTTGCTCCTGCAGTGCAAACTTAAATCATGGAACTCCTTGCCTGCTGTCACAGACTGCTGTGGAGCCTGACAGGACAACTGGATTTCAACCCAGGTTAAGTTAAATCCCTTTCTGAAAAGGAGTTATTTGACAACACTTGGGGAAACTTTAGTAGAAGGCTATGCAATTTAAAGGTTCTCTGTGTCTGACTTACAGAAGCTCAGTATTTCTGTGAGGGTCACTGACTGGCCAGTTTTATTCTGGAGGTCTGAAGGCAGAGCGCATGGCTCTGTGGGACTGCACAGATGCTGACACAACTCTAAACCTAGGTATCCTCACAAAATCTGAAGCTTGCATCTCAGTAATAACAGGACTTAACTACTGACTACATTAATTTGTTTCATGGGGAAACAATCAGGTTTGCAGAAGTGTTTATCAATTTATGGGGTTTTGTTTGTTTAAAAAAACCCCGAACTTTCCATTTACTTGACATAATTTTAGAAGCAGAAGCAAACTTCTGAGAGACCAAATTCCATGTTACATATTTGGATCTCACCATAAATCCTCCCTCCTAAATTTCTCTGAGAAGCACAAATACAATTCTCACTGGAATAAATGAGGAGTTACGGAAGTATAAGACTTCATATTTAAAGAGCCAATATACTTTTAATGAAGTTTAACAGAACAGTATGACAAAATTTCTGCTGGCAGTACAACGTACAGCAGCATAAAAAATTCTACTGCACTGATAGTAGGGATTACCTGAACGATCTGTTTAGCTTCAGAAAAAAATGAACGCCTACGCTATTTTGATAAACAGTTGATAAATCAACTGTTTTAAGATGCCACTCCTACACTAAAAAGTGCCTGTTTTATAAGTACTCAAATCAAGCAAATTCAAATAGTAATTCAAATGTTAAAAATGGTATTTAATGCTTTTATATATATTTTTTTTTAAATTTCAACCTAAAGGCATATGTAGAAACTGGGATGGAAGTGAAATGCCCTCATAACACTTAACAGACATTTAAATTACTCAACACCTGTTTATATACAGAAAAAAACCAAAGTACTAGGTATAGAAAGAGATACAAGTTAAAGATAAATCTCCCCAAATCACAGGTTTTATTTTACTGTGGGACAACAGTGATAAGAAAGGCAAGAACTTGCCATACAACTGGTTTAACTTTGATATCTGCCAAGAATCCAGACATAGGATTGATACACAGAAACTCCAACTCCCACTGATGCAGAACCTCATAGTCTCTGTCCATCTGCACTGTACTCAGCCCCTCTTGCACATCCCACAAAGGGGCAGGGGGATCAAGATTTATATCATTTAATATGCTTTAAAAAGAGAACTAGACCAACCAACCAACCAAAAAAATATCAAGCCACTAAAACATCATCTCCCCCAACCCATTCACTAGTAAGAGTAACACTGCTGTCTTGTGTTTTATTCCATCTGTACAAATGCATTGTTGTTCAAGTGCCATTTTGATTTACAAAGGGACAAGAGAAGTGTTTGTCAAAATATCATGGATTCCTTTGGGAACATTAAACGTTCAAGAAGACATTGCAAAACTGATGTTCAACCCAGCAACACAGTCTCAGAGCTCTATAATGACTCGTCAAGAGCAGTGACAAAAGTAGGCATGCAAGGGAGTTTTTATTGTAAAACAGTCTTGAAGTCTCAAGGTGCATTGACAACTCTGGCTTCTCATAGCATCAGAGAAGCTCTGGAGTGTCAGTGAGGAGGAGTTGTGACAGCATAATGCATATTTCACTGACAAATGATTTGGAAGCTGTCAGAAAGCTGGTGGAGAAAAAAAAACCCACATTATCTGCAATGCCATTTTAGTAAATTTAAAATGATTACCATTCCCAGGGAGATTTGGTATATGCTGCATTAAGAGACAAGAGTAAAATTAAATGAACCAACAGAATAAAGAATTACATTGTTGCTGTGCTGTAGCAATGCAAACAGTATAAGAATAAACAAATTTTAACCTGCTGTATTTCAACTACACAGAGAAGGCACAAACCAGAAAAAATAGCACTATGTACAGTTATCAATATTGTATGAGAATATAAAAAATGGAAATTCTTAGGTTGTATGGAACTAAAGGAAATCAGTAGATTCTGTGAATTTGTGAGTTTAATTTACTTAGACCAGAGACCAATGTGTCTCTTGGATTACAAAGGAAAAAGAATGGCAAAAAAATGTACTTTTACAAGACTTGTAATTTTTCACTTCTCAATTAGACCTGAAAAAATAAATGCTAAACAAATTTCTTGAACATGGCCTTAACATTTGTATCTTTCATCCTGCAATCAGGAGACAAACAAAAGATGGTAAGACTTAGACGAACACCCCATCAGTTCATGGGAAAATGAGTTGTGTCATGCTGGCTAGGGTGCAGAAGATGGCATCTTCAACCAGCTTAGCAACAGAAGCTATAGCTTAAAGGGCAAACTCAAAAATTCTGTATGCGTGAATCAGGAAATCTCTCAGCATACAAAGAAGATTTGGCTATGTAAACAGGAAATATCCTGCTGTGTATAAACGCCTCTTCACAAAATGAAATATTTTGGATTTCTCATTTGACCTTAGGCTCCCAAACAGCACAAAGATGCAACAGCTGTAAGCTCATGTAGCAAAAAGCCAACCATACTGACTGTATTGGTGAGAAAACTCTGTTAAGTCAATTGCCAAGCTTACATTTATGCCTACAAGAACCAGCTTAGACACACCTCTACGTTCTTATGTCAGTTTCCAATTAAACCAGTCATGGTAGTAGACAACAACACACTGTATACACAAGAACTGTGAGAATTTTAAGGTTCTTTAAGTAGTTCAGACTATCTCTATCTCAACAGGATAACAAAGCTAAGCTATTAAACCCACTTTCCTTGACATTAAGGATCTTTGAAAAATGTTAAGTTTGCTACCTTTACATACCTGTAAGACAGCAACTTGAACTGAACATATTTAATGTCTGTATATAGGAAAAGAAACAGTATTACCATCTTCAACTATTTGGTTTTGTTTCAATGTATATTTCCACAGGCATGTACCTACACTAAAATAATACAGACTAGTGTTCAAAACTAAGAAAGATAAAAGAAAAAACCCAAAACAACAAAACCAGACACCAAAAACATCCCCCCAAGACAGTTACTACAGCATAGCACCTCCATTTTGAATCACTATGCTGATAACAAAGTAAAGAGTACCAGGAGGAAACTCTGAGGCCTTATTTGCAAGTATTTTAAACATGAAAAACATTAAAGTAAAATGTCTTAAGGATGTACTCTTCACAGATTTCAAAGTTTCACTAACACATGTACATTCAAGGAATGTAACTTCATGACTTGCAAATAGACCGAAAGCATTTCTTTTTAAGGCAAGAAAAAAACAATGTGATCAACAAGCCCTGCTACCCTGAACAGGAGTTTCAGGATTTAATACTTTAAATCCAACAAGTATAAATGAACAAGACTTCAACATAGGGGGAAAAAAATCCAAACAATTTAAAATTTCAATGAAAAGTCCATTCTAGTATTAAGGAAGCATCTTACTAGCTTTGCAGTTGCAGGTTTATAATCTTAATTTGTATAGCTTCTGCCAACACTTGGATCTTCATACACCTTGGTCTTTTAGCAAAACCTCCCATCAAGAATTTTTCCTTTTATATAAATAAAAATATAAATATAAACACAAAAATATAAATATCAATAAATCTCTAACTTTCAGATTAAGTAATGGTGAAAAACATGTGCTACATGGTGTTCATGGTCTTCAAGGTGGTGAGGCATGTTTATATGCTCTTCAAATGTTCAAAAGGATCTTCTTCATGCCTTCACAAATTTTCAGCATTCTCCAGAAAACGAGCAGCAGGACCAGACTCAACATCCATATATGCAAAAACTATCCATAAAATCCTTTAATTGATATACTTCTGGCATCTGTCAGCCTGCAAGCCCATGTTCACCTCATTAAATGTACTCATCTTCCCCTCCACCAGCCAACTACTTTTCATAGTCAGTGTTAGCTGCCCTGTAGGCATGCCACATTTGCTGTTTCTTGTCTTGCTGGAAATGTCCCCAAACAGATTATGCAAGGACAACAAAGAGTGATTTGCTGTGATTCTAACGATTTTCAACTCTCAAAAAAGAAAAGCATGTTTTCCAACACAGAAGTCTCACCACACTTCTTAAAAACAAAAAAGCAAGGGAATTCCCTCTAAAAACCAGAGTGAAGCACTGGCCATTGTCATGAAGAAAATATGTTGAGAAGCTGCAGTGCATTCATTTCCTTTCTACTTCAGTTGGACTGACTTACATTAATAAATTTATCAAATTAAGGCAACAAGGTCTCATATCCACTCTGCACAAAAATAACCAGTCAGTAATTCCTAGACAAAGATCCATGAGTCAAAAAACATCACATCAGGCATTCATGATGCTTACCATACTGCACTATTTTTCCTTAGTTTTAACCATCAGGCTTGGTCAATAATATGTTGAAACTGGGAGAGGGGAAAAAAAAAAAAAAAAAAAAAAAAAACAGTAGAGGGGAAGAAGTAGTACTAGCCATAGTACATTTCAGTATCTGCACAAGGTTAATCAAAAATTAATATTCCCAAAGATTATTTTTACCCCACCTACTTTGCTGTGGCTTAAAACAACTCCTGTTTAACTAGATCTGACACCAACTGAAAGCAGCAGTTCAGTTCCAGTGCATAACCACCCTCTGGCTGAAATAACTTTTCCTAATACCCAATCTAGAGGTAAAATATTTTATAAATACTTTTTATTTACCCTAGAAGGTAAAATACAACACTTTATAATGAACAGATGTATTTTTACACATATATGTTTTAGCAGTATCTCTCAATGTTCTCATAACTTCTGTTTTTCCCCAGAAAAAGGGGATTTTACCACTCCTAGGGTAAAGCTCAAGTCTTACTTATTTTGAGGTTTCCCAGAAGGTGACATGGCTCTGCAGCTTCCCTATGTATGCAGGCTAACAGGTAACTCATGCAAGGACCATGGAAAGGTATTTCGTTTTTTTCTTGAAGTATCATTATACAGCTTGCTTTAATGGCAGTGGTAGTTCTAGACATGAAAAGGTTCAAAAAGGGAACATTTTTTTGAAATTGATAACCTCAGGCTCAGAGCAATCTTTTTCAAAGCAGCAAGTTTCTTCTGCATGCTCCCTGCAACTTATAAGTAAGTTTAGGCTTAGAGGAAAATCATCCCTCTATAATATTCATGGATTTAAAATAACAGTTTATACAAATAGTAAATTCCACAGAAGATGAGTTCTTGAGTTCTCTCTACTTCTACTTCTCTCAACTCCTCCTCATCCTTTGTAAAAAAGGTTAAAGGTAAATAAGACAGAAAAGGGTGAGAAGATGGAAGGAATGGACTTACAAAGGAATGTAAACTTTCTGAATAGCATGGTTCCAGAGCTCCAAAGGCTTTGAAAATACTGATAATCTAGGCAGGCTTTTGAACATCAACATGTACCACCACAACATCACAAATCTCTCTGCTCTTCCATTTAAATATGAACTGCACTTTTAAGAACCGTGGCTTCTAAGAACTGATCTGCACATATTTACACTGACATTTAGCCACTTCTTGAAATTAATCTAATTATTACAGCAGAAGAAAAAAAGTTTAACTAAATTGATTTATCCCTTTTTGTGCACTTTCAATTACCAAAGAACTTAACTCAAAAGGAAATGTCTTTACTAGGAAACCCTGTCTCCTGTATTGGTTGTTTTACCAAGGATTTGTGGGGTTTTTCTGTGCATGGTGGTGAGACAGTGGCAAAGGTGAGGACTTGGGGAAAAAGAACAAAGATGATTTTTTTATTTGATAATTTTCTAGAAGCAACCAGGTTCTTACCCAGGTATTTTTGTGCAGAAAGCAGGAGGAAAGGGTCATCATAAAAAATTATATCCTTAACTGAAGTCTAAACAGGTCAGCTGAATGACCACCTCATCTAAGATCTACTATAAAAGAATTAAAAACCTTTACAGCTTTTTAATAATTAATTCCCTGGTTATTTTCCTAAGTTCACCTGTCCCCATGAACAACAAAACAATTCTCAGTCATTAAATGCCTAGACAGCAGCTGCTTGTTAGAAGAGGAACCAAAACATTCTCTTCCAAAGACAGAAGCACTGAAAGTACTTGGAGAAGAGCTTTACTGGGTTTACATGGCAAGGTAGAGGCAGAGGAGGGCAGCAGAGGTGGATTCTGCGAGAAGACACCAGAAGCTGATCTCATGTCAAACAGATGGTTCTACAGAATCAAATCACAGAATCATAGAATACCAGGCCCAAAGGGACCTCAAGTGTCACCTGGTCCCACCTCGTGGCAAAATCACAAATATTATGTTTATTTTACTTACAGGTTTTTATAGCAGAAAATTAATTCTAATGGTGATACCTGCTTTGATTTACATAATATCTTTCTGAGACCAAGAGTACCTTTGTAAACAGACACTATAACACACATCTGGCATGCAAACCTCTCTTCAATCAACTTGCAAATCAACTAACATGAGCAGTAGAACAAATTATGACCGAGGCATTGCAGGACCTTGTATCCTGCTTTAAATATTGAGCTAAAAGAAGATAAGATTTAAGACATACAGCATTTCCATACTGTTTTGCCATGTCTGAATTATATTAATCAAAACACCAGAGTGCAGTAACATGTTTAAGCTTTTGTGTCCTGTGAAATACAAGTTTGCATAATTCAGGAGAGGGAAGTGATTTAAATTGATAACTTCAAACTAATCTGAAAAACTACACTGTAACATAGCCTGGAGTTTATAACCTGCTGTGAATATATCTTTCTAATGAAAGCTATTTGCATTTCACAGGGTGCCAGTGAGAGGTTACATTACTGCCCAACAGTACTTCAATTCCATATTAAAATGGAAGAAGGTCAAGTTATTTTTCTTCAGTTTAAATATATACTTTATTGCTACTACCTATAAGATCCTAAGACTTTTTCACCTTTAATCATACACATGAGGAATCCATAGCACCACATATCCAAAAGACCATAAGCATAGATTGGATTTAATGATTGATGTTCTTACAGAATATGGAAAGATAAAACTTATGAAGACTATTATACTAATTTTGTTTTCCCTACTTTTATGTGCTCTTGAAAACTTAAAAGTCATTTTAAAAAGGCATAGAAAAGAGCTACTAAAATGACCAAGAAACCAGGGAACCTCTTAGAAGAGAAGATGTGAACAGCCTGTTCAGTCCAGCAAAAGGATGTGATTATTCACCAAGCAAATCCAAGTAAACAAGTTGAGTGAAAGGAAAATTAGCATAAACAAGTTTGAATTTCCAGATTAAATTTATTGTAATGAGTTATCCAACTCTCAGAATAACAAGGCTCTAGAACAGCCTTCTAGCAGAAATAGAAAGGATAAAAATTGTTTTTAAAATGGAGCTTGATAAGTGGGGATTACATTATGTAATACTAACAGGAGACTGGATTTAATAAAGTAAATCCATGGTACCAAATTTCTCTATATTCCAGATTTACTTAAAATTACAGTTTCGAGAATATAGGAAAAATAGAAAGGCAAAGATATAGCACTGGCTTACTTATTCAGTAGGAAGGACTGTATTGTCCTGGTTTTTTTTTTTGGTTTTTTTTTTTTTGCTTTGTTTTTTTTTTTGTTTGTTTTTTTTTTTTTTCCCCAGAGGATGAATACGAAGTTATTTACTATTACAGGAAACTGCAAATTGCTGTAGCACTTCTGCCCACAAAAACCCAAGAGATCTGGACAAGTTCAGTGACCACAGCATCATATTTTCCATTGTAGTAAAGACAATATTCCTGAAGCAGCTGGTCTCTTATTAATAGAATTCATTTATCTTATTCATAGCAAATGAAGCACACAGTAGACAACAAGCCAAGTGGCCCATTAAGAAACAGATTATATTTGACCTTTTACAGAAATCAGTTTAAAAATCCTAATTAAAAAAAAAATCACAATATTTTTTTCAAGCAGAGACATAATTTCATTTCATTTCATTTCATTTGAAACTCAAAACTGCTCCTTTGGTAGCCTGACATAATCCAATTACCAAGTTTCTCTAAAGAATACCACTTTCAGTATTAAGGCTTAAGAACACCCAAGTTGAGTCATTCAACATCTTTGTTAATACAGTAATCATTACTGACAGTATGGAAATTCACTTGCAGGTACTACTGGTTCCAAATTAAACATCATGTGATGGCCAGAAAATAATGCACTCTCTAACAGTCCACTACATCCTGATATTTGTTTTCTTCACATATATTTGGCTAAAGATAATATGATACAGACTGCAGCTGCTTTAAGCACTAGAGGAAGCAATTAAGATCCTTCTCTGGCTGCCAACCAGCTTACTGTTGGTATCTCTGCATAAAAGGCAGAACACTATTAGAAATGTTTTTGACAGTTACATCCATAATCCATAGATAATGCAGACACCATCTGAGGTTACACAGGACCATACAACTGCCTATCAGAAGTAAGAGGACAGCAATGGAACAGATAACTTCAAAAGCAAAACCCAATGGCATTGAGTAAGTTTCAATTTCCTTTTAGTGGGAAAAAAGAACATGTAGTCTCTCCCTGTAAATGCTAGTTGTAAGACAGGGCTGAAGTAGGCATGATGACCACGTGTGCTCCATGAAGCTGCTGCTGACTGTCGTGAATGCTTACTTACTAATTAAGTGTGACTCTGGAATATCCCAGAACAACACAGATCATATGGTCTAGTTTAGTTAGCATCACATCTTTATGTATGGCCATACTAAGAGGAAAATTTTTTTTTAAATTGGGAATAATGCACTTAGGGACTAAGAAAGGTAAGTTACAGCTACATAATTAAGGGAGAATAACTGCTATCAAACTTCAGCAGTCAGTATTCAATGAACTCACTCTTGCTTTACTTAGAATCTGGAAAAGACATCGCAAAGACATGATCTTATGAAAATATGTGAGGCAAATATATCTGGGAAAATGCATCTCTCTGGAAAGATACAAAGGTTTTGTTTTTTTAATGAAAAAATGAATCCCCAAAGAGATAAAAAGATCATAAATTCTTATGCTGCAATTGTGTCCTTTTTTTTTTTCCAGGGAGCTAATCCCCAAAATGTCCCTAAATATAAACAGGTTCATCACTGTATTTTTTTTATTAGGTTTAGTAGAGAAGTGAATCATCCCTGAAAACCATGAAATATGCCAAACAACTTAAGAGTCTTTTTATGGATGAAATTTCAATAAAACCCTGGTAAATAACATCCCCTTGCACCAGACAGTATTTCCACCTTGTGTCTGTTTCTCCTTGTGTCAAGTAATAAAATAAAACTAATGACTGCTACTAAATTACGAAATTCTAAAGATATCTCCTAAATCTTGTTTATATTACATGTATATATAACATCACATCTCTGCATTACTATTTGCATCATACTAAGATACTTGAAAAAGCATAGTATTACTTAAAATAGCTGTAAACATACTGAACTTTCAACCCCTTAACCCAAAACTTAGTCAGCTCTCATCTTCAAATATGTGAATCTGACAGGACTTAAGATGAAGAGAGCCTCAAAAATCAGAGGGAGAAACAGAAGGCTTCTGCACACACTGAGCCGCAAGATCACCTGTACAAGATGAATGTCACTTTTCTGGATTGTTAAATACAAAATTCATTAACTTTGGCAAGTCAGTAGGCCTATTACGGAAATTAAAACCATACAAGTAAATCTATAATGGAATTTCCTATATAATCTATAGGACAACACCCTAGAATAGGTTGCTTTTTCAGAAGATAGCTACAAAAAATTTCAAAGTACATGACTGGCAAAAAGTACAGGGAAAAACAGACTTGATGTTTTCACTGAAAACAACCTAGAATGAACAAGAAGGAAAAATATCAATTCTGCCCTAGGAGTCATTCTACAGCTGGACCTCACAATGTGAAGCATTTAGGGATATGCACTATCAACATGCACCTGAAAGATCTATTAAATTAGGCGGCTGGAGAAATTATGAACTCAACAGTTACCTAATATCAAGAAGTTGTAACAGGAAAGAATTTGTTCTATAAAGTTTTTTACCCTCTCAATTCCTAAGTTAACAACAATAAACCTCTTCTGGGTGCACTAAAAAACTATACACTTCTACTTAAATGTGCCTATACACAGGGCTAAAGCTCTGTCAAAAGATAATTTTTTCATATAACAGGCATTATATCTTATATGCATAAACTAAATCTTTCAAGAGATAGTAATGCGTTTAGTACCTCAGCTGATTTGAAAAAGGAAGTGTAGTCTTAATACTACTACTAAATACTAATTGTAGGACAAGGCTGAAGCATGCACAATGGCTATACAGATAGGATACTAACCTAGCTAAACTGAAACATATAATTTGTGTTGTTCTGGGCTAGTCACAAAATCCTGCTTATTTAGAAAGACAACGAAACAGTGCTGAGGATTTTATATTAATTCTAGCTTTATCAGTTCCTACTGTATTCACAATAGTCAACTGCTGCTTCCTGGAACACAGTATTATGGCTCTGCATGCCGTGGAAAGCAGCACTCTCCGGAATTAACATAGCAAAACCACATTGAAATAAAAACTCATTCTGGGACCAAGTGCAAAATAGTTGTATACTACATTGAGCGTATTTGTTCTATCTTCAATTTATGTGGAATCTGCCAGGTATTTATAAACATTGCATTGTTACAGTAACTTGAATACTTGATCGTGAAAATATTAAAGTTTTGTAACATTTGTAATACAGAAGTTTAATTTTACCTGAAAAATGCTGTCATTTCATATAATAAAACTTACATTTAGCAACCTTTAAAATAATATTGTGTTCTCTAACTGGATTGAGTCAGTTTCACTGTCTCTTCTCTAAGCATGGTCAGGGTGACATGTTCCAAAACTCATTTCCATTGAAGCTCTACAGCACAGTCCAGTTTTCTTTACCCCATCAGAATGGTTCCTACAAAATGATGTGTAAATAAAAATCCTAGATCACCTAGAGAAAAACTTGGTAAATAATGCCTGTTTTGTTTCTAGGCTTTAAGGTTATTAAATACTCAAAAATCAAATAACAGAGTTATCAATGAACTCAACTACTTCACAATTTGATTTTCAAACACATTTTAAGAAATTTGAAAAAAATAGAAGGCATGTAGAAGTATTTTACACTTTACTGATTTTAAAGTTGAGTAGGAGCCACTAATTTGCTTAAACAAGTCAAATTTCTGTGCTCTAGAAATATACAATAGTGCTACTTGCTGTAACAGGTACACTGTCCTTGCAGCACCTACAACAGAGTCTTTAAGAGTATAAGCCTAGGATTTCTAAATTGCTGAGAAAAAACCCAGACATTTTCTCAGCTGCCCTAACACAGAAATTAAGTCAATATTCTATAGAAGAGTGACACAGTCATAAAATCAAAGGATTGAAATGAACAAGAGGACAAAGATTTCTTACTATACCAAAACAAATTTCATTTGTCTAAGGCTAAAAGACACAACATTCTAGATTGGTATATAGGATACAATAAGCATTGTGTCAAATACAATAACATTTGAACTAAAAGTTTGGAAAAATCATGAGAACTTACAAATTAAGTAGTCATTACTTGAGATAGAAATATTGTTCTAAATCCTGCAAGGACTCATAAGTGTTCTCCCCAAAACTAATGGGATTACTCACTTCAGAATCAGGGTTCAAAT
The DNA here is from genome assembly GCF_026979565.1 of Vidua chalybeata. Lineage (NCBI taxonomy): Eukaryota > Metazoa > Chordata > Aves > Passeriformes > Viduidae > Vidua > Vidua chalybeata. The sequence continues at coordinate 84,927,454 of NC_071531.1, read as the reverse complement.
TACTTCTCAAATACAATATTTGTTCTACTGCAATCTGTCTTTGACCATCATAAAATGGCTTGTGGTGGAAGAGACTTAAAGATCATCAAGTTCCAAACCCCCTCCCATGGGCAGGGACACCTCCCACTAGACCAGGTTGCTCAAGGCCCACCCAACCTGGCCTTGAACTTTTCCACAAAGGGGACATCCACAGTTTCTCTGGGCAACCTGTTACAGAGTCTCATTAACCTCACAGTGAAGAATTTCTCCCTAATATCCAATCTAAACCTACCCACTGCATTACCCCTTGGTCTATTCACTGCATATCCTTGTAAAAAAGTCCCTCTCCAGCTCTTGTATGCCTCTCTTTAGTTACTGGAGAGCTGAAGGAAGGTTTTCCCAGAGCCTTCTCTTCTCCAGGCTTAAGAGCCTCAACCTCTCAGCTTGTCTTCAGACAGCCTAAGAAGAAAGTTGTGTTTGTTCATATTTGATCTGGACCTAAAAGCAGTCAGCTCTCAGTGCTAGTCCAGGTTAAAAAAGTACTCATGTGGTATCCTCATCTATCACAGGTTTGTAAGAGTAAGTTTTTACTACTTAGAACAAGCTCAGATTTTCTGTTACACGGAGAAAGCTTTTCAGCAACCAGGTTTAAAGTACAAATAAACTTTTTTGCCTATAAAGAAAGTACAAATAAACTTTTTTGCCTATAAAGAAAACTGTACCAATGAGTTTTCAGAGATACAGACAGACTGATATACACACACATACACACACATATATATACACACACACAAGCACTATTTCTGTATAATTGATCATCTCACATCCTGTGGGCATGGGTTCAAGAATTTATTAAATTTAATATAAATTCATATAATATGTTAGACTTGTAACCAGCTACTCACTAAAACTTAGATGTGTCTAGAAATAGATGCATTTATATGAAAAAAACGCTCAAAAAGGCAACAGCTGCTTTATGTAAATGCAATGGTGTAAATATACTGTTGATGCCTGAACAAGTACAGTTCAACTCTACTGTTGGGCAAATAAAATCCTCACAATTTTTACCTCCTAGGTAAGGACACAAACTTTGGGTTTACACTTCAGGTCAGAAACAGTTCTTAAGAACTGCAGAGCTCAGAGCTCACCTGTTCCCTGTCCACATCACAAGCAGTACTGCTACCCCTAACCCTACAAAAATTGGCATACAACGTCAATGTGGCAGATATTTTTAAGGGTTAAAGCGATTCTTTCCTTTGATTATCTCATGTTGTACAAAGAGATGCTATAAGTTACTTCTCTGCTCTCTGTGAATGAAAACTTTGGGCAACAGGTGAGAGATCCAAAGTCAAAGAAGTAAAGATAAGAAGTAGGTAGCAAGGTTTACAGGACGGGAGGACAAACCGAGTCTAGTCACGCTCCTGGGCAATTCCTAGCTTTCACTTTATGATCTCCAGGGCATGACTGCTGTTTTCATGCCCCAGAAAGCTGTCACTGCTCCACTCACCTTTAAAAGCGCTACACTGTTCGTGTTTACCTCTGCTCTCAGAACTTCCAAAATACATAAAAGTTAATCTACCACAAGAAGACGCAACAGTATGGGGGAAAGATATAAACTCTCCCTATAAATCCGCTTCATTATGTCGCTTTGCCCACTTATTACAAACATCTTCGTTATCTGAAGACACGCAACTAGCAACCAGCGTGCCAAAAAGAGACCCCGCCGCAACACTCCACGCCTTGTCCGTAGCGTACAGCGACCTACACTGCGACTTTCCGCCCCAGCCCCGACCCGGGCTCTGCCCGCATCCCCGGGCGGGACCACCTGGCCGGTCCGCGCCCCGGCGGCGGCGGCGCCCACGCTCTGCCCGCGGCCGCCGGCGGGGAGGGCGCGGCCGGGCCCCCGGGCCGGGGCAGGGCCCGCGCCGCCCCCGCTCCCCCGGGACACCCACCCGGCCCCGCCGCGGGCGAGGCGAGGCACGGCGGCGGGGAGCGAGAAAGGGAGGGAGCAAGGCAGAGAAAGTTTAGGAGGCGCCTTTCGGCGGCTGCCGGCAGGGGAGCCCGCGCCCGGCGCCCATTCAAACAAAAGAAGCCCCTTCTCCTGCCAGCCACCGCCGGTCCCACCACCCGACTCACTTCGCAGGGCCCCGATGAGGAGGCTTCCGTCCTTAATCAGCTCCTTGATGAACTTGTTCGTCCTCTCCAGCTCGATCTCGTGACACTTGAGGCGCTCCCTGAAATCCGGGCTGTCCAAGTAGGAGTCACTGAACTCCAGCGTGGGCAGCCCCATGGCAGCGCTGGCGTCCGCAGCCCCCCGGCCGGCGGCGGAGGGAGGGAGGGAGGAACGGAGGGAGGGCCGCGCCGAGAGACGGAGCCGAGGGCAGAGGGGAAAGCGGGGGAGCGGCAAGACGAGGCGCGGCTGCCGCCTCTCCGGAGAGGCTTCCGACCCTCCGCACCGGCCCGCTGGCAGCGGAGGCGGCGCGCTCCGGCCGCTGTCACCCAGCTACATTGCTGCCCGCGGGGCACCGCGGGCTCCAAGCGCCGCCGCCGCTCCGCCGCTTCCGGCAGCGCTCGCTCTTCCTCCCTGCCCGGCGCTAACTCCAGTGCGAACCTCCCCCGGCCCGGCCGAGGAATTCCTCCTCCTCCCGGCGCGGCATGCTCACACGCCGGGGACGCGGCCCGGCAGTGCCCGCCCCTCGCTCGCCGCCCCTCCGCGCTCTGCCCTCCAGCGGCGGCGCGGCCTCGGGCCGCTCCGGCCCGGAGCGAAGCGGAGGGTCTGCGCGGCTCTGCGACATGCGGCGCTCGCCCTCCGCCTTACCAGGAGCTTTGGGACTGCCAGAGCAAAGTCGAGAGGGAGGATCCACCACCGGGGCATGGAGGCGCAGGGGCATTACAAAGGGTGTGCGTGGAGGAGACCGGTTTGTGTCGGGGTGAAGCGGGGGAACAGCCGCGCTGCTGGGGCAGGAGCAATGCCAGCCCGGGGGCTCCTGCCTCTGCTGGAGGAGCCGCGGGAGCCGGGGCCGGAGGCAGCCAGCCCGAGCGGGCCTGCTCTGGCAGGGGATCATGCTGGCACCTTGGCCAGTGTGCCCCGTGTGCGCGTCCGGCCTGCGGCGGGGCGGCGCCCCAGGGACGGGCAGAGACAAAGATGTTCTGCCATAGCATTTGGTTGCTGTGAAGAGGATACAGCTGAGCCAAATCCGTCCTAAAAATGAGCATCAAGCCTGGTTTCTGCAGCAAAGTTGGTTTGTACAAGTATGTGAGTGGGCTTTTCACAGTAAACAGAAACACTTTGGTTGATTCGCATATGTTTATCTGGAGTGGTTTATCCAGATATACCATGTCAGTATGTAAGTATTTATACAAATGTACATACTGGATTTAAGGAGAGCTCTCCGTAAACACACCTTTAAGTTGGAAACAAACATCAAGGCATAGGCATGAAAGTAATTGTACTTCATGAAGCTCACCACTTGCCAAAAATGGCTTTCAAGAAGACAGCCATGCACACACTCCCAGCAAATCATTTGTCACCATGTCTACACAGTTGAATATGGAAGTGTGGAAAGGTTCAATGCTCCTACATGCTGTAATTCCTTTATATAATTTGTGGTTTTCATACTTCTTAACTATTAATCAAAACTTACCTCTTTGTATTCACAATAGATTTTTGTGAATATCAAAAATGAAGAAAAGATGCTGCCATTTCTACTAATACAGCCTGCAGAATTTCTTGAAGTGAAAAAATAATAATTCTCAGTTTTCACAAGGCTGAGACTTCCTCAGGATAGAGTTAGTTGTCAGTGTTGATACTAATAGACCCATTGAAGTCTCTTCTTTGATGTAGTTTTAGAATACAATAATGTCATCTCTTAACTCTTCCATACAATGCCTGAAATAAAGTTTTCTGTCATACAATAAAATATTAATTTCCCTCTTTATTCTTGTTGTTCTTGTCTAGGTCTCTAAGTTTGATTTGATCTTACTTCATCATAGTTTACTGAAATTGTATGCAAGACCTTGTTTGGTCACATTAATGGCTATGTTACTGTGCTGCTTTTGGAATCAAGGTCATGAGTGGAAATGTTAATGAGATCAATATTAATAGCATAGTCCCTCCAAGTAATTTTCCATTATCCATTTAACTGGTTCCATGTTTCTCAGAATAATCCATATCTTTTCTCAGCCGAACTGAGAATTTCTCAGTATACAGTGTATCAAAGTTCATGTAAAAATGCTATTAGTTCACATATACTACTGTTCCCTTTTCTTAGCAAAAACCTTTCTTTTTAAGAAAATAGATTTGTTAAGAATTTTCTTTGCTTCATAAGGCAATATGTGGCCAAATGAACATCCAATTCTGCATTATCTTCCACTGGTAGAGAAAAGGCTTGTAGTTAACCTGTGAGCTTAATGAGCATTTATGCCTGCATCTGGAGGAGGATCAGGTAAATGAGGGATCTGGCCCACTTGCAGAGTTCAACTAACAAAAAAAGTCTTGATGGATAAGATAAGTCCTAGGGTGTGTTCTGTGTTGGAGTTGTGTGGGACCTTGTAGTTTGCTGGTTTCTAAAGAAAACAAGGCATTTGAAGATGTACTTGGGAAATGTAGAGGCCCAAACTTTATAGTGAGCAGGATAGAACTGTATTTGATTTGGTTTCTTTTTTCTTTTCTTTCTTTCCCTCTTTTCTTGTGCAGTGCCCTGGTAGAAACAGTAGGTTTCATAGCCTGAAAAGATGGGAGAAACTGGGGAGAAGCCTAAACTTTTCAAAACAGCATCTTTATTGTAAAGTAATAGTATGCTAGAAGAGAATGAATTGTATTGGAATACAATTTAGACACTTAAGTAGACAGAAGCACCAGTCCTTCAAATACAAGGCTCTAGTAAATGAGTTAGCCTGGTGTTATTACTAGCTATGAAAAGACAAATTAAAAATGGTACACCTTCTTTTTCTGAGCCCTGGTGTGTTTTGTCCTGTTTTGTCAACTTCTATGTTTGTTATTCTAAGCTTATTCTGATATCTTACATGCTAATGAGGTCAGATCAATTACTGTGGATTTCTACTTCCTCTTAAATTTAAACATTGAACTGTAATTTCCAGACACTGGCCCTAGTTTGACTCTAGAGGTTACCTCAGGCCTATTTCTAGGCAGCCTGGGAAGAGGAAAGGAGAGATGTGTCTCAGTATTTTCTACAATAGCACCTATTCCCAACCTGTAGGGTGAGGATAGGGCTGCACATGCCCTATCCCAAACATTTGTGGCTCTTTCCTCCTCCGTTAGATGCTATTAATCTGGGCTATTAATGCAGAGAAGGACTGTGAGTGTCTCTTATCTACTAGGGAATATTTTAGGATAGAGACTCTGCCAACTTCCTTGTTATTTCTTCTGCCTCAATGTACACAATTATGGGAAAATTACTTATAGAGCTGTGTGGCATTGCTCTGTCTTCTGAAAATTGCTGCTTTCCCTTGAGAGACTGTGGGATTATAGGCAGAAAAATACAAGGACACTGATGCTTGTAAGTCCTCTTGAACTGCTCAAGTGTACCAGATTAATTCAGTACATATCTAGCATAAAAAATATTAATAGAATAGAAAACTCTGCTCAAGCCGTTTTTTACGAAGTATTTGAATTTGTTTTAGCTCTCTAAAGAGCTTGTTTTACTTAAGTTTCCCATAGGTTTCTTCTTGGGAATTGCCAAGTTTCCCAGGAATTTGCTATGATAAATTCCATTAAAAGTTTTCAGTTTCTCCTTATTATTTTAAGATACTACATGCTAAGTTTATATTGATGAACAGTGTTAAATTAAAAAAAAAAATCATGAGGAAAGTAGGTCTAAGTTTTTTAGACCTTGCATGTTATTTATTCCTTGCATGTATAAACTGAAAGTAATACTACTACTCTGTCTGGAATACAGTCTCATGTTGCTACCTGACTGCTAAATGACATAGCTGCAATGTGTTCTGTTTGTTTTGTTGGTTTGGGTATTTTCACTGCAAGTTAACATTGTCAGAGGAGGAGAGTAGCTAGACATAATCACAGTTTGGAAACC